>NW_026606923.1:15000-543981 GCF_029890125.1 Rhinichthys klamathensis goyatoka | reverse complement strand
GACAGACAGACAGACAGACAGACAGACAGACAGACAGACAGACAGACAGACAGACAGACAGACAGACAGACAGACAGACAGACAGACAGACAGACAGACAGACAGACAGACAGACAGACAGACAGACAGACAGACAGACAGACAGACAGACAGACAGACAGACAGACAGACAGACAGACAGACAGACAGACAGACAGACAAATGTTAATTTCCAGGAAGGTCCTTTGTCTTCTCGGGAGTGTTAGTTCCTCAACCAGACTGCCCGGGATTTCTCAATTCTTACGATACATTTTTGCACCCCTGTTGTAGAGGGATTGCAGAAGGGGGAGGGGTGCAGTTCTCTCATATTCTCTATACAAATATTAATTTGAGGAATCTCTTTTGTGATGTAATATAAGCCTTTTTCCCAGACCTAATTTGTACATGAACAAAACATTATAAAAGCAACAGAACAACAGAAAATGCAGTGAGTTATATAAATAAATGCCTGTAAAGAGTGTGACACATATGCATGGGGTACGGTACTGTCTGTGAACATACTGACTCACATGACACCCCCTGAAGTGCTTTTGTTTTGTGGGTTTGGAAAAGCTTTCCTGCAACATTTTCTCTCGTTTTTATCACAGTGACATTATACAATTCTGTCTGCATTTCCCTTGAGTGAGGAACCATTTATTTCACCTTTTATCTTTTATTCCTCTCAGAGTACATTTCTGGAGTGACAATAGTATTCTGTCTGGAGAAGAGCGGCACGCTGGAACATAAAGAACAAACACTGTTATTACAAAACCACAGCCGGCTTCATAAATACATAACTTCCAACAACTATTTTCATTTACATGAACAAGAAGGGACATTGAAGCCATCAGAGAAACTGGGACTGATTACCAAGCAAAAATTGCAAATCCACCCTGACCAATTTACAGAATTCCGGTAATCCTCTAAAGGAGGATAAAATTTAAGCTGTAGATGCTTTACCATCCTACAAATGCAAAGCTCATTCTCAGATTTAAATGGGTTAAGCACAATTGTTTAAAGTTCAACGAATATCAAACACTATCTTCTGAACTTTTGCATTAATTAAGACATACACTGTAAAAAAATGTGTTAATATCCCCAAATTAACTATTTGTTTCCATGACTTACTAATACATCAGTGCGTTTTACTAATTTGTTCCCTCATTTTAAGTAAATTGTGAGCACGATATAATCATTTGTTCCCTCAATTTACTGAATGAGAAAACAAATTATGTTAGTTCAATGTGGCCACGATTTAGTAAAATGAGGGAATGAATCAATAAATTGTGGATATGAATTCTTAATTGATGGCCACAATATATATTTTTTTTTTCGCCACATCATGTGCGAGGCTCTGTGCTGTAAAAAAAAAAAAAAAAAAAAAAAAATAGCAGGTGAGTCAAATTAATAATTCCCACCCCCAGAGATATAACACTGCACTGTGTGTTTGACTTGAAGTTGCTCTGCGCATTCTGGTGGATTCTGGATGGCTGTCATTGTTTTTTTAGTTTATCAGCTGGGGGGAAAAAATCGTTGTGCCATTACAGTTGTAGTGAGACTCTGCTTGTCTTTTTTTTTTTCAAGATTTCATCTTTTTTACCAGTATCACCACGGGAACGGTTCACCATTTGTATCACTCCGCTTGCAGCATTTCTCTCACAGCGAGTGTCATAGTGGACAAACAAACACCATAATTTTGCTAATTCTACCTTTTTTTGTGTCACAGAATGCAGTTTTAAGAGTTTTTATGCAAGAATGTAGTTTTTTAGACCTCAAATACGCAACTTACATATATACTCAAATACGCAACATATAGCGCCTATTTGACAATTTGTGCGAGAACATCTTCATCTCGGCCAGTCCTTCGAGAATTTGCGCTGACTCTAATATAGATAGTTTAAACATGAGGTATAATTAATTTTGGGTATATCAAACGGGCGATCTTTGTTCTTATTAATCTATTACTTGTTCCAGAGCAAATCGATTTGGCAAAGGGCATAATTTCATAACTTTATATGTTTATTTTACTGAAATCCTGTGCTATAACTAGCGATAGTTTTGTACTTTTGATTGAACTGTTTACTTATTTCATATTGTAAAAACTTCTTATATGTTTATTATGGCTAATATTGTTTATTTAAATATTATTTTTCAATAAATATATTATATAAATAACATGCCATATTTGGTATTGAAAAAAGGGTCCGTTAGTGATTGTGATTTCGACTTCAGTGAAAGTCTTTATGAGTGAGTCAGTAGCAAATACTTTTAATTGAAAGGGACTGAAACAAGGTTGTAAACTATAAGACGCAACTTACAAATGCATTGACTAGCGCTGTCATGGGAAACCCCCTTAACTGTTAAAAGGAATAAGATATTGCTTTCCCCAGCGGACATTCAAACTGATTTTGTGATAACGAATATCAATGAAGCAACGTTCCATCGTCACTAGTTTTAAAGTGACATTTTAGAATTAGGAACAGAGATTTAATTGGGCTTGAGATTTGAATCCGTGGCTGAAGGAAGTAGTTCCGCACAAAATAGTTTCTTACTTATTTACACTTGTGCCGTTGAACTGTTGTATTAATGCAATATCACAAGAGTAGATGTGTGGTATAGCTCTATATCAACACGGTTGTAATTACCTATAGCCGAATCACAGCTGTGCAGATATAGAGCGATATTGCACGGCTACTCAATAGCAATGCTGAATAACATATCACCCATCCGGGTATCTGAAGTGTCTTTCATGTCTCTCATATCATACTGCGGACTCGCTCACGCTTGTTTCACACAACACTGCTGCTGCCATCTGTTTATTTATCGGTTGTTTTGATAATGAAATCGGATGAAAACTGCAATATTAATAGTAGGCATAATATTGTTGCTGTGTTCATCTTCTTGCCAGAACGACTGTTTTGTACACCGTAATGGATTATAAGATAATAAACAGATAAGATTTCAAAACAGTTTAATCTCAGATCAATATCTCTTGTCCCCATAATTATTTATGTGCAGCCGTATAAGTGGTATGACTGTTGTTCAGTCGTCCTGGCTAAAAGCTAACAAACAGGTTTTTTGTTTTTTCGTGGAAGCTTTGTGTTTAGTGAGCTAATAAAATATTTCAACAAAAGTCAATAGTTTTTGTCCAATTATTTACTTATGTGGGAAAAAGCCATGTAATAACCGGCATCATGTAGCTCTACATCCACTTCGCGTCGGGGTCCTGATCACCCCGTCGGAGTTTATTCTGCGATAACAACTGACTGGATTTATGTTATATCCCTGACTTAGTAAAGGGCTGTACACTGTTAATGATAAGATACACGATTCCATGAGATAGAACGTTAAAAAAAAAGATCCATCAAAGTGTCTGGAAATTCCAGAACAAAACTTAGATCGTCATCTATAGATACCCATAAACACAAGGCTGATCACACCTTCATGATTGACTGATTATGTTTTAACAAAGAGGATCAAACAGCTTCTCTCATCCACTGATGCGAGAGTTACAGTGCTGTAGTTTCTCACAGGAGCAGAAGCGACACAATCATGAGGTAATTAAAGACACATCTTATTAGCACAAAGAAAATACAAATTACATTCAGAAGTGTGAAGCTGAAGTTCCTCACCAAAACCTGTTAATTAAAAAACAAGAACTAATGACTTGTCATTGGCGCTCTGCTGTGCTCTATCTGAAAATATTAATGGCTTTATTTTTAAACAAACTGACATATTCTTGTCCCTGACCATGCTATAGACAGCATATAAGGTATATTAGTTGCATGGCCAGCAATGTTACAGCATCAGTCACACCTGAGGGAACAATTAGAAAATAACCAAACATTGCATTCAATTATAACATGAATATCATATAAACACATTATAATGATCCATATTAGAGATAATAAATCCACATAATAAACAGTAAAGGGACCTTCTGGTTACAAAAACAAAACAAAAATAAACTATGATAAATGGTTATTGTAACGCCAGTGCCGCAATTAATACAATGTGGTACTTAAAAAAAAAGTCAAGTCATTCTAACAAGCAGACAAGCATTAATAAAGAAAGGACTATAATTAAAACCAGTAATTAGTTTTTTTTCTAATGAACCCTCCATCAACAATGAGAGAATAATATAAAAGCCTGCGTTGTGATATTGCCTCTGTACTACCTTGGGTCCTCACGGGGCAGGTTGCGTTGATGTATGAAATGCTAATGAACTATTTAATTCAGAGCCATCTAGAGGGACATGTAAGGAGGGGTGAGGTATAAAAGGATTGGAAAAACCACTTAAAAGAAAATCAGAGTTCACACAAGGGAAAGAACCATGCTCAACATGAAACACTGACAACATGGTGGTCTACCTCTCAACAGGGGAAGAGCTGTGAAAGAGAGAGAAAAAAGTAGATGTAATAAGGATAGGCGTCTGTTAAATGACACTACTTATCAACAATGATCTTAGTCCTATTTGTCATTTGCTTTTGAATTAAAATCCATGTTGTAGCCACCTTGTCCAGACAGATAATCCCCAAGTAATGGGAACCTTGAAACTAGGGCTGTCGATTTAATGTGTTCATTTAGTGTGATTAAGTATCAGAAAAATGCATTTATTTGTGTTTTTGTGTATTTTATCCCATAAGTAATCCTGCTATACCAAGAGATCAATATTCTGCTTAATAACGGCACACTAGGTTAAAAAAAATTCTCTCACCCTCTCTCTCTCTATATATATATATATACAGACAGCATATACGCAGTGGTTGAAGTGGGATTTGGCAGGTGGGGGAACCCTCAAATTTTGTGTAGGTGCAACAGGGAAAAATGGCTCACCGTGTGGGACAACATATTGAGTATCGTGGTATAGCAAAACTTTTTGGTATAACTATCATCCCCAGCGCCACCCACAGACGTGCATTAAAATGTGAGGTATTTATGTGGGTTCGGGGGCATGGTCCCCAGAGAAAATTTTGATTTCTCTGACCTACAAATGTGCAATTTAAGACTTTTGAAGGCCCAAAAAATGGATAATAAATAGCTTTAAAACCATGTCATCTCAGTCTTTTCATATTCGTCTGTGTCAGTGAAGAAAGTAAACATAGGCTTAACTGATAGTTATATGTTTTATGAATCATTTTCTTAAACAAGTTAATTTACTCAAGGCTACCAGGTCAGTATTGCCAATAGGAACCTTCTACAAGCTTTGGAATTTGAAAAGTAATTTTAAATAATACAAATTATAGGCTACGTTTAACGCAGTTGATGGAATTGGCAGACGTTCCTTCATCATGCGCTGTGCAAACGCGTCAAAGCATTCTCAGGTATAAATATGCAGCATTAATGCACGTAGGTGATTTTGAATGAATATTTCATGTCGATATACAATGGTTACATAATGTTAAAACTAATCCTGCTATTGATCTCTTTGTAAGACCCTATAGAACAGTGGCTACGGAAAACAAATGTCAGGCAAAATATCGAACCTAAAACGATACTCGGTTACTAACGTAACCTCAGTTCTCTCTAGAGAGGGAACGAGTATTGCGTAAGTTTAGCTTACGCTACGGGAAAGATTCATCTTCTCGAGATATTGAAGCCAAAAAAATTATCCTTAATTTTGTATTCATTGTCAACGCAGTGCAGCAGCTAGCAGACCTAGAGCAGGCCATCTCGCGTGCTTATTGGCTGCCCTGCGGGCAACTGCTGCAGCCTACAGCCTTGTTTATACTCGACGCGTCCGCAAGAGCGCGAAGGTGCGCGCGGCAAAAATGACGTAATTGCGGTGTGGGCGGTCGTGCGCGTTGGGTGCGCAAGACCCCATTTCGCCTGGCGGTGTGCACGGCACTTTTTGTAACATCGCGCGCGGCACCCCATCCGAAGATGAACGACTTCGAGCCGAATCTGGCCGAACTGGTACGTCTGTACCAGGATGTTTATGATCCTTCTATACACAGAGACATTTGCATTGATGGGCGACCATAAAAGCCTCTCATTTTGTGAATAGGAACACATTTGCATCAAGCACACAGTTTGCACTCTAAAGTAACTGCTTATATTTACAAAATAAGCCTACAATAGCAGAAGTAAGCCCTGCTGATGAAATTAAGGTTTAAACACTCTTCAATAAGGCTTCAGTTGTTTAACTAGTTTACATGCAGTGAAAGTACAATAAACCTACTGCATTTATTACTCTTTTTATATGAATCAGCAATTAATAAACTACTAATAAACGGCAAACTAATTCTTCACTGCTGATTCCTGGTGGTTTAGAGGAGAATAACTCCGAGTCGCCCCCTGTCGTTTCACAGAATAGCACAACGGCGAGCGCGTCGAGTATAAACGCCTCGTCCGTTTGGAGAGGTGCGCGCGCAGTCAGCGGAGACTCGCGCTCGTGCGGACGCGTCGAGTATAAACAAGGCTTACCAGTGAGCCCGGCGTGACGTCACGCCCAATGAAGGGCGCTCGCGCCTTCATAGCGTCACTGCCCGCCAGAATGGGCGTGGTTTAGCGTATAAAAGTAGGGGCTGTAGGCTGACTTCCCTGGTTTTTCGTCGACTGAAGCGAAGTCGCTCGTGGCGCGAGCACGGCCGGTTACGCAATACTCGTTCCCTCTCTAGAGAGAACCGAGGTTACGTTAGTAACCGAGTATCGTTCTCTTACGAGAGGTTCTCTCGTATTGCGTAAGTTTAGCTTACACTACGGGAACACTTTGTCAACGCCGTGCGCGCCAAGCATCCACCATGAGACCCCGAACTTTCAGGGGAACCCCATAAGTGGAAAAAATAAGGTGGCCAGCCATGCGGGCCATCACTTGTATATAAGCACACATAGGGAATACAGAGCAGCGCGCCGGTCTGTATAGGCACATGGCACATACCCTACTAGTGCAGCTCAACCAGGAGAGCTGAGTCACGTGAGAGTGATCTGAGCAGGAAGATCTGGGCAGAATACACATCTCCTTCAAACTGACAAAAGTTTAGCCCGCAAGGCTGGAACTTCTAGGTTATAAAACCTGACAAAGGTAGACGGGGAGCTCCAGCCCGCCGCTACACATATGTCATGGATAGAAATCCCACTGGACCACGCCCACGACGAGGCCAGACCTCTCGTGGAATGAGACCTGATGCCCAGAGGGCATTGCAGACCTTTTGACGCATAAGCAGCTGCTATAGCGTCCACTATCCATCTGGACAGGCTCTGTTTCGAGGAGGCGAGACCCTTGGTGCGCCCCGACAGGGCAGAGGAGATTCACATCACTTTCGCTGTCAGATGCTGGGAGAGCTGACAACGAGATAACTTGCGCTCTGAACGGAGTGCCCATCACTTTCGGAGCATAGCCATGTCTAGGTCTGAGGATGACTTTAGAGTCATTCGGCCCGAACTCAAGACACGATGCGCTGACAGACAGCGCGTGCAGGTCCCCCACACGTTTTACTGACGACAGTGCAGTCAGAAAGACGGTTTCAGTGATAGATATTTCAACCCCACGGAGTCTAGTGGTTCAAATGGAAAGGCTTTCAGGGCCTCGAGGACCCATGAAAGATCCCACATAGGAACCGACGGGGGGCGCGGCGTGTTCATCCTTCTAGCTCCTCTAAGGAAGCGGATGACCAACTCACGTCTTCCCAGTGACTGGCCGTGCGTCGATTCTGCGAACGCTGCCACGGCCGCCACGTATACTTTGAGCGTGGATGGGGACCTCCCCTTATCCAACAGCTCTTGTAGGAAGGTGAGCAGATGCGCCACCCCGCATGTCCGTGAGTCCAGACCTCTGTAGGTGCACCATCCAGAGAACACCGACCATTTAGACGCGTAGAGCCTTCTCGTGGAAGGAGCTCTAGACTGCGTGATCGTGTTCATCACTCCTTCTGGCAGGGCAACGAGTACCCGTTGATCAACCATGCGTGCAGAGACCAGCGCTCTGGATGGGGATGCCAGATCGCGCCGCGAGCCTGAGAGAGGAGATCTGCCCTCACCGGAATCGGCCACGGAGCTGTATGTGACAGCCGTGCCAGCTCCGGGAACCAAATCTGATTCTCCCAACGCGGGGCTATGAGGAGCACCGAGTGGCGCGTTTCCCTGATTCTCTTGATCACCTGTGGTAACAGAGAGACCGGAGGGAAAGCATATAGTGGGAGGCTGGGCCAAACCTGGGCCAGCGCGTCCTTGTCCTTCGAGAAGAACGTCGGCCATTGAGCGTTGTCTTTTGACGCAAATAGGTCGACTTCCGCTCTGCCGAATAGGCGCCACAGTTTCTGGACCGTTTGGGGGTGCAGGGACCATTCCCCTGGGGGAACATTGTCCCTGGACAGTTTGTCTGGGCCGTCGTTCAAATGGCCAGGCACATGCGCCGCCCTCAGCGAGCGCATGTGCATCTGAGACCAAATAAGGAGGCGTTCCGTCAGATTGCAGAGATTTCTGAATCGGACACCGCCCTGACGGTTTACATAGGATACCACAGACATGTTGTCCGAGCGGACAAGAACATGTTGGTCCTGTATGAACGGGAGGAAGCGCTTCAGCGCGTTCTCGACCGCTATCATTTCCAGACAGTTTATGTGAAAACACTTCTCTTGGTCTGACCACTGGCCGAAGACCGATCCGCCCTCGAACAGCGCGCCCCAACCCGAGCTATGTGAGCCGCCAGGGGGCGAATGGCCTCCGGGTTTAGATCGCCGCCATTTGCGGGCTTGTGAAACTGAACCGGAGCCGAAAGCGCAGCGCGGCGTGCGCGCTCTCGGTTCTGGGCAATGGCTGCTCGCTGAAAGCCGAAACTGGCTGATTTATGTGAGATGTCCCAATCATAAGGGATGGGGAACATTTTCTTTTCACTGTTTGACGCGCGAGCAGCGCTCTGGGCAGAAAAGCTTCCTGTAAGCGTGAGCGCGTGTGTGCGGGCACAAGACTTACAAGTGTATTATACAGCCCCTACTTTTATACGCTAAGCCACGCCCATTCTGGCGGGCTGTGACGCTATGAAGGCGCGGGCGCCCTTTATTGGGCGTGACGTCACGCCGGGCTCACTGGTAGGCTGCAGCAGTTGCCCGCAGGGCAGCCAATGAGCACGCAAGATGGCCTGCTCTAGGTCGGCTAGCTGCTGCACTGCGTTGACAATGAATACAAAATTAAGGATAATTTTTTTGGCTTCAATATCTCGAGAAGATGAATCTTTCCCGTAGTGTAAGCTAAACTTACGCAATACGAGAGAACCTCTCGTAAGAGAACTAACTTTACTGCGCTCAACCACCGTGAGTGCATTTCACACATTTGTAATCGCTCGCGTTCAGCGGGGAGGAAGGGAGGTCGGTCGGTCGGTCGGCCCAGCTCGGGGCCAGCGAGATTCGTTGAGATTAATTAATCTATTTATTTATTTATTTATTTATTTATCTGAGGTGCCGGAACGCAGTTCCGGACCGTTCAGGCCAACTTTAACCCCTGCATATGCGGTATATTAATGAGATCACGTCCCTTTGCATAAAGCTATCTTACACAAAACACGTTATACAAATTTTAAGAGACTTTATTGTCTTATCTGAATGAGTAGTCAGGATGATTTTCACATAGTTGTGGAGCAAATACTCTAGGCTATGTGATACAATTTTCAAAAGTCTTGTGAAGAAATAATCAGTATGGGTTTCATGACCTATTTCAGTGACAATTTATTTTAGTTTTTTTTACAAACCACGCATAAACGTCATTATCTCAAAACTACAAACTTTTACATACATGCTGCTGACATATTACTGTAGCAGAGTTTGTGCTGAATACTGTGTAATAATACTTTAGCCATGAAAATGTCACAAGTAACAGAAAAAAGCACAAATGTCAGAGCATGTGCGAACACCTCCAGGACCCAGAAAACACCTCCAGGACCCAGAAAACACCTCAGACCCCAGAGGGTTAAATTGTGTTAGTTTTAAACAAAATGTTCACACAAGATGTAGTCATTTAATATATTTTGTGTCAATAATCCACAGTTTAGTCCACTGCTCTAGACTGCTGTTGTGCTCATAGAGTGAATAGTTTTGAAAAAGTGACTTGATTTTTAAGAAAAGGGTGGTAGCGATTGTAAAAGAAAAGAAAAAAGCTATAATATTATAGACCTCCTTGACTAGTACAGGCAACCTGCATTACCAATCGTGCAGAAAACAGGCAGACATGTTTATGTGTCCATAAACAGCTGAACAAAAGCTCAACAGAATAGAACAGATCATTTTAAAAGTTGAACTTACATAAAACAAACAATATATTGAATTCTAAAACCACTTTTGTAATGTCTTTTCAATGCTTTTGTTTGCTAAAATAATATCTTTTAATTGGGTGATTTTCTATAAGCAAGTCTTATTTGTAAGTGATAAATAATAATTTGATTATAATTGTTATATCACATAATTAATAACAGTTTTGCAGTGAAACAATTTATAATTAGAAAAACACCATACTTACATAACATCATTACAGATGCTGAAATAGTTCATAACCCTGTTAGCAGCACATGCTCTGACTGTCAGTCACACTCTTGGACTTTTTTAAAGAGAAAACACAATAGCCAAGCTCTACTAAAATTGATGCTTTGTTTAGTTTGTACCAAATATCATAAGCCCAAGGGGAAGTGTGGCACAGGCTTCGTGTAGTGAAGGAAGCTTAATACTTACTGTCCTGGAAGCAATTTTGCAGTGCTAATAGAATTCAATAGCATGTTTAGAGCCTGCACTTTCATTTGCATCGACCCCTTTTTCATTATGATTTACTCCCTCCACAAAGAAACCAATCAGCTGTGTCTAAGTTGAACTGCCCTTAGTTTACAGTGAGAGCAGAGGCCAAAGGTAATTAAGTGATTCTGATAGGAAATTAACACTTTATGCCCCTCAACAAGGATAATCTATTCTTGTGTGACAAGATTAAGCAAAGGAGATGAAGAAACAAACTCAATCACGAGGCACATAGATGAATTAAGCTATATTGACTTCATGGAGGTAGACGTTAATATTTGAGCCTGCTCCACATAATGAACATGGTGTTCTCAAGCCTTATTCGGTCCAAACAGTTTTGACAATATTCATTATTTACATTAATATTTATGAACTTATAAAAATAGCAACTGGCCTTTCTGTCTTCAAAAATAAAACTATTTTAAGACTACTGTTTACTGTTAGTTATGCTTGTACAGTATTCTGCAAAATATAAAATGATGAAAAGTGAGACTAAAGACCTGCAATAAAAGTATAATAGTTTGCACAAAATTACGAAAGCAGCACCACAATGTTCAACATTGATAATAATAACACATATTTTTGAGCATGCAGCTAAATGATTTCTGAAGGATCATGTGACACTGAAGACTGGCGTAATCACAGTAATAAATGACATTTTATAAAATATTCAAATACAATATATATTTTAAATTGTAATTATATTTCACAATATTACTGTTTTAGGGCGTTTTCACACCTGAAAGTCCGCACCAAGGTCCGAACCAAAGTCCACGTTTTGATACATTTTATACTTTCAGAAAGTATAGGTTTTGGTTTGGTTTCACACTGCAATTATGCGAGCGCACTAAAGAACTTTACGTGACATACGTGCGTCCTGTCGTCATCATCTATGTGGGCTGCATCTTGACATTGATTGGTTTTGTAAATGGACGTGCGTCTGACGTCAGCGTGTTGTCAATTCGGCAGGTAACTTTGACAACATGAATGAACAGACGCATATCGTTGCGACTATATTGTTTCCTTAATGGCATAATTACCTACAGCACCAACTATACACAAGGCTAGTTCAAATTCGCCAAATGAACGTCCTCATCTTGCGAACATTTTATCGTCGCCGGCAGGAAAGGAGGAGAAGACTGCAAGTTGACTTCTTATTATGTCATCAGACCATACTTCAATTAAAAACCTCGTCTCCTCCTCTCCCCATGTGCTACCACGGCTCATTTTTCCTGCCACCTTCTGTTTTTTTTGGCTATGCGGGAACCACTGGAACTTCCTGTAAAGGTTCTGAAAGTCCGAACCATACAGAAATGCTTTCACACTAGAAACGAACCAAACCTTTGTTCAGTTTGATCCGGACCGAGACTACCTCTTTTCGTCTGACCAAATTTCAGTTTGGTCCGGACCGTGGTCCGGGGTAGGTTTCACACCTGTAATTTTGATTCGGACCAAACTGAAAAGTCCCAAAGTCCGGACCAAACAAGGTAGGTGTGAAAGGGCCCTTACTGTATTTTGATCACATAAATATTAATAATAATAATACTGTCACGGGTTGTGAATTTCAGCCCATACAAATGCAAGCCCTAAAAATACAATGCATTAAAATGCAAGCAGGCTTAATGCAATGCATATTTTTTAAGTAGTGCAATTCAACAAGCTTTTTTGTTTCAAAAACACTTGTCATTATTTTACTTCCATAATAGTGCACAGCTGAAACTAATGAGTGTTCAGAATACTATGGGAAAACGGTACTGACTGAACACTAAAGTCCATGAGGAGTGAGATACTAGTAACAGTCAGTTTTCTTTTAATCACTATTTTTTTAATAGAAAAGCCTAATGTTGCATTCACATACACACACACACACAGACAGAGAGATACATAGAGCTTCTTTTTTGTCTTATAAATTACAAATGTTTTTTTTAAGTGCAACCTAATGCATTCATTTGACCATCAGAAAAACAAAATCAATCTGTCCTTTCCAGTCAAGGTATTAATATACTTCACTAAGTAAAGCATTCACTGCCTACTGCAGTTAATTTTTAGGATGGTTTTCCGCACAGTATTAGTCATTTAGGCTCCTGCTTTTCCCCAGCGCACAATGTGATGTATTTTCCTGTAATCAGGCTTCCATTGTAACATTGTGCTTATGCATCAAAGAGCATGTAGGCGGTTCATAAAAACCCAGGGAGTTAGTTCCTGTCATTAAATTGGATTTCATCCATTGCAGAAAAAAAAGTCAAAGAATCTATCTGAACATTGAGTACCACAAGCTAATTACCCCTTTAATGCATGCCACAAAAGATTCCCTGCTGCATGTCCAGGCCTAATGGACCGGATTTGCTGCATAACTCTGGTGTTGCTTTTTGTTTGCCTCTCACTGAAGTAAACACTGCCGTTTGATATCTATCATCCTTTACAATCCAACAAACAACCCTTAGAATCCAAAGAGATGCATTAATATGATAAACGCTCGAAAAATCAAGTTAAGTGGCAGGATTTGCATTTAAGAGAATCAGGATGTCTGAGACTTGAAAAATGTCAAGATTGTTTTAAATGAACATGGAAATGCAGTGCACTTCTCTTCCAACCCAATCCCTGCATAAATGGCAAGTAGTGAAAAATCTGACCTAAAATACCGCCGAGGCACAGAACAAGTTGAAACGGTTCCTCACTCTGATTGATAGAACAAGCTGTGATTTCCCCTGAGTTCTAGATGGACGGAGATGATAGCGCTATCCACAATCAATCTGGATGTGTGACTCTGGCCTTCAAGAATGACTACGGATAGCTGGACGCTGCTGGACATACTCTCTGCTCTTCCATGAAAAAATGTATCATGGGTATTTTAAGACAGACACCATAGCTGACATGTTTGACAATGATCACCAGCAAGGCTGGAAAGACCATTGTTTGCCCACTATACAACCATGATTCTGGAAGTTTTCAATCTCATGTATTCTTGTTTTTCAGCAGTTCCATCTCCTCTCAATTACACGCAAGTGAATAATAATTAAAAACAAATAGGAAGCCTTGTGAAAAAGATGTTCGCTTTTTACATGTGCAACTTTCTTTAGTGTGTAATGTTGCTGTTTGAGCATGAATAAGGTCCCCTTTGAACTGTACTCGCTGATAATAGAATATTAATGGAAAAGAGAGTATTCTTTTGTGATTATTACTTAAGTACAGTTTTAAAAAGTGCAAATTACTTTAAATTACAAGCAGATGACATTCAAGTTTCAATAGAAATGACCGTAAAGTACATTTTTGTTAACCAAAAATGTTTCTCAGTATTCAGCAGTACACTTTAACTATATTTCAAAGACAATATAAGTAAATTGGGGCTTTCACAGCAGGTTATAGGAAGTCAGTTATAGACACTAGCCAGCAGGACGGTCCCCCGAGAACTAAATTATCAAGGGCCATTTTCCTGGTAACAATCACACCACCAGTAGGAACTCTGAAGTGACGCAAGCAGGCTGGCTGACAGCGATGTCATCTAAGCGCGGTATTCAACAACGTCAACAACTCAGTAGTGTAAAGGTTGAGAAGTGCCTGGACATTGGCGTCGGTCCATGTATTCCTGTTTTCCATGGTCGTGGAGTAACTATATGTAAACTGTGTGTTTAGACAGCTATTTAAAAATGGCGAGGTCCGTTGTTTCGTTTGACGTGTTCGGCCAGTTAACGTACACACATGAGTCACTGCTCCTATTGTACTCTGGAGTGGGAGATAATTTAGTAGCCCTAAAAGGCATTCCTATTGCTACAATCGTTTCCAGGTCCTGCAGTGTGAACACGCCAAAAAGCGAGTACTTCCGTCAATAGTTATAGGAACTACGAAAACATTCCTCCTTTTAAAAAGCCCCTATACTATGAAATTACATATTAAGATGTTCTAAAGTCCTACTCAAATGGATAAAAAAAATTAATTTAACTCTTTCCCCACCATTGATGGAAATTTCCATCATTTGTGAGAAAATGCTTCCCCGCCTTTGACGGAAATTTCTGGCTTTATGTGTTTTCACTGTTATAGGGTAGGGGGCACTATGACATCTTCTGAAAGATTACTGAATCTCCTGATTAAAACATGTGCGAGGAAGATGCAGAAACAAGCAATATCATAAGCAGATGAATAAGTAAAATAACGTGATCATCAATATTAAACAGCATTTAAATCAAAACTGCCTAATGTTGACTGTAATAATGACACAAGACGAGCTATAGGTCTGTGAAGCTTTGGGGGTGCTTTGGTAATGGACTCGATCTACTCCATCTATGTTTTGATCGTCAGTCTGAATCCGATCTGGATGTAGTCTTTGAAATAAACGTGATTTCTCAGCTTTTTTCTCAAAATGTTGTTTTTTTAATTAAACTTAACCTCATTCAAGTGTTGCTAAAAAAAGGAATGCATGAAGCTAGAATAAAAAAAGTTGTTGTTATTGTTGTTTAAAAGCTTATGGTCCGTTCTTTTTTTTCTTCTTTTTTTCTTTTTTTGGACATATTGCATGTTCAGATATTCATACAACAAAATATTCTGGGGGCCATGAAACTTTTGTTAAAAAGTTGCTAAAAAAATACTGGCACTGGCTGGCAACTTTTTTCAAAAACACTGGTGGAGGAAAGAGTTAAACTACAATACATTTTCATATACTAGTGCAATGCCCGTGCAAAATCAGTTTTTGTGTGTTTTTAGTAATTGTTGGTATGGTATGTTTGAGTTGCTGAATAGCCTAGGCTACTATTACACAGGAGCCTAAACTGAGAAAACGATAACATTAAGCGTTTCAAAAAGAATCGCTACTTTTTTCAAAAAAGAATAATGTAACAAAATAATGTAACAAATGTATAAAAATAATGTAACAAATGTATAATAACAATGTAATAAATGTATAATTAAATTGTAATAAACGTATAATAACACTAATGTATAATTACATTGTAACACATGTATAATTACATTGTAATAAACATAATTACATTGTAATAAATGTATAAGACCAACAAATTTATGAAATTTTTACACTACTTTTTCAAAAAGAATATAACAAAATAATAATGTAACAAATGTATAATAATAATAATGTAACAAATGTATAACAACACTAATGCATAATTACATTGTAATAAACGTATAATAACACTGTAATAAATGTATAATTACATTGTAATAAACGTATAATTACATTGTAATAAATGTATAAGACTAACAAATTACATTTTTACACTACTTTTTCAAAAAGAATCACTACTTTTTCAGAAAAGAATCGCTAAAGAATCAAGCCACCTGTCAAGTTTGAAATTCATCGGACTACCGGTTCGAGAGATATTCGATTAACAGACAGACAGACAGACAGACGTTCCTGTAATTTATAGATAGATTTACAACTAACAAGCAGTTAATTGGCTGAAATCATTACATTATATTCTAATGTGCACTATTTTTTTGAAAAACAAAGCAACTCTCAAAATAACCAGAAAGCAGACATAAGTCAAGGTCATTCTGTTGAAAACGAGATTATACTGTCATACTGTTGTTCAGGAGTGCTTCCTACTATTAACAGCCTGCTAGTTGCAGTAACTGCAGATACTAAACTGCAAGCGATTATAAAAAGTTGAGCAAGTGAAGTTATCTGTGCTCAGCTGGAAAAAAAATATCAAAGAAATCACTAATCTTCAGTAGCAGCCTTGGGATTTCAGATGTGAAATAGGAAAACGTTATCTGGATAAAATACTATGACTTACTTGCTATTCTTTAAGCAACTAATCCACTCTATCTATCCAAGTGTAAACTTGCATGGCAACTTTGACAATGACTAATGCAGTGTTGCATGACAACGTTTAACATACAATTATACAACATTTTCAACATGCACGGTGCAAACAGTTCAAAAGGAAAAGTGTTTGCTTCAAATAAACAATGACGTTTGTGTTATTTGTTAGGGTTATCTTGAGAAGTGGCTCAGGTCAATCTTTGCACAATAATGAGATCTTCCAGCATTTGTAACAGCATGGGTAATTGAACCAGTCTCAGTTTAATTGAATTAGAGCTGCAGAGGGAAAACACCTGACCTATAAAACACCACACTTTCAAGATAATTCAAATCTATCAGTGCAGCATGCAATCCTTTTTCCTTCCACTATAATTATGTTGGCTGACAAGAAGCTATTAAATGCTATGTGTAGTAAGATGTGTCTGCCCATTGATTGTCAACATTGCTGCCTCACCAGAATTGCTGCATAAATATGTAGGCTATATGTAACAGAGACATCAGACCCTGCAGTTGTACAGGGATTCTGAATGTCTATATTATCACCATGGCTCCAACACGCAAGAATCTGTGTAGTCTGTACAGGTAAAACAGCTCTGGATTCATGGTTTTCATAGTGGTTATGTGAACTGTGTTTACCCTGTACTTTCCCTTACTGCAGAATCCAGCAGTAAGAAGAGAGACGCCTACTCCATGAAACAACAAAAACATAAACATCAATAATAGAGTAAACTTCCACCAAAGGTATTAAAGCAGCGAGGTAAGCGAGCACTAAATGTATTGTTCTTGTGAAATATGTCCAAGAACAAGAAAACAAAGCAAAGGTTCCCAACCGACTATCCGGCCGGAGCAGACAGAAAAACATAAGACCATTTCGTGCTTTAAGAGCCCTCCAAAATATCTCTGACTGGAAAAACATACGTTGCAAGCAAAAAAAAAAAAGAATATTAAATTCATCACAATACACAGCTATTTCTCAATGGCTGTCAATGAAGGCAGACAGTTTTTGGCTGCATAATGGAGTAGTTATGGACTTAGTAGTTAACTGGACTATGCAAACCCAGTTGATCACATGTCTCTATTTCATTGTATTTCCATTATCTCACTTTATCTCACGTGTGTGTGTGTGTGTGTGCTTGTTTATATGATTCAAGAAGACACAAATGTGTATAATGCCATAGGTATTACACTGGCATTACACCATCAATGTGGTTTATGAGGACATTTCATGAGTCTTTGTAATTAAAATGGCTTTAAAATTGAAAATACAAAGGGTATAGGGTTAGTGTAGGGGGATAGAATATACCAGCCCGATCTCACGGCAATTCGTACGAATTTTACGAGGTGGCTAATTCGTACTAATTCATACGACCTCACTCGTACAAATTCGTACGATTTTTGCTATTTCGTACATATTTTACGAGTTACCAAATTCGTATGAATTCGTACGAATGACCTACCCCTGACCCCGCCCCTAAACCTACCCATCACGTGGGTTTAGACAAATCATACAAATTCGTACGAGTGAGGTCGTATGAATTAGTACGAATTAGCCACCTTTTAATCACTCGTACGAATTCGTATGAATTGGTCGTGAGATAGCGTTGAATATACAGAGTTTGTACAAAAACCATTACGCGAATGGAATGTCATCCTCATAATGACAGGTGCACCAACATATGTGTGTGAGAGAGAGAGAGAGAGAGAGAGAGAGAGAGAGAGAGAGAGAGAGAGAGAGAGAGAGAGAGAGAGAGAGAGAGAGAGAGAGAGAGAGAGAGAGAGAGAGAGAGAGAGAGAGAGAGAGAGAGAGAGAGAGAGAGAGAGAGAGAGAGAGAGAGAGACTCTCCAGGGCAGACAGTAGATACCTTATTCATTTTTTAGTACAAAAAAAACGAATACATTTTCAGGACACATTATGTATGCTATTTGCTTAAAAATATAAATGTTTAATTCTCACTTTGCAACTCGAAGCTTGTGTCTGTCGTCAAGTTTGTCCCTGAGCTCTGAGCCCTGATCACATGTTTTGTACATCTGCGAATTTTCTCTGTATTTTGTCTGTATGAAAACCATGAACCCTCAACATCTTTTTGAGTCTCTATGTTGGTCTCCCTGCCTGATCAGGCCGGTCTCAGGTGGTTTAAGAGGGCTTTTTTACCTAGCTAGTCTGGGAGACCATTTTAAACAATCTACATACAGTAAATCATCTTAGCTTATGAAAATGTCTGACCTTTAAACGCAATAATACTGTTCATTTATTATATTGATTTAGATTTTGTGGCGAGGGGGGCGTGGTTTTGCGGAGTCTGTAGCGGGAGAGAGAGGACGGAGCAGAGCGGAGCGTAAGTAGGTCAAGTGCAGATGATGAACACCTGTGTCTGATTTCAGTAATTGGCGTGGAGAGACCGGATATAAGCCGGCGTGTGAGAGCGAGAGGAGAGAGAGAAACGAGCTGGGACCTCGCGTGTGCTGCTGTGGAAAGAGATTGCAACGAATTCTGAGTTATTATATTTTGGCTGTGCCTGTGCACGGTGAACGCGCTCTGTGCGCACCTGTTTGTTTATTTTGTGACGTAAATAAAAGTGAACGTCCCAGCTCAAGCCGACCCCTGTCTTCTTCCTTCCTGTCTGAACTGAACCTTATCACACTGGTGCCGAAACCCGGGAAGGAAGAAGATCGCCGCCGCCATGCAGACCCCGCCAGCGTCACCATTTGCAGACGTAATCCAGTCGCTCGCCGGTCTTCACCAGGAACAACACCAACAAATGCTGATGATCAAGGAGGAGCAGGACAAACGGTTCGAGGCGCTCCTCCGAGCTCAGCATGAGGACCGCGAGCTACTCCGGAGCTGGGTGGACCGGGAGGTTCGGGCCATCCCCGCATCTAAAGACCATTCACCTCCTCTGCCTCTCAACAAGATGGGATCTCAGGACGACCCAGAGGCGTTCTTGGACCTATTCGAGAAATCGGCAGAGGACCGGGGATGGCCCATGGAGGACTGGCCAATGCGGCTTATCCCTCTGCTGTCTGGGGAAGCGCAGATAGCCGCACACCAACTGCCAGTCCTGAATCTCCTGGTCTACCAGGACCTCAAGCGTGCCATCCTTCAGCGGGTCGGTCGGACCCCGGAGCAACATCGACAGCGGTTCAGGACCCTAACCCTGGACGAGGCCGGCCGACCCTTCGTGATGGCACAGCAGCTCCGGGACTGCTGTCGCAAATGGTTGATGGCCGACGACAGCGACGTCGAGGAGGTGATCGATCGTGTGGTGCTGGAGCAGTTCGTGGCCAGGCTTCCGAAAGGAACTGCGCAGTGGGTCCAGTGCCACCGCCCGGCGTCGCTGGATCAGGCCATCCAGTTGGCGGAGGATCAGATGGTGGCGTGCCCGGGGGTCGGCGACCCCTTACCATCTGCCTCTCTCTCTCACTCTCCTTCTTCTCTCTCTCTTCCCAAACCTGTCCCTTTCCCCAGGTCACGTGAAGGGCTCCCGCCGAAGCCAGCGCCCCGCTGGAGGTCGGGTTATCCGGCGGAGCCAACAGCCACGCCCAGGGCTCCTCCCAGGGGAGGGACCTCGACCCCTGGATTCGTCTCTCCACAACATCCAATGCCGCTCTCTCCACGTCAATCGCTTGGCCCGCTTCCTGCCGCCAGGGCGGCGGTAAAGTCTGGGCCGGCCTGTTGGCGCTGTGGGGACCCGGGACACTTCATTGACCGGTGTCCAGTGATGGAGGTGGGGACACTGATCCGGGTCCCCGATGCGCCACGAGCTGCCCCCGATCAGGCTGGCCTATACCAAATACCAGTGAGTATCAAGGGGGGTACATATCAGGCTTTGGTGGATTCAGGATGTAACCAATCCTCCATTCATCCAAGCCTGATTCAACCGAGGGCATTGGATAATAGCCGCATGGTTAAGGTTCGGTGTGTGCACGGGGAAGTGGTGAAGTATCCTATTTTGCCTGTGGATATTCAATTTAGGGGAGAAAAGCATAGAATAGAGGTGGCAGTTAACCAGCACCTCCGGCATCCGATAATTTTGGGTACTAATTGGCCGTTGTTTAATAAATTGTTGGGGTATTTGTGTTCGGATGCCTCTTGGGGGAAAAACCCTAAGGATAGGATCGCGGTGGCACAGCTGGGGGAGGCTGATCTGGAACCGCTGGGGTCTGTTTCAGGGGAGCAGAGTGCTCAGGAGCGAACCATCCTCCCTGGGCATGATGATTTTCCCTTGGAACAGTCCCAGGATGAAACGCTGAAAAATGCATTTGAACAGGTTCGTACCATCGACGGACAGCTTCTTTCTCCTGACCAACCGCTCTCATATCCTTATTTTGCAATTTTAAAAGATAGGTTGTATCGGGTGACCCAAGATGCCCAGACAAAACAAGATACAACCCAGTTATTGATACCTAAAAGCCGTCGGGAAATGCTTTTCCAGGCGGCTCATTATAATCCTATGGCCGGGCATTTAGGACAGACAGCTACACTAAACCGTCTCATGGCCCGGTTCTTTTGGCCGGGCATTCACGAAAATGTGCGCAGATGGTGCGCGGCATGTCGTGAATGTCAGTTGGTAAATCCACCGGCCACCCCAAAAGCACCATTGTGCCCCCTACCGTTGATGCAGGCCCCCTTCGAACGAATTGGTATGGACCTCATCGGGCCATTAGAACGGTCAGCACGGGGACACCGCTTTGCATTGGTCCTGGTGGACTATGCAACGCGGTATCCTGAAGCAGTGCCGCTCCGCACTATTTCCGCTAAGAGCGTGGCGAGTGCACTGTTTCAACTAATCTCCCGGGTGGGAATTCCGAAAGAAATTCTCACCGATCAGGGCACGGCGTTTATGTCACGTACTATTCGCGAGCTTTACGAGTTGTTGGGCATTAAATCGGTTCGAACCAGCGTCTATCACCCACAAACAGACGGCTTGGTCGAACGGTTTAATCGCACGTTAAAATCCATGATTCGAAAGTTCGTACACGAAGACGCCAAAAATTGGGATAGGTGGTTAGAACCCCTCTTGTTCGCTGTACGGGAGGTCCCACAAGCCTCCACGGGGTTTTCCCCCTTCGAGCTTCTCTATGGACGTCAGCCCCGTGGGGTGCTGGATGTCCTTAGGGAGGCTTGGGAGGACGGACCTTCTGATAGTAAAAACGAAATTCAATATGTCATGGACCTGAGAACAAAACTCCACACTTTGGGGCGGCTGTCAAGGGAGAATTTGTTGCAGGCCCAGGACAGACAGAGTCGGTTGTACAACAGGGGGGCTAGACTACGTCAATTTTCACCGGGAGATAAAGTGCTTGTGTTACTCCCTACGTCTAGTTCAAAATTACTCGCGAAGTGGCAAGGGCCCTTTGAGGTCACACGGCGAGTTGGGGATCTCAACTATGAGGTAGCTCGAACGGACAGGGGTGGAGCACATCAAATATACCACCTCAACCTGCTCAAAAAATGGTCGGAGGCAGAATCAGTGATGCTGGCGACGGTAATAAGTGGGGAGGAGGATCTTGGGCCAGAAGTGAATTCAAAATCTCAATCTCTCGCTCTGGCCCCTGGTGGAGAGCACCTCTCACCCTCGCAGCTCACTGATGTCAAATCAATGCAAGCAGATTTTGCTGATGTGTTTTCACCCCTGCCGGGTCGAACGAATCTCATTCAGCACCATGTTGAGACTGAGCCGGGCGTGGTTGTTCGCAGCCGGCCGTATAGATTACCGGAACACAAGAAAAAGGTAGTTCAAACGGAATTAGAGGCAATGCTAGAAATGGGAGTGATAGAAGAATCCAACAGTGACTGGGCGAGCCCGATAGTTTTAGTCCCTAAAACGGACGGCTCAGTTCGGTTCTGTGTGGATTACAGGAAGGTGAATGCAGTGTCGAAATTCGACGCATATCCAATGCCTAGAGTTGACGAATTGCTTGATCGACTAGGTACCGCTCGTTTTTATTCGACACTGGACTTAACCAAGGGTTATTGGCAGATCCCCTTGTCTCCCATGACTAAAGAAAAAACAGCTTTCACAACGCCGTTTGGATTACACCAATTTGTTACTCTTCCGTTCGGGTTGTTCGGGGCTCCAGCCACCTTTCAGCGGTTGATGGACCGACTTCTCCGGCCGCATGCTGCATATGCCGCTGCATATCTTGATGATATTATCATTTATAGTGGCGATTGGCAGCGACATATGCAGCATTTGCGAGCCGTCCTAGAGACGCTGAGAGGGGCGGGGCTCACGGCCAACCCGAAGAAGTGTGCAGTTGGGCGGGTGGAAGTAAGATATCTGGGCTTTCACTTGGGTCATGGACAGGTGCGTCCACAAATTGACAAGACGGCAGCAGTTGCGACTTGTCCAAGACCCAAGACCAAAAAGGAGGTTAGACAGTTCCTGGGGCTGGCGGGCTATTACAGAAGGTTTGTACCTAATTTTTCGGACACCGCCAGCCCGCTGACTGATCTAACTAAAAAGGAAGCACCAGATATGGTTCAGTGGACGGAGCGGTGTCAGCAGGCTTTCACCCGCATAAAGGCTGCTCTATGTGGCGGTCCGCTCTTACATGCTCCTGACTTTTCTCTCCCCTTTATTCTGCAGACAGACGCGTCGGACAGGGGGTTGGGCGCCGTACTGTCCCAGGAGGTGGAGGGTGAAGAGCGGCCGGTGCTGTACATCAGTCGCAAGCTCTCTAAGAGAGAGACGAAGTACAGCACCATTGAAAAAGAGTGTTTGGCTATCCGATGGGCTGTTCTCACCCTCCGCTATTACCTCCTGGGGCGGGAGTTCACCCTCTGTTCGGACCACGCTCCCCTGCAGTGGCTCCACCGCATGAAAGATACCAACGCGCGGATCACCCGTTGGTATCTGGCTTTACAACCATTTAAATTTCAGGTGATCCACAGGCCGGGTGTACAGATGGCTGTAGCTGATTTCCTCTCCAGGAGGAGGGGGGGGGGGGCTGCAGTCCGGATGGCTCCCGGCCTGAGTCGGGCGGTGGGGGTATGTGGCGAGGGGGGCGTGGTTTTGCGGAGTCTGTAGCGGGAGAGAGAGGACGGAGCAGAGCGGAGCGTAAGTAGGTCAAGTGCAGATGATGAACACCTGTGTCTGATTTCAGTAATTGGCGTGGAGAGACCGGATATAAGCCGGCGTGTGAGAGCGAGAGGAGAGAGAGAAACGAGCTGGGACCTCGCGTGTGCTGCTGTGGAAAGAGATTGCAACGAATTCTGAGTTATTATATTTTGGCTGTGCCTGTGCACGGTGAACGCGCTCTGTGCGCACCTGGTTGTTTATTTTGTGACGTAAATAAAAGTGAACGTCCCAGCTCAAGCCGACCCCTGTCTTCTTCCTTCCTGTCTGAACTGAACCTTATCACAGATTTAATATAGCCTTATTATTAGACTATGTAAACAGGTTGAAAAGTGCACACTTTTTAAGCGTTATACTCATATAGAAACGATATAGATTTTCTTATTCTGCATCTGTCCTAAGATTACTTTTTTGTTTTACAGTGACATCACGTATCTTGCTGTATTGAGAAATGAAACAATTCAGAGGAGTCTTGCTGTTGCAGTGTTATACTTTACCAGACAAATGTCAAGCTAATCTTTGCATAGCTAGTTAAATAGCAGAGGGTACAGCAGAAGGTATATACAGTCTGTATGTATATACTGTATGTTAAAATATACAACAGTACCTTAGCTAGCTTCTCAGATTAGATCAGCATTGTTTTACTTGTATGAATTTCAGGGTGGCACACCTGCAAAAACCTTTTCAAAGTAAATGTTTCCTAACAATTTTGGAGCTTCATGAATCGAATTGCTTTTCAGCACCATTGCATGCATTTTAATATCTGGATTCCATATCTCTATTATGAATTGATGCTGACATATTTAACTAATTGTTCTTAATTGTCCAATTATTGGCTTGTGGCATTTGGTATTTACACATTAACTTTTGTGCTCCAAGTGATTTTTTGAAAATGCCACACATAAAATGTCCCTATTACCTGACAGATCACTGAAACTGTTATCCTAAGCTGTTTCTGCAACAGGGGAAGTGCTAGCATGACAAAACGTAGTGTATTTACTAGTTGCTATCAAATATAGAGAAAAAAAACTGTGGCAAAATACAAACATCTTTGGAAGATATTGCTAAACATTTATTTAACCATAGCAAAAGTATTTCTTACTGAAGTGATTTTTTTTTTTTATCCCAGTTTTAAGTGTTAATTTAGGACAAATCTGCAAAATGTTGATCTCCCGGCTGTTATTTAGCAGTTGAGATAGTTCTTTAATGCTAACTGGCAGAAAAACACTAGCCAGGTTTAAATCCCAGTTGCGCAGGTGGGGCACGTTTTAACACTGCGCTTTTAGAACTGTTATTATATGACATTAGCGAAATAATTCACACTAATTACAAAACCCTTCATCATGTGTTCATTGTGTGCCATGTAAATATGGGGAACATGGGACTCTGAAAACCTGTAGCAAAGTTAAAGCTCAGGGAAGAAGGAGGCGGGAACCGACAAATGTATAACATAACTTTAATTCCAAGGTAAACAAATAACAAAACTAAAGAAAAGCGGCAGCCACTCACACACAAATAAACAAAACACTATGTAAAATCCAGGCCTAGTCCTCTCTCGTTTTTCACTGTTGTCACTCATCCTTTTATCCTTACGGAGCTCCTCCATGGGACTTGAGGCCGGTGTGGCTCATTAGCACACGCGCCACCGTCCTCCCTCCGTTCCCACAGCTCTCAGCCCCGCCTTGCTTGCCACATACCCCCATCGCCCCTCGCAGGCTGGGGGATACCCTCAAAACTGCACTCTACAACCCCCCACCCCCTTCCGGAGCCGCAACACTGGGGGGTAAGGACGGACGAGGCGAGAGAAAAGGAGACGGAACGATGAGGACAGACAGAGATGAGAGAGCGGAGAGAGGAAAATAAAAAAAATTCTTGCCATGTGTTACGCACCCTTAGACACAAAGTCTTTAAAGGGGCAACATTGAGGTCGTGATCAGAAGGTGGTGTAATTAAAATGGCAAGAGACGACACGTAACAAGGTGTTGTGAAAAGTAAAGTACGATTTATTGTACTTGTGAAATGTAAGTGTAAAAGATGAACAATAATAATACTAATAATGATAATACTTGTTGTGGACACAAAGAAAAATAAACAAAATATACAGATTGAGAGTTCACAGTAAAACCAAAGAGAATCAGGACAAATTGTGAAGCCAAATGAAAGAAAAGAACAGAACAAACTCCCGTTAACTTAATCCCAACCTCTTAACTAACTAATAACAAAAAGAAAAGAAAAGACAAAATTCTTCAGCGCAAAGCGCCCTCTCTAACTGCTCTAACTAATAATAAAACATCCAAGGGTGGCGTTCACTTCCTTACCTGGTGTTTGTATACATCGAGTTTGCTAAGTGTTGCGTTGTGTACGTCACGTGACATATTACCTGTCCGAATTTCTCTTGGTAACCTCAAAACACGCCATCATGGCAGAACACATTACTCTTGGCAATCTCAGAACACGCCGTCATGGCAGAACACATTACTCTTGGTAATCTCAAAACACGCCGTCATGGCAGAAAGATAAAACAACAGGACAATATCTGTAACAGAAAATAACAAACACAAAAGCGACAAGCAGAGCAACAGAAAGAAACAAGCCGCCATGCGCTCCTCTCAGCTTCCTTTTAAACTCGCGTGGTAAACCCGATAGGCTGCTGGAGGAAAGATGACGTCACGACGTAGATGGTGATTGACATCTCTCTCAGCCAACAGCGGGCGAGTGGTGACGCAAGCCTAAGAATGTGATAGACAGTAGAGAAAGAGAAACAAAAGAAACACACATGCGCGAGACCACAGGGACGTAACACCATGTGATGGTACTGGATGCTCCTCGGTGGACGGCTCAATGATGGCTCTTCCGTTACGGCGCCTGGCAGCAAGCTCCCCGTTCCCTCGGTCTGCCTCCTCCCACATCATGGCGGACGGCAGTAGGTCTGCCTTCCAAAGAATGGCAGCAAATCCTCCGTCCCCTCACAGAGGAGCTCTCCATCCCTCCCGTCGTACAGCCGATTTCTCTTTTGTGCTGCCTGACCTCCTCAGCACCGCAATCCCCCTTAGCAGCGAGGGCTCCCCGAAAGCATATACCTCCTTCCCCTCGGGTTTCGGCACCAATGTAGCAAGGTTTAAAGCTCATGAAAGAAGGAGGCTGGAACAGGCGAACATTCAACGTAAATTTATTTCCAAAATAAATAAATAAAACGAAAGTAAAGCCCCTCACGGACGACTGCCGCTGAAAACATAAACAAAACACAACTTAAAGTCCAGGCCTGGTCCTCTCACATTCTTTACTGTCGTCACTCCTCCTTTTATCCTGAGCTCCTCCGTGAGACTCGAGACCTCATTAACACTCGCCCAAACGGCCTCGCTTCGTTCCCATGGCTCTCAGCCCTGCCCAGCTTGCCACAGACCTGTCTCTAAACTACATATACAGCAAAAATAATATAAAATAAATAAATATATATATATATATATATATATGTGTGTGTGTGTGTGTGTGTGTGTGTGTGTTTGTAATATTTACAAACAAACACCATCAAGTATTGATAATATTTTGCTCATTCAAATACCATTTCATACAAGGATACAATCATGGTCTCTCGAATGAGCCTATGTGAGAAAGAAGCATCACTGTATTGCGCCATTGGCAAAATATTACCCCTGAGCAATCGGTGACATATCTGATGACCAGCCAGTGGAAAGAGCTTAGACAAGCATAGCCTTTAGGTAATGTATATTTTAATCAAATTACACAAAACTGTTCTCAAATAATAAAGCTGGGGATCTCTGTGCTTATCAGAGGGGATGATTTGAAAAATGACTATGGGCAATTTGATGTACACGCATTTCTAATGCAAAATTAGTGGTCCGAACTAATGTTGGCAAAACCGCACTGTCAACAGTGAATACAACACACCTCACAACTCTCTGCGACCCCCATTATTTATAGTGACAGGCCAAATTGATTGTGGTTGAAAGATCCTAACTAGAATAAAATGAGCTTCTCTGTTATTGCCTTTCAGGTAAATCTCCGCTCACCGCTGTTCCTCCAGGGGGAAAGATGTGCAACCCTGGGATGTTGACAACAGTTGTTTTCCTCAACCTTGCAGAATGCTTTAATGCCTTTTTGCATTTTCAGTCATGTGAAAATCCACCAGATCAAACATCAAGCCCCCGTCTTCGCCGCTTTCTTAGGTTTTGTTATTCCACTGCCCTTTTCCCTTTGCCAGTGTTACAGCACGCTTAACTTTATTAAATAGAACGCTGCATTGTGCGCCTAGTGTGTTTGTCATTGCGCATTCATGTTCCTGTGACCGAGAATTGCATTGTACATCCGTATTGTGCTTACGGAGCAGATAAGAAACCATTTCCAAGACAATGACGGAGGGTTAAGCGTTTTATACAACGTCTTGTGGCATATTAAGGGGGAAAAAAGAAGGAAAAAACACCCTCACAACCCTTGACATATGATATTGTGAGTGATGCATCTCTAACAGTATTATGCAACTGTCTGTTTTTCCATTACAGCAACAACGGCTATTTGTTTCAATGAAAACACTAGATGGAGAGGGTCAGAGAAAATGACTTCCTGATCAGACTCCGTTTCCATAGAGGGCCTGGACACATTTGAATAATAGAGAAAAGGTGAGGAAAGAGGTTAAGGCCATCTTAGATACTTTAGCAACCGCAACCGCTACACGCAGAGCTCTGGATCCAGCTAATCGAATACAAACATACCCAGAAAGCCAGTCTCGCAGACAACTGTCTCGAAAATCTATTTACCCTCACGTGGTGGGAGGGGAGGACCGTTGCCTTTCAATCACACATCTTCAGCAAATGGAAAGGGAAAATGAATCTGCTGATTTAAATTGATGAAAATACACGCAAACGGGGTTTCATTTTGTTTTTGATTGCCTTGCATCAGGTATCGCTGATTGCCCTGAAAGATCTGGGGAATGGTGTGGGACTGACAGGGCCTCTTTCGTTCCATTCTCCAGTGGAGAATTGGTTGTGCTACACTTGAGGCCGGCCCGCTTAACAAGGCCTTCACTCAAGCCTGGGCGGGCCATCATCACGCTGCCCCCCTCCTACGCTCAGGTCAAGGATGTTTGACACCTCTCCTTCAGCCTTCAGCCAAGCACTGCAGGATTTCCTGTTGTTCAGTGTGTGACATTCTGCTTTACAATGATTTAAAGGGGCAGCTCGGGCAAAAATGAAAATTCAGTCATCACGTCATTCTAAGGGCAAGATTTACTAACAGCTTGCACCAGCACAAACCCTCTTTTGGTGTTTAAAAAACTACTGTCAGGATTTACTAAAGCCACGCAGTGAACAATTTGCGCTGAAAGGGTGTGGACAGGGTTATTTTTGAGCCATTTTGTAGGCGTTTCCCTTTCAGACGCCGCATTTATGTGAGGAGAGTTTTTAAATGAATCACGCATGGTGATTTACTAAGGTTTTGCGCTCTTCATTTCACTGGTATTTGCATCATTATTTACCGCCCAAAAAAAGCTGGTTTTAAACCAGACGCTAATTCGCGGTGCTCTTGGTAGATTGCGTTGGTCATTATGGAAATGATATGGCTGTGTTTGTGTTCTTTAATTTGCATATTGTGCAAATTATTTGCACATTGCACATTGTCAGCACCTTTTACGGTATAGCGCTCTCACACTAATTTGCCCTGTTTAGTAAATCTGGCCCTATGTCTGTGTGATTTTCTTTCTTCTGTAAAACATAAAAGGTGATATTTAGCAGAATGGTCTGAGCTGCTTTTCTCCATTCAATTAACGTGGATGAGGATAAGTAACAACATTGTGAAAAAGAAGTACACATTAGTATACTTTTAAAAAGAGACTTACTTATTATGGAAATAATATTGCTACAGGTAAGGGTAAACTGACTGTGATGTTTTCGGACACTTAATTGCATGTTAATGGCAATTAAATGAAAATTATAGTCTAAATTTATATTAAATGCAATCAGCTGAAATTAAGAATGTTTTGAACCACTTCAGTTAGACTTAAGTACGTCTCTGATGTAATTTTTAAAATGAAATTTTGTTAGTGTACTGTCAGATATATTGACAAGCATTTATAGTAAACTAAAATAAACCTTAATGTGATTTCTAAGGAAGTTTGCATGTCACATATATTTAAATATGTGTAATTACACTTGATGCATTTTTTAAAATATATTCATTTTAAATGTAAAATCAAATAACACAATAGTTTAAAACTATTTAAAGCACAGCAAACAATTTTAAAAAAAAAACTATTTGAAATGTACTGTAAAAAATTATTTTGACATTATTAATAAGTGCACTTTTTTAATAGTGTGCTTAAGTTTGTTAAGAAACAGTCATAGAAAAAGTAGTATATTTAAGTATTAATAGTATAAGTACTTAGTATAATAATAAGTATATATTTAATATTTATTTTACTATTTTTATATGACCTGCAAGTAATGTTTTTTAAATTATACTTTTAAAATGTGAAGTATAATATAAGTACACATTCAATACATTTAAGTGCACTTCTTTTCCACAAGGGCAGTCATGGTCACCATTTTCCCCCAGACAGCAACAGTGTTGACCCAGACCCGGTCCACATCTGGTACGCATGGAATCCACATGTACCAGATGAGGCCCGGATCTGGGCCGACATTATGTTGCTGTCTGGGTCATTTCATTCTGTGTAAAAGAGTGGCTTGAATACTCTGCTATAAAATAACTGTAATGGTCACCAGCTTGAGAGCCACCAGAGGGCACTCCACATCAGACTATTGTCATTCCCTCACAAACTACATTTCCCATAACTCCCCGCCCGGACTCATCATCCCTGATTGCATCCACCAGTTTCTCATTACCTTGTCAGTCTCAGCCTATTTAAACCATGTACACTCATTCATTCCCTGCGAAGTCTTGTTTAGTGTTTATACTGCATTTCTGAGCAATTGACCGTTCCCAAAGAACCGCCCCCTTTAGTTACTGTTGCTATGTCCGACAAGCTACGCTGCTCTCATGCCCCACCATGTTCTCACGCAGTGAAAAATACATCGCGGAGCAAAGAGGACACTGACAACGCGTTGACAGACAGGACAGACCAGGTTACTTATGATATGAATCAAAGTCTGTCATTTTTAAAAGACATTTAAACAATAAATACCGTTTTGTGGCTCTTTAATGTGTCTGACAGATCGCTGTAGAGCCTCAGTTACAGCTGCTCGTGATCCGATCATCTCTTCCTTCTAGTTAATTTATAGCATCAAATAAACCTGAATGAACATAAGGAGGAATGTTGTTTTAAACGTGGAAAGACGTCAGTACACTCCGTTTTTCAAGTTCAAATCCTCCAATTTTAAAATTTTAATTAGCTGCTTTGTCGGACAAAAATGGCGGATTCGGCGGATGGAGGATTATGATTGGTCAGATCGCCTGTCAATCAAACTCCCTGCGAAGGTTCTTGAAATCTGCCTGTGTCCTGATTTTCCCGTTCCGGTCTCACCCTCTGGATTTGTTTGTTTGATTGGACTGATTTGCTCTGACCTCTTGCCTGTTTTCGACTACGATTGTTTTCGACGACCTCTTGCCTGTTTTCGACTACGATTACCTTTTCAATAAAACTGCATTTGTATCCTCCTTTGTGTCTCAGAGCAGTTCATAACAATAACTCTCTCTCTCTCTCTCCTTTTTTTTTTTTTTTTTTTTTAAACTGTCCCTTTAAAACTATTTGGCAGTATTTCAAAATACATTTCCATTCCACCCTAATTAGTGTTATTTTAAAACTACTTTCCTATTTCAGAAGTTTTATCTTATATCCATACTGGACTGGACCAAAGCGGAATGATTTATTTAGTCATTAAATATTTACTCATATATATCTAAACTAATTATGAATTGTAGGATGTGATACATTAAAGACATGAGCCTTATTAGCATACTTATTAAGATCATTTGGTGTGAGTCACCTGATATGCCTTCATTGGGTAGTTGGACAGTCAAGACTGCTCATGACTGATATGTGTAGCCGTTTATGTGCGATGCTTTGCAGGAATGGTAGCGATTACACAGACAAGATGCATTACTGTTGTCAAATTGTTAACTCACAGTTGCAGAGTGTCGGTCTGGCTGCTTGTGTGGTCCATTAATAAGATTAATAATTCATTTAATACAATCGCTGTTTGTGTTTCATGAGACAAAATTGAATGATTAATGAGACTGCAAGATATGAGGTATTATATTTGGAGATTAATAATAGAATATCTGAAACATGTTACCGTGCATTACTTCTCATAAGGCACTCATATTTAGGGCCATTTTTTTTATTGTTTTGTTAGGTCATTTTACATACATATAAATATGTGCATCAGATAATTATGTTGTTTTGCGGTCCATTTGGTACCCAAGTATCAAAATGTTTTCCTTGTAAAATTACAGTGAATTATTTTATGTACTAACTCTCTCCTCTCTTTTTTTCAAGTTTGTTGTTTTTAAAATGACATAATTCAGCAAACAACTAAATAATTAATCATAACTGACAAGTTTATTTCTGACCATGACCAATTTGCATAGTTTCACCATAAAACTGCTTCTCATTATCAGATTTGCTTTTGTAGAGATAGCAGATTGAACATAAGGATAACACATCTAAATGGGTGAAAACAAAGGAAAATGTTTCAGCCATGAAAGCAAAGAGAGAATCCCCCATAGAGTTTAACACCGTATCACTGCACCTGAAACAGTAGTCTTCATCCAACCTAAGTTAAAAAAGTACTAATTATGAGGAAAAGAGAACTGAATGCCAGAGGCGTAAAGACTACCTGAAGACCAGACATGAGTAAAAGTAAAGATACCTTAGAGCAAAAATGAGTATCTGATTTTAACAGTACTTAAAGTCCCCCTGTAGTCAATAATTTAATCTCTTAAAACTCATCTTTGAGCACCAAAATTACATATTTAAAAGTTTTTTCCTCGAGAAAAAAAAAATCTTGATGCAGTAAAACGTCTCGGAGGAGGGAACGGAGACGTAGTCGACGTGTCGACTGATTGGGATCACGCTTAGAGAGACCGTCATCTTCGAGTACTATTAAAACGAGCCAATGAAATTGGCGTGCGTGAAATGCATCACACACTCCGCCCCCGCGCCGCGGGTATAAATACGGAAGTGGATGCACGCACTAGATGTTTTTCGCTGAGGAGCCGAGCGTAACTCGGAGTCAGCGGTGGTCCAGCAATAGTGGCTACGGGACTACGTCTCCGTTCCCTCCTTCAGGGAACGAGAGTTACATACGTAACCGAGACGTTCCCTTTCAGTCGTTCACGTTCGATGTAGTCGACGTGTCGACTGATTGGGATCCCAATAAAAACGCCATCTAGTGCTGCCACCTTCCAGCGCCTAGACAAAAACCTCCAGATCCCCCCGCAATAGGCGGGGAAAGGACAGGGCTTAGGCCAGGGAAGTCACTGCTGTTCCTACAGGACCACTGGGAAAGCGTTCCCTGAACATGGAAGGAAGGGACGCTGCGGAAGCCACATCCTGCCCGAAGGGAGGTAACATGTGGAGAATACACATATGAACTGGGCGGATGACCGGGCAGTACAACATTTGGAATGTCACTGGGGTGGCTCCAGCCTAACAGGGGGGAGACTCAACCGAACAGTGACGGCAGAGCAGGCTCTGCCAAGGGAAGACAAGGGCTCGCCGCAGGGAGCCGTACCGTGGAAGAATACACATATGGGATCGCCGTAGGGATCACAGCATATGGACCCAGCCTAACACAGGTTCCACCAGTGCATACGAGTGATAGGCCTATCTTCAGACATTCTGCCATGTCCGTTGCCGAAGGGTATGGAGGAAATCCTATGGCTTGCGTTCTGTGCACGTAACCCCGCAATGAAGCGGACGGACAGAGAAAGCCAGGGCTGGGTCTGCCTCCTCCAGGCAGCGCTTGCAGGCTCACCACCTGGTCCTTTTAAGGGAGAGTTAGGAACCTTGGGCACATATCCAGGCCGGGGTCTCAGCTAGTGAGAGTTAGCCGGCCCGAATTCCAGGCACAATTCGTTGACCGAAAGCAAGCAAGTCCCTACCCTCTAGAAGAGACCATGCGAGCAGGAGAACTGTAAAAAACTGAATTTTTAACTCACTGCCTGCAGTGGCTCAGGGGCGGTCTCTGATTGCAATAGCACCAGAGACAGGCCCAAGAGGATAAAGAGGGGAGCAGGGATGACCCTTGCTCCCTCAGAAACCTGACGATCAGGACGTGCTTCCCATACTTCTGCATATGATGTTTGTATCATATTGAGGGTGAAGGAACAGCCTACTCCAACCCAACTTGCAGGAAAGAGAGCACTGAAATGACCGAACGCTCTCAGGATCTCCTCACGCAGAGAAGACTCATTCAACGAATAGGTTCCACTTCTAACTAGCGAAGCACAACTGCCTTATCTTAAGGGGGTGCTTGCAGAAGTGATGGTCACTACCACATATTCCCTGTGAAAGCGACCTGAACCTCCCCGTCCAGTTCTTTGAACGCGGGTGCAATCATGCCCCGTCCCTGAATGTATTCAGGGGAAGTCAGGAAGGCTGTCGAGGGAACTAGATCTGGTTGGGCCAAAAAAAGGGGCAACTATCAAGACCTGTTCCACTCCTGACTTAGCACAGTAGGTGCAAGCGACATGCACACACAAGACAGGAGCACTGCTCAACACTAGATGTGATAATTCACTGAGCTTCAGGAGCATTTCTGCTCAACACCTGAGGGTGATGAACATAACTGAACTTGAGCAGCGCCAAGCGATAATGAATCGCATAGCCGCTTTCTTAGAAGGCTCACTGGGGAACGCATTTCTGCTGGGCCCCGGGGTCAGCTGAAAGCCAGTGTCTATCCAAGGGATGTCCGCTCAGACAGAAACACAACTGACAGAGGGACGAGTCCGGAGGGGCAACAGATGCAACTGTGCGGCCCCGAAGTGGTCCCTGCCCAGCTGGACCGCCAGGGGATTGGAGTCTCCACTCTCCCTGGCCATAGCTGTCGTGAGGCTCGTTGGCGGCACGATTGAGCAGGCTGGAAGAATTTTATAGTGGAATGAAGCGACCTCAGAAGCTCCTGACTCCACGGAGGAGGTGACGGGCGAGTTGTGACATGCGAGGGAAGCTTAGCGCAACGGTCGCAATGTTGTCCTTTCACCAGCTCGCTGAGCAGCGGTGGCTCAAAGCAAGGTGAACTGCCAACTCGAGGTAACGAATACCAATGCAGTCGGAGGTGCATGCCCTTTGTACATGGCCCCTCAGTCGGTGTTAGTGGACCTGAAGGTCTGAACACGGGCTGAGAGTTTGGCGGCAGGCCGGGGTGATCTTTTATCACACAGGGTGTGCCGCTCTGCCACGGTCACCTCGGGACTCGATCATAAAACTAGTGCTGAAGCGGTCTTCATATGGAGGAAGCCAAGCGGCTGCATCTGCCATATGCCCCAGGAGCCTCTGAAATTTTCAGTGGAACCCTTTCTCACTTCTAGCACTAGCCTAACACACTCTTCTTGAAGAGACGTGTTGGACCGAGTCCTTCTCCTGAACTGAAACAGAGATACTCAGCCCGAGGGCGAGATTACTCTCTTCCATTTGACCTGAAGACCCAACTGGCTATGGAGCACTCGAAGGGTAGGACTTGTACTGATACTTCGTACCCTCAACGCCTGAACACAGAATGGTCTGTGGAGCGGAAGGATAGAGATCCGAAGTACTGTCCTTCAGGTCGAATGCTGCAACCTTGGGGACGGAGCATTTGAAAATGCATCTCTGTGTAGTAATTGAATAGAGGCTTTGAAAAAGGGCCCGTTTCAATTGACACAGGTCCAAGATGGCCATAACCCACCACCTATCTAGGGTACAATGAAGTACGGGTCTATAGAAACCGGCCTTCATATCGGCTGGAGGAGAGGCAACATCGCGTCATTCGCCAGTAGGACTGCGACGTGCGCACACAGGACAGGAGCAGCGCTCAACACGTAGGTGTGATAAATATCACTAATCTTAGGAGCATCTCAGCTCAACACCCAGGTATGATGAATATCACTGAGCCAGGGCGAAGCCAAGAGAAATGAATCGCAAGCCGAGTCTGCTGGAAGTTTCGGGGCCAGCTGGAGCGGTAGGAAGCATCTTCAGGCTTACACACACCGTGCCAGGGGCCAAGGAACCACAGACGTACCCGAGGTGGGGCAGCGAGGTGGAGGACAGGGACCCGACTCGGAAGGCCCGGAGGCGGCCCGACGCAGGGTCTGAGTGTGGTGTATAACTTACCTGTCTCCACGAGACGGCCAGGGATGCGTGAGAAGGCGGATGACCGGGTCCTCGAACCGAACCCAGCTGCCGTGCTGGCGAACAAGAGGGGGCTGAGGGGTGCAAGGCTTACAGGGTCGCACACCGCCAGACTCGCCCTCTTGGAACCCAGGAACAGAGGAATTCACTCTTTCTTTGGAGTGTGGGTACCGCTTGCTCCGCTTCTTTTGGGAGCAGCGGAGGAACAGACACACACACAAACAAAGACTCCACCCGGCCCTCACCCGGGGGGAGGAAGTGGATTGTTGACGAACTCCCAGAGCATCCTCCTCCATCCCTGAGCGGCCCGCTCCGGAATGCTTTCGCTGTGGCTTGCCACCTGGCTTGGCAGCGCCTGGAGCGGGCTGGGCGTCCCTGCTACGGCCGGCTCCATACTGAGGCCTGGCTGGAGGCTGCTGCGGAGGCCCAGTGAGAGCGGCGGCAGGGGAACGCCCTCGGCGACGAGCAGGCGGAGGAACTGCCAGCGGCGGCGGGGTGGAGGCAGCAGCGGGCCGCCGGGGCAGGATGTGCCGGATGGCCTCCGTCTGCACTTGGGCGGCAGAGAACTGTTGGACATAGTTCTCCGCCGTGTCGCCGACCAGCCCAACCTGGGAAATTGGGGAGACCAGGAACCGAACCTTGTCCGCATCCGCCATATCAACTAGGCTGAGCCAACGATGGCGCTCCTGAAGGTGGACCACTAAGGTGGACACCGCCAGACCGATCACGCATGCCACGACACTCGTGCCTGGAGGGCGAGGTCAAATGCAGTGCGATGCTCACCTATGAGCGCACGGTCTTGGCTACCCTCGTGCATGTCCATGGGTGCCCTGGCCTGACAGACCTGTAGCAGCGCCATGGCACGCAAGAGGAGGCGGCTTGCCCACAGGCTCTGTAAGTTCTGCCCGTCGGAACGAACAAGAACCCACAGGCCTTAGGGGGGGAGACGAGGATCCCCCCAAAAGGTAGCGGCCGCCGGACACAGGTGCACCTATGTCACGACAGACCACTCCACTGGAGGGATAACCTCGCAACCCTTCACCGCTCCTCTATCAAGGGTAGTGAGGGGGAAAAGCTATTCAGGCAGTTTCTGGCAGAGAAAGGTGCCATCCACAACCTGGTAAGCTCTCCATGCACTTCGGGAAAGAAAGGCACTGGGGCGGTGAGCTGAGAACCAGCGCAGCCCGCCCCAAGATACCAATCCTCCAACCAAGACTGGACGGGACACGGTGGAGGGTTCCACTCGAGCCCGGCAGCCTCGGTGGCCCATTTCAGCATAGCTGACCTTTCTGGATCTGGCTCGGGCAATGTTAAACTCCCAGAGGGAGAAAACACAGCCGAGTCGTCATCTCCAGAGGTCAGCTCACCCTCCGGTGCTGCTATCGACATCTTATCCTCTGGGGGAACCCCAATTGAAACGGCTGATTGGTCCATTACAGAGGGACCAGCACGTTCAACAGGAATTCCATCGGCTACAGTGTGATGGAGGAGTGAGGAGCCCACAGGGAATGGTTACCGGCCGAGATCTCCATCACTATCCTCCGTTCACCCATCCCACACGGCACCCGGGGGTGGGGCATGGTAATGGGGACTCGTGCTTCTCGGACGAAGGCGAGTCTCCATCTCAACACCGCGACAGTCATATTCCCGCAATGGGAACATGTATCGCCAACAAAAGCTGCTTCAGCGTGCTGGAAACCCAAACACGTGATGCAACAATTGTGACCGTCAGAGAGGAAAAGGGAACGACCGCATCCAGAAACACACAGGTGGAATGACATCTTTTCGCAAAAAGACGCAAACGCACCCGTGTTGCTCTTTCAGGAAATAGGACCCGTCACCAGTGCCGGAGCACACAGGGGAATGACCGCGGCAACACTGAACAGTGAACTGAAACAGTGAAGCACTCACTTTTCTGCCCTCTAACCAGCCGTCAACACACACAAACCTTTAGAAATTTGTAGCAGTAAACAGCAGTTGAGAAATCAAAGCTCGCGGTCACCGCTGCACTCGCGCTGTAGAACCACCAGCACTGGGAGAGTTTTCCAGAAGAACACCGACACACTCGCTTGTTATAAACAACAGCACTCTTCAGAGACATCAAAGACGATCGGCTCCGAAGTGAAAGACATCTAGTGCGTGCATCCACTTCCGTATTTATACCTGCGGCGCGGGGGCGGAGTGTGTGATGCATTTCACGCACGTCAATTTCATTGGCTCGTTTTAATAGTACTCGAAGATGACGGTCTCTCTAAGCGTGATCCTAATCAGTCGACACGTCGACTACGTCGAACGTGAACGTCTGAAAGGGAACAGCTTAAAGGTGCTATATGTAACTTTTCTTCTAAAATGAATCCTTTTTTTATTGCCTGTGTGTGAAGGGGTTGTAATCACACATTACAATGATCCACTTGTCGGGTTTTGCTATTACCTCTGAAGGCCAGTATTCATATTTCTATGTGAATCTCCGGGTCGGATTTTCTGCGAAATCCATCAGATGTGACGTGCATGCGCGCTCCCGAGCCTCTCTCCTTTTTATACAGTCTATGCGGCACTGCAGCTAACGACATGGAGTCTGATAACACCAAAAAACGACCTGCCTCCAGCACAACACAAACTCCAACACAAACTCCACATAAATATAAAAAACAAAACAAAACAAAAATGTATCTGCTGAAGCTCGTCAGGCCAAACATGAATCGGATCGACTTAGGATGAAAACACGGATCAACATCGGCAGAGCGTTTGAATTATGGAGAGACCTCCGCTATTTTTATTGGGATAATTTACAAGTTTTCAGATATGCTGAAATAAATAATGGTAAACTGTAATGAAATAGCAAGGTAAACTACAACATACATGAGACATGAAATTAATACAAAAGACTGTTCCAGGATAACAAAAAGTAGGTGCTTGGATGTAACTTTTATTTTATGTGCTATATCTGCTGTCTAACGTCACTCATCCCACTACTATCATATTGTTTATAATACACATTTCCAGACATGTTCAGTACAGTAATGTTACTTACTACGATCTTACTGTTACACTGAAATTGTTCAGTCTAGTTCACTAACCTTTTTCGTTATCATCTTATACATTCACCTATGTTGACATTGCTGATTGTGAAAGATACGCCTTATGCTAGATAACACCACAAATGTAACGTTATCATGGTACGAACATGGAGCATTAGTTCAACTTCAAGCTGGTAAAGGTAGCCTATTATTGTACCGTTGCAGTGGGAGTTTACATGAGTTTCCAGCATGTTGTGTGATGCTTTCTCCGGTGTGTTGAAAGTCTCAGTGTGGCCGTGTACCATGAGTGCTCACTCTTGTGTTCGAGCACGCGCAAGAGCACGACCGCTCTTGTAAAAATTGGTTGCAATCTGAAACATCACCGATAGAGGCCACTAAAAAATACATATAGCACCTTTAAATTTGTAACTCTACACCCTTGCCTCATTTAGTATACGTGGTTCTATGAACATGCAAATAGCCCCACTTCCACTCACTCACACCAGCTCAGAGATCCACTCGTTAACGATCACACATTGACGTGATTGGTTACAAGGTAGTTTGTGACATCAGAAACCCCAAAAATTTCAAACCGCATTTTTGAGACTGTCTTTGTGTATGTACTTTTGTGTAAGTCACTCAGAAAAAAAAACAACTCTAAAAATGCCTTCAGGGCTTAAGGGGTTAAAGCATATTAAAAACACCCCATATAAACAACATTAAAAGCTTGATTTTCACCACAGGGGAACTTTAAGTATTTTACTCATACTGAAAGTAGGCTCAAAGATGCACTAGTCCTCAACACCATAGAGACATACCTATAAAAAACAAGAAACTTTTTTCTAAAGATCAAAATAAAACTGAACAAGCTCCGACTTGTACAGTACCACGTGACAACTGCAGATTTATTTATGCCTTGATAGTGTTGCCATAGAAATGCATAATTCCCAGTCCAAGGGAACAGCTCCAAAGAGAATGTAACATGTAGTCTCTTAAAGGTAATTGATCTTAGTCAGGGTTGTGGCCTATTTAATTTTTGACAGGAGTGAAAATTAGGCTGTGAGGGGTAAAATAAAGTGCTTTCAATGGATTGTACTGCTGTTTAACAACATACGATTGTTCAGCTGATGAAACGTCTTCTCGAAGAGAGCTTTCAGTAGACAGTCACTCGGTGGCCATTTCTGTCAAGACCACTATCCTCAAATACAATTGACAATTCGCATACAGTTTGGATTGGCGGTATGGTTCCATTCTGGGCGAGAACTCCCTGAGCATCCATGTAGCCTAGCATGGATGAGAGCAGGGAGAGCAGCAATAACCCCCCTTAGCGTAAACAGAACAGAACGAACATGAATGTATGTAGATATCATTAATTCAAGATTTTAAAGTACAACATAATTCGAGAAGTTATTCTGATTAAAGGGGAATCAGAATGCCAAATCCTGACTGGAGAGAGGAGGAGCTGGGGATGGAGGAGGGTAATTAGCTCCTGAGAAACGTGATAGCTGCTGATAATACTGAAGTAGCTTATGTATACAGTGATAGGCGTCGTATCCCTATATGTAGACGTGGATCAGCTGAGAGTCAGCTGATGCAAGCTTGACTAACGTGACCTGCCAAAACTGACGCTACGCTTGATATTTGCAACGTCTCCTCGCAGCTATTTTGGGTATCCAAGACCATGTCCTATCTATGGGGGAATCCTGAAATCTCAGAAACTGCTCTTTTACTTAGAAGGCGGGACGTATTCCGCCATATTGCGCAGTGCAGTTTCTTCCATTCATAATTAATAGGAGTGAACCTTCTTTCTATATCTATGGTCTTTGGTTAAATTCAATATAGCCTGACTAAGGTTTATTAGGATATGGCAGGTTCACGCCCAGACAGCAACATAGTGTCGGCCCACATAGTATCGGGCCACATCTTGTACATGTGGATTCCATGCGTACCAGATGTGTGCCGGATCTGGGCCAACACTATGTTGCTGTCTGGGCATGAACACAGTGCACGTCCTCATCACATTTATAAAACACCGGCGATTCAGTAACTACCTTCTAAAGCACACATATTTGTGTAAAGTATAGCCTTGTTGACAAGTTTGGGTGAGTAAGGAAAAAACCCACAAGACATAGTGCCTTCAATGGCCCGTTGATGGCATTATCGCTTTTATGTAGCAGAAATAAACTGCTGCAGAAAAAGTTTGGTGCCATGCAAAATGTATAGTAATAAGCTGTGTTCGAAATCGCCCCCTATACCCTAATTCACTATTCCCTACTAATATAGTCCACTTGAAGGAGTGAATTAATTCGGACACTGGGTGCGCTGGAAGGGCTGCCGCTTTTGCATAGTTTGTGCTTGATGTTTAATAATCATTTGAAACTTAGCAAACTGCAGCTGTCATGGAAACTATTATGCATACACCTTAATTAAACAATTTAATAATCAATTAAAAAGGATTTTATACCTGCATGATATTACGCTGTACCTGTCAGGTTTCGTGGTAGTAGAAAGCACGAGAAGATATTACATTTATTGGAGTAAAGAGTATATATACTTATTAAAAAAATGTAGTCAAGTAGAGTAAAAGTTGATAATATCTTTAATACTCAGTCTAAGTACAAATTAGCCACAAATATACTTAAGTACAATAACTAATTACATTTTATCAAATCTTTCCACCACTGCTGAATGCAATAATTAAAAATATTATCACATCAGGCATTACCTGGCTGGCTTGTCTTTTTATGTACTAGCAATGCCAATGGGGAACATACATGCTGATCAAATGTGTACCTTGAATGCACCAAAAGTCACTTCAGATAAAAGCTTCTGCCAAGTGAATAAATGTAAATGAGCTTTTAGTGTGTTTGGACTGTTTCTCTAATCCAGTAGTAATTCTCAACCACTGGGTCGCAAGTCTGTTCTGACAAGGTCACAGAGAGCAGGGAAAATGCAATGCTAAATGCAAAGAAGTATATGCAAATATCCATATAATCATAGTTAGCATAGCAACTGAAAAAAATTAAAATTAAAAATGCTTCCTGTATCTTTTATCATTGACTTCAAAGGCTGACACTAATTCATCTGTCCCTTTGTAGAAGTTTGTTTACAAAAATAATCATGGTTTGTTATATTGGATGATGGGAAGATTCAGTTTTGTACAAAAGCCACTTGATGTCCAATGTAAAATCTCTGAGTTCTGAAGCTCTAAAGAACAAAAGCTTTTGTAATGCAAATTTCTATAAAGGTAAAACTGCTTGGCTATTTATAGCGTACATAATTATATTTCATTTATTTATTGTGTGGTGCTTACTCAGAAGTTTGGGGAATGGGGTAATTTAATCTAATACTTATAATAATAATTAATAATTTTATTTAAATCTATGCAATTAGGTTACCCAGACAACACTCTCATGCAAAAAAAACAAAGTCCACATTCCAGTCTTCCAATCACACTTGCACTGTAAATCCATTTATATCTTATGTTAATTCAAATGAACTGCTATTTCCATTTCTAAGGTGTGAAAGGTAATTATATGGTGTGAGATTCCTCTCATGTATCAAGTCACCTGTTGTTTGTGCATCAAAAATATTATACCCACAGTTCAAGAAGCCACATGATTAGTTTATACTCTCATGCATGAATTATTAAATCACAGATGAAAACAGTGGACACAGAGGAGTTACATATGCCCATGTCCTCTACAGTTGACACTTTGAATTCAGGCTTGTAATGAGATTTGTGTCAATGGTTAGTAAGGAAAGGTTAACCTACTACAATTATTATACAGTACTTATAAAACAATAATAAATCATGATCTCTCCCTAAGTAAAAAAAAAAAAAAAAGATCTCTCCCTAAGTAAGAAATACCAAAAAAACACAGATTGTATCAGTATCTGAGGTGTTCTCTCACACCCACCCACCCACATGCATGTGTCCTTGTTGTGTCTTAACTATATTTATCCCCATTTATATTCCTCACTATTGTTTTTTTCTACTAAATAAAACTTGAGCACTGAAGTTGCTTGAATGATCTCTGTGAAATCTATATCATTATTTGGTAACACTTTATTTTAGGGTTCAATTCTCAATATTAACTAGTTGCTTATTAGTATGTATATTACTAGGATATTAGCTGTTTATTAGTACTTATAAAGCACACATTAATGCCTTATTCTGCATGACCATATTCTACATCCCTTAATCCTACCCAGTACCTAAACGTAAACGCTACAAAAACTACCTTACTAACTATTAATAAGCAGTAAATTAGGAGTTTATTGAGGCAAAAGTTGTAGTAAATAGTAAATATGTGTTCCCTATACTAAAGTGTTACCCATTATTTTATTTCTAATTTTGTCCATCTAACATATAGGCAACTGTTACTACTGTAATATATATACACTCACCGGCCACTTTATTAGGTACACCTGTCCAACTGCTCGTTAACACTTAATTTCTAAGCAGCCAATCACATGGCGGCAACTCAGTGCATTTAGGCATGTAGACATGGTCAAGACAATCTCCTGCAGTTCAAACCGAGCATCAGTATGGGGAAGAAAGTTGATTTGAGTGACTTTGAACGTGGCATGATTGTTGGTGCCAGAAGGGCTGGTCTGAGTATTTCAGAAACTGCTAATCTACTGGGATTTTCACGCACAACCATCTCTAGGGTTTACAGAGAATGGTCCGAAAAAGAAAAAACATCCAGTGAGCGGCAGTTCTGTGGGCGGAAATGCCTTGTTGATGCCAGAGGTCAGAGGAGAATGGCCAGACTGGTTCGAGCTGATAGAAGGGCAACAGTGACTGAAATAACCACTCGTTACAACCGAGGTATGCAGCAAAGCATTTGTGAAGCCACAACACGCACAACCTTGAGGCGGATGGGCTACAACAGCAGAAGACTCCACCGGGTACCACTCATCTCCACTACAAATAGGAAAAAGAGGCTACAATTTGCAAGAGCTCACCAAAATTGAACAGTTGAAGACTGGAAAAATGTTGCCTGGTCTGATGAGTCTCGATTTCTGTTGAGACATTCAGATGGTAGAGTCAGAATTTGGCGTAAACAGAATGAGAACATGGAACCATCATGCCTTGTTACCACTGTGCAGGCTGGTGGTGGTGGTGTAATGGTGTGGGGGATGTTTTCCTGGCACACTTTAGGCCCCTTAGTGCCAATTGGGCATCGTTTAAATGCCACGGCCTACCTGAGCATTGTTTCTGACCATGTCCATCCCTTTATGGCCACCATGTCCCCATCCTCTGATGGCTACTTCCACCAGGTCACAAAGCTCTAATCATTTCAAATTGGTTTCTTGAACATGACAATGAGTTCACTGTACTAAAATGGCCTCCACAGTCACCAGATCTCAACCCAATAGAGCATCTTTGGGATGTGGTGGAACGGGAGATTCGCATCATGGATGTGCAGCCGACAAATCTGCGGCAACTGTGTGATGCCATCATGTCAATATGGACCAAAGTCCCTGAGGAATGCTTCCAGCACCTTGTTGAATCTATGCCACGAAGAATTGAGGCAGTTCTGAAGGCAAAAGGGGGTCCAACCCGTTACTAGCATGGGGTACCTAATAAAGTGGCCGGTGAGTGTATATATATATATATATATATATAATCTGATATATGTATCTTATTTTATTTTTATTATAATGTATCTGATGTTCACGATTTCCCATGTTCTGTGTGTTTTGTGTTCAAGGACTCTTATTTTGATATTCTGTTTTCTTGCTGTTTCTGGTTTTCATTCTATGTGTTTAGTTCCTGGTTGTAAGGGTATCCATAGTTACCCTTGTTAGTCTCCATAGTAACTTATCGCCCACACCTGTTCCTTGTTCGCCCCTTGTTGTCTTGTGTATATATACCCCTGTGTTTCAGTCTTTGTTTGTCAGTCATTGTCTTTACATGTGTTTGGTAAAGCTGTCACGTTTCTGTTACCTGTTGGATTATTATCTTCTTCCTGTTTGGATTTATTTATGTTTGGGTTATTGTCATCTGCTTTCCCTGTTTGGATTATTTTTGTTTGTGTGTTTAATAGTGATGGAAGTAATGAAGCTTCTCGAAACTTTGGATCAATTGAACCAATTGCTTTGCAAAATTCAATGTTTTGAAACATTCAAACTCTTCGACCAAGGTTTATTTGTATGCAGCTATAGTCTAGTCTCTTTAAGAGGAGTCTACAGAGTGGTTACTGAAAGAGCTCTGATCTGAATAATGTTTTCCTCTTCAAAAGAGGGTATGACTTGACTTGAAAACATGCAGATCACAAAAGAGATAGTTTAATCAGTGGTTGGAAGCCACAATGATTTGTTTAAAGCAGTAAACATTATGCCCAGCAGTACAGATATATCTGGTCATTCAGCTCAATTCTGATAAGAGAGAATGGTTAAAATTATCAACATTCACGAGGGTTCTCTGCATGGAGTTCTATATACAAATTTTACTGCATTGCCGTATAGAACAAAACGTTATCCAACACCACAGGTACCTTTCATACAAAAGTGTTTACTGTGTGCCTCTCCATAGGTTTGAAGTAGTGGCGAAAAATGCTCTTCAGTCGTCTGTTGTTATGACTGAACATTGAGTGCTGCATGATTGTGTGGGTGAGGAACTGTAGAAAATTCATAAATCCTTTACATTTGCATAATTAAGCTTAAGATCTTTGCATCTCTTGGAAGTTAGTTGTCATGGTTTGTTAGTTAGCTGGACTAACTGGAATCTATCTATCTACCCTATCTATCAGTCTATATGTCTGTCTGTCCTACTGCCTATAGCAACCACCTACAACACTCTGGCAACATCAAAGTTTTCAACCTTCAAACATTTTTATTTATATAATGTATGTATATAATGTATCAAGTACATGTATTCAAAGTACAACAGGCCTATTTAACCTTCAGACTTCAAGGTTTTCAGACTTACTTTTCTTGATAGATTTCCTTGAATTAAGATTTTAATTAACATTCAGGCATTTGAAAATTCAAGGTTCCCTCACCAAATTGCAAATTACAAATGATTGTTTAAAACTGAAAGTGGTATCCAACCACTAAACTAAAATGCTCATTATCTGCTTCAAGAGAAAATGTTGAAATTTTGTTACATCTAAGTCAGGTGTTTTCAACATGTCATGTATCTAATACAGCAGATATACAGGAGATTGAAACCAGAGTGTTTATTACAACAGTAGATTGATATACAAGTCACATGGTACATTACCACAAAATAAGGTTTGATTGTCTGTGCACCTAACACTTTATTTCATCAAGTGTTCATTCTACCTCATGCTGCAAGCAAGAAAGAGATGATTTTAAAACAATTTTAATGATTTCCCCAAAGTCACATCCATTGAGCTATGAATTCCGAGAGATCAGGTCAAATAGCAGTTTTAACAAGCCAGTAAAGTTGTCCTATGCAGACTTAACAACCTAACAGAAGGAAAAAATGGTGCAAGCTACTAGTTGCATCCATGCATTCACCCAATGGTCCACACCCATTTGCTCAATGTGAACCAAATAACATCATTCCTATCATTTTATAAGATCTTTAAACATGGGCAATACCAATGCCATAATTGGCATCATAGTTTACTCCAAAAATGAGCGCTGAGAGGCAGAAAAGACCCTTTCATAAACGTTTTCCATAAATTAACATTTAAGTAATAAGGCATTTGGCAAGGGGGAGACACATTTAATATTAAATGAAAGTGTAGATTATGTGTCTCTTATAAGGGTGGTTAATGTAGTGGAGAGCGATTTGGTTGGATTTGGTGATACTATAGAGGAGAGATGATACGGGATCCTCTAGTGCATAGATCTTCATTTCTCTGCTGACATTTCTGCTTGAGTTTGGACATACTTTATCTTACTTCCAGGAAATTAAAGTATTGAGCCCCCAATTCTAATGGAAATTTCATTTTGATTAATTGGATTGTGCATATTGTGGCATTCATCAAAGTCATTGTTGTTTTTAAATTACTCTGGAAACACTAGTTTAAAGCTCATTAACCTGAAGTGGTTAAGCATAATATGGGATAGCACGCAACTTGGTAATTATCTACTTATTTTAAGTAATAACAAGAAAAAACTAACTCACTTTAAGAACCTGAGCTAATCAATTGACAACATTGATTAGTTTGAATATTTTTGATTAAAAAAAATCTTAAATTAACAGCTTCTGTGATTCTGAATTGACAATATAAATAAAAAATATCAAACCATTGATAAAAATAACAAACCATAACAAAACATGAAAGCAAATGTCATTTATTTTACACAAATATAATACAACCCCATTTTTCAAGCATTTGATAACATACTTTGTTAGGTTTCAAATGATAAAACCACATACATTTTGGACCTTTAGACATTTTGTTGTGCTCAGTATACTTTACAGAAATGGCGATAAATCAAATGATTTAAGGTCTGTCAAAGTTGGAAAAAGGTATGATTTTGTCCTTGCTTTGAGTTTTCTTCTTGTTTGTCAAAGATAAAATTTGGACTTCTCAAGTGTCAACCACTTTCATCTATTCCACCTCAAATGAGCTGAAGCAATGTGCCCTACAATAACCTCTCCCCTTAAGAAATAAATAAATAAATAGATTGGTTGGTTGGCCAAAGTCACTTGTTTTGCAAGATGAAAAAAATCATTTTTATGCACTTTTTCCATTTAAAACAGTCAGATGTGATGACAGTTCAGATAGTTATAAAGCCTAGGAACAAGAGCGAGGGGCGCCCAGGGCACACCATCATATTTAGTACTCACAACACGTCACAGTGAAGCACAACGGGGCAGTCTATTGGAATCCTTAATTTGTGGCCAGTGAGATACGACATCCAGAGATATAAACAAGAGAAGATACTCTTGCATGCACACTCGTGTGCTAGGAACATGGACTGAATGATCAAACAGAGCCATGGGCACCACTTAAACCCTGGAGTCTGAATCTGAGCTGACAAAAAAGAAGTCGGTAGGACTTGAAATTCAAGCAGTGCATGAATATTGTAAACAAAGTTTGTCGATGTACATGGTGGGGAGTTTTACATTGTCCATTAATCTGTCCTCAAAATCTTAAATTCTGAAGGCAATCATGTATACACAAGGAATGTGACCTGAACAGGTTCAGATCTGAACTAAAATTTGTTCACATAATTAGAACCGATTCATTTGGAAACCTGTTTTCTCCTCAGAGTGAAACATATAGGGTATATATAACTGCTATACTTTATATCTCAAAATGTAATTTTACATTTCCCGATTGCATGTTTTTATTTTCTAATTGACCCTTTGCAAAGAACCTTAGTTACTGTTGCTACATCCAACAAGTTTTTTGCTACCAGAACAGCCATGATGCTCTCGCACCACAGATCAATGAGTACGTAACAGAACCAGCCCAATTGCTATTCAAAACCCGCCCAATAACAGCCAAAACTAGTTCAATCACATTCAGCAGGCGTTCCACGATATAAATCGCCTTCCAGTGGTTAAGAATCGAGTTCCGGGAGGTTGCATCAACCCGTGGACAAAAAAAACAACGTGTGGCAACAGTGTAAAAGTAGCCCAATTCTGCCGGAAAACCGCGGAATTAGCACTGGTTTACATGCACCCTCATAATGCAATTATAATGGGATTTTTTCAATATTGCGATTAAAATTTGCCTCATGTAACACAATACTTCGATAAACTAATGTAATTAAGCTCATAATATTCACAAATAAACTATATGGATTGTGCCTAATTTAATCACAATAAACAGGCATATAGACACCTTGATTGCATTGTGCTCGGTCCTATACACAGATGCTATGTGTTGTTCAACTTCATGAACGAACTGCATGATATTATTCTGAAGGTTTCCCTCCACTCCGAATCACTCAACACAACTCACTGCACAGTCTCTGCTCCACATCTTCATGCAAAAATGGCAGGAAGAAAGTGGTGCATCATAGACAAACCCAGTTACAGCTTTATTGCGATGTTCATCACAGAACAGAATAACCTTCCAATATGTCCATGGAAATGTGATTTGCATTCGATGTAAGTAGATTAAAACAGAGACATTAACAGCTACTGTATGTGAGTTCATCATTTGGGTTGTGGGGTATGTGAAAAATGGCGATAAAGATAACCGGTAACGCTTCCTTTTACAGTACAGTACTTACGTGTACTTGGTAAAAAATGGTAAATGGACTGCATTTATATAGCGCTTTCACAGACCCAATGGCCACCAAAGCGCTTTACATTTGCCTCACATTCACCCATTCACACACTCATTCATACACCGACGGCGGTGTCTGCCATGCAAGGCACCATCCAGCTCGTCAGGAGCAGCTGGGGTTAGGTGTCTTGCTCATGGACAATAAACCATGAGCAAGACACCTAACCCCAGCTGTTAGCTAAACACCTCGACACTTGGTCAGGTGGAACCGGGGATTGAACCACCAACCTTTCGGTTTGCAGACAACCTACATGAACCACTGAGCCACTGCCGCCCCAGTGTACTTACAGTGTACTTACCTATAAAGTACAGGCTAATATAAGGTAAGTACATGGTTTAGGGGTAGGTTCAGGGTTAGTACCTAGTTATTACCCAGTAATTGTAATTACTATAATAAGTACATAGTATGTACATGGGTAACAGGACTGTAAAAGGAAGCATTACCAAATAACCACCTATTATAACAAATAATCAGAATAATGAAAATTGCATGTAAACGGGAGTGAAGAGGTTTATTTGTGTCATGTAAATATCTTACTTAGATTAAGTCCTTACTCTGGTTATTGGAAATAATTGCATTATTGGTGCACTTGTAAACATAGTCTCACGCAGTGAAAAATACATTGCGGAGCAAAGAGGACACTGACAACGCGCCGACAGACAAGACAGAGCAAGTTACTTTTGGTATGAAAAAGTCTCAGCTTTAAAATGTTGTTATTTTTTATGAAACTCAAACAATAAATACCGCTTTGCGGCTCTTTAATGTGTCGTGACAGATGGCTGTAGCGCCTCAGTTGAAGCGGTACGTGAACCGATCATCTCTTCCTACTAGTTATATCACAAATTAAACCTAAATGAACATCAGAAGGTATGCTGTTTCAAGCACAAAAAGACGTCAATACACACCATTTTCAAGTTCAAGTCCACTGACGTTAATCTACTAACTGTCTGGTTTGTTTGTTGGACAAAATGGCAGATAGCAACGGGGGCACATAATATCGGCGTTATGATTGGTCAGATTGCCTGTCATTCAAACTCCTGGGTGAAGTGTGACTATAAATCACCATATGTAAGGAATACACACCCGGAGGCAATTATTCCGCTTATACTACAGTTACCACACCTCGAAACATTGTTCAGATGATGTATTTCAAGACCTTTGTCAAGTTTTTGTCATTAAAATGCTTTTGTATATAGGACTAATTTCTTACGCATCTAATCCGATGCCTCCGTTGCTAATTCCAAAACGTCATTTTAGAGTTAGTAATGGAGGTTTGAGCCATTGATCGCAGACTAATACTGGGGACACACTTAATGACTAGCTGAAACATTCTAAGACTGACTGTTTCCATCGACTGCAGATTTTAAACACCGACTGTGAACACCGACTGAACGCGCTGAACACGTGTTTGGGCATGATCAGTCATAAGTATCAAATTACATTCATAACCGGCCTTACAGTTAGTGTGTCCCCGGCTTTATGCAGTTATTAATGCAGTTATTAGAGAGAGAGAGAGAGAGAGAGAGAGAGAGAGAGAGAGAGAGAGAGAGAGAGAGAGAGACCTAGCAGTAGACAAGCTGAACAGAATATTTGAGGTATCAGCAACATTATCCAACTTAAAAACCACAAAAAGAAAACCAAAAAGACCACATGCCACTGAGAAATGGTTTGACAATGACTGCAAAAAACATAGGAAAGAATTAAGAATCCTATCCAACCAGAAACACAGAGATGCTGACAATGAGAACATCCGTCATCTCTATCATGAAAAACTTAAACAATATAGGAATACTTTAAGAAAGAAAAAAGAACAAAACACAAAAAGTCAACTACGGGAAATTGAAGAATCCTTAGAATCCAACCACTTCTGGAAACATTGGAACACACTAAACAAATCGTACCATCAAGAACTAGCTATCCAGAATGGAGATGTTTGGATAAACCACTTCTCCAACCTCTTTAGTGATATAAACAAAAATCAGGAACAAAATGCCCTGTATGACAAACTAAGGATTTTAGAATCAACCATCAAAGACTACCAGAACCCCTTAGACTCCCCAATGACACTAACCGAACTATTAGACAAAATCCAAACCCTGAAATTGCAAAAAGCATGTGGTATCGATGGCATCCTAAATGAAATGATTAAATACACAGACCACAAATTCGAATTATCCATTCTCAAGCTCTTCAATATCATCCTGAGTTTAGGCATATTCCCCAACATTTGGAACAAAGGTCTTATTACCCCAATCCATAAAAACGGAGACAGATTTGACCCAAATAACTACCGTGGTATATGTGTAAACAGCAACCTAGGCAAACTTTTCTGTAACATCCTAAACAGCAGACTAGCCCATTTTCTCAGAGACAGAAATCTTCTGAGCAAGTGTCAAATTGGCTTCCAACCAAAATATCGCACATTAGACCATATATACACTTTCCATACCATAATCGATAAGCAAATACAGTGCGCCATCGGAGGAAAAACATATGACATCATCAAATCAATGTACACAATCAACAAATTTGCAGTTAAAATTGGTAACAAACACACAGAACTCCTCCCTCAGAGTCGTGGCGTGAGATAGGGCTGCAGCTTAAGTCCCACACTGTTCAATATCTACATAAATGAGCTAGCGAGGGCTCTGGATCAGTCTGCAGCACCTGGTCTTACTCTACTGGACACTGGAGTCAGATGCCTTCTGTTTGCTGATGATCTGGTGCTGCTGTCTCCCACTAAAGAGGGATCTACAGCACCAGACCTCCTGCACAACTTCTGTCAGTCATGGGCCCTGTCGGTTAACCCCCAAAAGACAAAAATAATGATTTTCCAAAAAAAGACCCAGCCGCCAAGACCAACATCATGGTTTTAAATTGAACAACATGCTCCTCGAACACACGCAGGACTACACTTACCTTGGCATAAATATTAGCAACACAGGAATTTTTTTAAAAAGCTGATAACGACTTGAGAGACAAGGCACGGATAGTTTTTTATGCTATTAAGAGAAACATCCTAATTGGCATCCCAATCAGAATCTGGCTAAAAATAATCAAAACAGTAATAGAGCCCATCGCGCTGTACGGGTGTGAAGTCTGGGGTCCACTCACAGACCAAGAGTTCACTAAATGGGACAAACACCCAATAGAGACTCTGCAGACCGAGCTGTGCAAAATCCTGCTACGAGTTTAGTTTAAAACCCCAAATAATGCCTGTAGAGCAGAATTAGGATTATACCCCCTTGTAAAAACGATTAAAAAAAGAGCCATTTAATTCCATGCCCACTTAAAAAATAGCGATGAACAGACTCTCCATCACAAAGCCCTGACCTACCAAGAGCTGAAGCCAGAGAGAAACGCCCTCGGCCGATCGGTCTTAGAGCTGACGTCACAAACTGACAGTAAAAACATAGCCAGACCAAACCAAATAATTAAAACACAAAAAGAAAAATACCTCAAACATTGGACAGACGCAACAGCCAAACAGAGTAAATTGGCATGCTATTTGGCCCTAAACAGAAAATATGAATTGGCAGGATACTTGAGTACAGTGAGCGACCCTAAACTGAGGAAAGTCCTGAGCATGTAAAGACTCAGTTAAAGGAGAACTCCGGCGCAAAATGAACCTTTGGTCTAATTACACATTGTTACCTAGTCAACCGTTATCTGAGATTTGTTTTCATGATTATCGAATGTAAATAGTTTTATCTCTAAAAACAGTTTAGCCTATAAAGCTAGTATAACGCTAGTATATTGGGCATAGATCAATGACAAATACAAATCGCTTGTTAATACCACTAACAAGGCTCAAAATAGCCCCACACTGGCACGGTAGCGTAATGAGGGTCCCTACCTTCAAACCGAAGCATTGAGAACTTTGTCAGTGTCCAGACAGTTTAATAAGAAGATATTTTATACATACAGTCAACTTCGCGTATGCAGGCAGAAGCCATCTTTGAAAAACAGTCTCTACCAGTCGATCTACGAACGCCGATCCAAGCCTGCTGTTCGCGCTCACCTTATCACAACTTATAGCTCGTTCACATCTCATCAGCGCACTTGGATCGGCGTTCGTAGATCAACTGGTAGAGACTGTTTTTCAAAGATGGCTTCTGCCTGTATACGTGAAGTTGACTGTATGTATAAAATATCTTCTTATTAAACTGTCTGGACACTGACAAAGTTCTCAATGCTTCGGTTTGAAGGTAGGGACCCTCATTATGCTACCGTGTTAGTGTGGGGCTATTTTGAGCCTTGTTAGTGGTATTAACAAGCGATTTTTATTTGTCATTACTCCATGCCCAATATACTAGCGTTATACTAGCTTTATAGGCTAAACTGTTTTTAGAGATAAAACTATTTACATTCGATAATCATGAAAACAAATCTCAGATAACGGTTGACTAGGTAACAATGTGTAATTAGACCAAAGGTACGGTGGCCTAGACAGCTCAACGCGCTGCAACTATAGCAAACACATGCAAATAGAGAAAAACGTGTGCAAATAGAAAAAAACGCATGCAAATAGAAAAAAACACATGCAAATAGAAAAACACGCGTGCAAATAGAAAAAAACACCAGCAAATAAAAAAAAACATCTTCATCAGTTTCACAACACACGTGTGCTCCAAATAAGGAAACGCGCTGCAAAAGTTCACAACACAACCAAATACAGAAAACGCGCTGCAAATAACACAGACCACAACGGAAATGTTTCCAGGGGAACCAAATAAGTGACGAACCCGGCTGAGACGTGCTTATTGCTCGTGAGCTTCCCTATGCCATACTCCCTTCGAAGGGCAGATTGCAGAGCCCTTTTGGAGTGAGCAAGGCTCTAGTGGGCTGTTAGGCAGCCGTGTGGAACTCACTTGATGAAGGGAGCAACTAAAGACAACGTGGGATGTTCCCATGACAACACAGCACGGTGTCCATCAGCTGGTCTTACGACAGAAATATGATGCTGTTAACATAACGGATGCAAATACATTTTTATTTTTAGTTTACAAAAAAAGCTTTTAAAATATGCGTTATATATCTGTGTCTCAACTTTAAAATTTTGGACCCTACATTACCTAACATTTCTTACGAAACTTTTCTTTATGAAAATGTAATAACATGAAACAATTTGTACAGTGTAACTGATGTATAGATAAATATCTTTCCTTCATGTTTTTCTTCTTTATCTTTTTTATTTATTTATTTTAGTTTCCAGCTCATTGTTCTTTTCTCATTTGTATGCTGATGACATTGAACATATTGTTAATACATTTTGTACATTGTATACAAGTTGTATGTCATAAAAAAATGTAATCTCTGTATGTTTTGCACAAACAAATAAATAAATAAACAAATAAATAAAGTATAATTTTAAGCTGTAAGCACCAGCACGCATAGATTTATGGATATCTATGCCAGCCGATGCCGGCACGTCCCAGCCGGGTTCGTCACTTATTTGGTTCCCCTGGAAACATTTCCGTTGTGCTCTGTGTTATTTGCAGCGCGTTTGTATTTGGTGGTGTTGTGAGTATTTGGAGCACACGTGTGTTGTGAAACTAATGAAGATGTTTTCTTAATTTGCAGGTGTTTTTTTATTTGCACGCGTTTTTTTTCTATTTGCATGCGTTTTTTTCTATTTGCATGCGTTTTATTTTATTTGCATGTGTTTTTTTCTATTTGCACGCGTTGTTTTCTATTTGCATGCGTTTTCTTCAGTTGCAGCGCGTTGAGCTCTCTCGGCCACCGTACAAAGGTTCATTTTGCGCCGGAGTTCTCCTTTAACACAGTCTGGCCATAGAGAAAGGCAGACACAGACAGACCTGCTGTCGAAGGAAGAGCGACCGTGCCCTCGCTGCACAGAGAATCAAGTGGAAACAGAGATTTTTGACATCCTGCCCCAAATATAAAAACATTAGGGACACTTTCTATCCCCTTTTTACAACCTACCAGAAAGATTTCCACCAAAAATCAAATATGGACAAACTCCCACTCCTGCTAGGAGAAAGCCCAGTGAGCTCGAACCTGGCTGCCAGGTATGTGAGGTCCTGTCATGAAGAAAGAGCCTCCGGCAGGACAGAGCTACCAACTATACGCCTAGAGACACTGATATAAATATTAGAATATTGAAGATTTGTATTGCTATGTTTATTTTCATGTAAAAAAATATATATATATATATATATATATATATATATATAATTATAATTATAATTCATTTTTTTATAATTTTTTATTTATTTGTTTGTATTGTATAGTGTTATGGATGCTTTGGCAATGTAAAGATTTCTTTCACCATGCCAATAAAGCTATTTGAATCTTGAAAAATCAGATAGAGAGAGAGAGAGAGATTTTTTATTTATTAATTCAATTCGTTTTAATTAATTCGTTCATTCTATTTTTTTCTATTATTGACAGTAGACTAGCCTAATAAATGAAACACAAAGCCCTTTAAACAAGTAGGCCTATCAATGATTATTTGCAATAATTACGAAAACCCGTGCAGCAGGACTATCAATTTATTTATATATTTAGTTAAAATTTTCTATTGATTATAGATAGGACTAGACTATATACTTTATTTATTAAAATTAAACTGCATGTTTTCATTGATTGTGAAGACATCCAAAAAATTGCAGATCAAGCGCATGGGCCTGCATGTTTTTTCTTGTTATGAATTGTATCCTATTTTCCGTTATTACAGTCAACTACACAAAGTGATGTGGAACTGTAATGCGGTCAAGACCTGCCTGGAACTACTTTAGCCATGTGTTTCCCTAAAAATAATTGCACACCTTAGAACGTTCGTCAACCAATCAGATTCAAGCATTCAACGGCCCTGTAGCATAAGACTTTATATCACTATGTAAATTTAAATCTTCCAATGTGGCTATTTCTCGTAACTGAAACTTTAGTTCACACAATTATGACTGCTCTCAAAATTGCCAACTTATTTTGTTGTATTTGCAACTTTACCACATTGCAACTTTATTTCTTGTGATTGCAAATTTACATCTCAAAATGTGACTATTTCTCAAAACGACTTTTTTTTTAGCAATTGTGATTATAACTCAACAATGTAAACTTAAATCTCACGCTGTGACTTTTTCTCGTAACTTTAGTTCTCACAATTGCTACTGTATTTCTTGTAATTGCAAATATGTATCTCAAAACATCATTTTTTATCTTAGAGTTGTGACAGTAACTCACAATGTGCATTTAATTCTCACAATGCGACTATTTCTGCTAACTGAAACATCAGTCTTCACAACTGCGACTGCATTTCTCACAATTGCTAGACAGAATTGCAAATCTGACTTAACATTTTACAATGTGACAATCTGACTATTTCTCATTTCTAATTTATCTCACAATTACCTTGCCTTTTGAATATGGAAAGAAGTAAATGTGTGTATGACCATGTATGACTCAGCTACATCCTCAATACTTCCTCAATATCTCCAAATCCTTTGTGCCCATAATTGGTTTCTATTGCAAAGCGGGCAAGAATCCCAGCTATGGCTTTAAAGGCATGAAGCCCTTGGAAAATGAAATTACCACACTTATTCAGCCACATCTTTTAATCATCAGGCTTTGAGATCTAAAATACAGATCTCTGAACAACAAAGAAAGGTTTTTAAAATAATTCAGTTCATTTGTTGTATTTTTAGCACCAATATCGCTCTGGTCTCAGCCTCAGACAGTTCGCCCACGGACCACCCACAGTAACTTACTGTAGTAAGGCTTCAATCAACTTTCACATTCCTTTCACAGAACAACTTGCTGGATGGGAACCAAATGGGCTTCAGAAATGGCATTCCACTGAGACTTCTACTGAAGCCCTACGACTGGCAAGAACAACCTCATTCTTTTGCAGAAACTGCTGTGCCATTGTGTGATTTTTTATTTATTTTTTCCATTATAGGGCCAGATTTATTAAACTGGGCAAATTAGCATGATAGCGCAATTCCAAAAAAGAGCCAATGGGAGTAAACAATTCTGCGTGTGATCTGCTGACGCAGCGAGATCATTTCCTTAATGACCAATGCAATCTACCAAGAGCAGCGCAAATTAGCATCTCATTTAAGACCTCTAAATAATGGCGCAAATACAGTAAATTGACTAGCGCAAACTGTAGTAAATCACCTTGCGCGGTTCATTTAAATATCCTCCTCCCATAAATTTTGCGTCTGAAAGGGAAACTCCTACAAATGCATATTCAATGAGCTCAGCCGCAATGTCTGTGTTTTTCCCTGTATGTCCAGAAAATCCTGAGGTTTTTTAAGGGTTTGCGCTGGAGCAAGCTGTTAGTAAATCTGGCCCATATCTATCATTGGGGTATAATTCGGTATACCCTGCCTCTAAACAGCATGTTAAAAACAGCATGAATTGTGGTCGGTTGCTTTAAATGTCTTTCAGATGGCAGTTCTTGGCCAGAAAAAACTGCAACGAGGAACGGGCCGTGAAGCTAATATCTCTCTAACTAGCCTCATTTCCTCAACTACATGTGCTGTCAGTCCATCAAAAAGGATGTCAACACATCAGATCCTATCATTGTGCAATTTGTTCACATTAATGGCTGGTTTGTGACCCTGAATGAAGTCTCGAGGTCTGATTCGAGTGCAGTTCTGGGGCGTGCGTTCAGTGACAGGTCTCCAGTCCTCAGAGAAGAGACGCTTCTCTTCTGCGTCTAATATTAGAGCACTTGTGATCCCGAGGCAGCCGCCGCTGCTCTCCAGTGAGTTAGTGGCGTTAGCCCCGTCTGACAGCATGTAAAATATCTGTTTACATTTTTGCTTGACAACAGAGCGCTGACATCCACATTTCCCCTGTGACCACATGAAATAACCCTGTCAAGAAAAGTACATTTCAATCTCCACTTATGGCTTTTTACCAGGCTCACTCAAGCAAGGTCAAAGGGGTGACTTACGAAGGGAACTGTTACCATATCACAATAAACTCCTGCTTCAGGACAATTTCCCCCACGCTGCAGTCCTGTTCACAATGCAGCATTGTACCAAACAAATCCAATGAAAATTCAGAGGATGTTTCATTTGTTTGTTTTCGTTTAATCACTTGCGATTGCATAAAAATTGCACTTTAGGGTTGAAATTACACATGTAAAATACTGGCAGTATAGAAATGTTACAAAACCACATTTCACTGAAATTACATAAAAGGGAAATCAAGTGATTTATTTTAAGCGTGTCAGATCCCATAACACAATACACACACACACACACACACACACACACACACATATAAATATATATATTTAACTATTTATTGTGAAACAAATGTAAAAGTAAAGGTGCAAACATTTTAGTGTAGTGAAGGGTGGATTTAAAGAAACATGGCCTTAAACGTTTTTTTTTTTTTTTTTTTTTTTTTTTTTTTACAAATCAATATTTTCCCAACAAATGTCCAATGAACAGAGGTGCTCAACATTCCAAAGATCTTGACCATCAACTTCAGTGTTTCAAATAACATTTTATACGTTTAGGGTTGGTATATTTTTTTATGTTTTTGACGGAGTCTTTTATGTTTACCATAGCTATATTTATTTGATCAAAATACAGTAAAAACAATTGTGAATTTAAAATAACTGTTTTCTATTTGAATATATTTTACAAATGTTATTTATTCCTGCGATGCAAAGCTGAATTTTTCATCATATTACTCCAGTCTTCAGTGTCACATGATTTTTCAGAAATCATTCTAATTGTCATTATTCCTGTCTTGTGTTCCCCTTGTCTTGTGTGGACTTTTATTATTTCCTGTTTTGTGCCATGTGTTTGTAGTCCTTTGTAGTTTTTTCCTGTTGATTAGTTCATGATTGTTCCCAGGTGTATCTGTTTCCTCATTATGGTCTCCTCCTTAATCTAAAATTCCTCAATTTTAAGCTTGTTTGTCCCTGTGTATTTATACCCTTGTGTTTCACTTGTTACTTTGTCAGGTGTTGTACATCAGAGCCATAGAGAGAAAGAGTTGCGACACTCCCATAGACCGCCATAGGAACTTTGGAATGCGGAAGTAACGCGTGTCGTGGAGCGGCCAATAGTTCCAAACACTGATAGTTTCTCCATTGAACCCCATTCATTTTCAGTGCTTCAGAAGTACGTCCGCTGGTAAATTAATGAAATTACTGTATTTTTTTACTTTTACACACATTAGTCGACCTCTCTGAGTCTGTAGTTATATTTAATGTAGCCAGTTTTAGTAAATGTTTATTGGAAGATAATAGGTTAATTGCAGCGATAGCTTACGTGACCAACACTTCACTAACGTTAGCTAACTGGTAACCTGATGTATATAATATATAATATTTTTAATAATATTTTATATGTGTATATATATATATATATATATATATATATATATATATATATATATATATATAACCTATATATAATATTATATACACACACACACACACACAATTCATTTATTTAAATGGGTTAGGGAGAGTTATGCATGTGCTTATATGTATTTAGGAACATAGTTAATTCACTCATTAACTATCTCTCCGGTTTAATTTTATGAAGAATATTTTTCGGTTGAATATTTACCGAACATTGCTGTATATAGTGGTTTTTTCTACGTTATGGGAGCAGTCTATTTCCCTCCTAAATCATTCATTTGTACATGCACAGCCTAATTATTTATATTTTGTATGGTTGGAATTCTGAACGGACTGCAGACCTCTTTGCGTGATCATTCACGAAGGTAGACTAATGGCTGAAACGGAATTTATAAGCAAGATCACGGGAATCAATAGCCTAATACAGCTCAGTTGTGCTAAAATAAATATCATGAGACGTCCATCATCAGATGAATGACATGGAAAAGTTAAGTTAGAGCCGCTAAAGCCAGTGCTAACGTACTACCCATGCGAACATGAACACTAACGTAAGCTTTTCCCTCCAAAAAAAATAGCTTAAAACTTATCTAAGTTGTCACCCTGCCTCTCCAAATGCAAAACTGACATTAACAAAATGCAATAACAGCTTAAAAAGTACTTGGGTGTGTGTTTTATTTTATATTTACCGTTTAATAATCCAATCGCTGCTGTCTGTCCATAGAAGAACATCTACAGCCCGCGTATGTTTTGGAACTAATGGGGCTTACATGAACCACGTGACAGCCGTCGCGGCGACATCAAAGCGTGTCGCAACTCTTTCTCTCTATGGCTCTGGTTGTACATGTATTGGTTGCTTTTGTTCCTCGTGGTTTTGTTCCTTTGTTCTGTTTTATCTGTTTATGTGTTACTTTATTAAAAATCCTGCACGTAGATCCTCGCCTTTGCCTGCGTTCCTCAGCACATTACACTAATATGACGATTTTATGCTTAAGAAACTTTTCTGATTATCAATGTTGAAAACAGTTGTGATGCAGTTTTTCATGATTCCTTGATGACTAGGAAAAAAAACTGTATTTATTTGAAAACGAAATTATTTAACTGAACAACTCAAAGTATTAACTTAAAGCATTACAAAAAAAACATCTCGTCTGAATCTAGCCTGACCAAAAAATTAAACGCTGGTGTATATACAAAATAAATAAATAAAAGCTACTAATTTCATGATTTTGGTGAATAAAAAAGCAAATTAAAATGTATTGAATATAAATGTAATATTTATGTGAAAATAATGAAATTGTATGATTTTAGATATGTGATTTGTTTTACACATGCAATAATACAAATGAATGGGACACCAAATGTGCGGCTTGTCCATGCAAAGTGCCAGTAGAAGATTTAAAGGGGTTCCAGACTTTGAGAAGTTGGGGCATCCAGCCAGTTAAAGCCCTCTAAACCCATTCCGTCTTTATAAATCAAGGTCTATCTTTGCTTCCCAGGAACACACTGGACAGGACTTTGTTGGTATATAAGGAAAGAACCAGTCAGCAGCCAGCTGTACTCTCTGAACTCTCTCTCTCTTTCTCTCTTTCACCTTGCCCTTTTAATGCGCCATCAAACTCCTGTGTCCTTACAATACATTTTGTTCTGAGACAATGTGTGGCAGAAGCCTTGAGTCTGTGTGTATTACATCTCACGCCAACTCATCACTACACCTTGTAAAGGTGCCGAGAGAGAGAGAGAGAGAGAGAGAGAGAGAGAGAGAGAGAGAGAGAGAGAGAGAGAGAGAGAGAGAGAGAGAGAGAGAGAGAGAGAGAGAGAGAGAGAGAGAGAGAGAGAGGGAGAGAGGAGAGACTGCAATGGGAGAGCAGGGCAAAAACCCAGGGTTCTGACTATTTATGACATTTTTCCCACCGCATTATCTTCACACTAAATCTCCTTGGGGTAGATGGAGTGCACAGAGCAAGCTTTTCCACCCGCAAACTCTTAACATGTTACCAGACATTGCTTTTAGGAGCTGGCTGTTAACAGAGTTGACAATAGTCTTTTATGGCCTTCAGATTGAATATTCCCAGTGTCCGCCTCAGTACAGGGCATGTCATTACAGCTGATAGCACCAGCATCCGCTGGGAGGGACATCCGTGTGTTTTTTTAATGGCATTTTTTTAGAGGCTTTTTTCCCCCCGTGCTGCTGTCATTTTTAGTGGTCTGTTGCATGCTCTTTATTTTTTTTCTTCCTTTCTGCATTTGTCTGTATTAATAAAGATTTTTGTTGCAGCATTGAACAAATGATGTACCAGTGCCAGACAAATGCTCTGCAATTAGTCATCGTTTAAATGGCTCCGAAAGGAACAGTGGCGCCATTCCTTTCATGTCTGACTGGACCAGATTTACGCTGTAGCTTATTCGGTAGTACATATATTAAATACTAGCAATATTAATACAATGTTGATAATAGAAACAATAAACAGGTTTAAATGCAATAAATAAAAGCTTGTTTTCGCCACGAAATAAAAAAGGTAATTTTGTTGTTTTAAAGAATGCTGTATACAATGTGGATTATATTGACCACAACTAAAGCAGTAAAATCCCATTCATTTATTTTACAGTGTGGGAGCCATAAGTGTGATTTCAATTTTAATTGCTGAATTCCAAGTAAAGAACTACATTTCCCACAATCCTAAAGAGAGATCCATCAATCTAAAAAGCTGCTATTCTGGAAGTGAGCCCTACATTGACCCTCCACATTCATAAAGCATTGTGAATGATGTAATCGAGTCAATCATACAACACTGACTTTTCAAATAATTTTAACTTAAAATCAGATGCTATAAAGTTGTGGTTTATCTCAGAACAGGTTCCAGTTTTGGAGAAAATGAATGGGGAAAATACTGCTGAAATGCAAGGCAGTATTCATTTTACTGTAGTGTCTTGGGTTTAAATGCAGATTCACTGGTTTCACTTTGGTTCACTGTGCCAAAATGGATGACAGACAGCATTTCATCTTGCATACATTCTCTCTCCTGTGCAGATCTTTTCTGACATATAATTATTCTAAAACATCAGCTTTTAACCTATTGATCTACACTTTTAACCTGTTAACTACAGCATGATCACACACCTGATAACTGAGTGCAACATACAAATTCAATGTCCACAATTCTTTTTCATTTTTACACAGTCACAGGAAGCTTTACGTTTCAGCATTATATCAAAAACGTCACTCTCAACATTGGCACAAAACATCATAATGCTTGATTTATGAACTTCAGCAAAGACCTTCTCCTTCATAACTCGTTTAAAGACCCCCTGTGGTGAAACTTTTTTTTCCCCCTGTGGTAATATATTTGAAAGTTGTTTATGTGTGGTGTTTTCAATATGCTTTAAGACAAACCATGTTCAAATTCATCAGTCAACTTTATTGCTGAGTTTTTTCTCCTTAAAACTGCAATAAGACAGTCTCAAAAACACGGTTTAAACCCGCCCCTAATTCCTACCGTCACAAATATGTAACCAATCAGTTAATTACAATCTTAATTACAGTTAAGTTGTAGAGAGCGATACATTCCCATTACCATTGATACATTGACTTGTAGACAACCTTGTATAATTCACTCTTATGGCGCTTTTCCACTGCTGGTACGGCTCGGTTCGGCTCGGTACGGTTCGACTCGGCGCGGAACGGTTCGGCTCGCTTCGCTTTTCCACTGCGTGGTACGACTTAAATTGGTACGGAACGGTTCGGTTCGCTTTAGCTCGGTTGCTTTTCCACCGCAGTTAGTACCTCTTCAAAGTGGGTGGGACTGATCGTTATTTTGTCCCTACACTTGTAGGTCCGGTGATAGCCGTGTGCGGCTAAGAGCTGAGCTACTTCTTGGAACACATTTTCATTCCGCTCTCGCTGGATCCGCTCCTCGGCAACCAACGAGAGGAACGTCTGCACCTCGTCCACTGACCACGATTCAGCCATTTCTTTTTAAAGTTTAAAAAACAGATGCTACCGCGTTGGCTGTTGTCTACTGGTTATTTAAATCTAGCGGGTTTAGTGTCCAATGACGCTGGTAGTGACGATTCTGTCTGACCAATCAGTGATCTGCAGTGTTTTTACGTCACATTTTAGTACCGGTACGGTACGCTTGGAACCTCAACAGACCAGGTACCATTTAAAGCGAGCCGAAGCGAGCCGTACCGTACCGGACCATGCAGTGGAAAAGCGCCAAAGCGTGCCGTACCGAACCGAACCGAACCGTACCGTACTATGCAGTGGAAAAGCGCCAATAATAACTTCTTCTGAATCAGTTTCTGGTACAAACATATATGGCTGAATTAAACCAATGTTTCCACTTGCCATTGTGTAGTGTTTACTACAGTAAAGTTGATCGAGTGGATCTCTGACCTGGTGTGAGTTGAGGCGGGGCTAATTTGCATATTCATGATCAGCGTATACTAAAAGAAGCAAGGGTGTAGAGTTAAATTCACACTATTTTAAGGCATGAACAAATTATATGTCACAGGAAAGAAATTTAATTATGTCATTTTGATTATCACAGAGGAGTTTTAATGGATTCAATTATTGACTTTAACATGCTTGTTTGTAAATCTTTCTTTTAATGTAATTTTTTCAGCGATGATTTTTATTTCATGATTGATTAATATATGAACTAACTATGACTGAACAGTCCTTGTGATAATCTCAACTTGTAGTTTAGTCTTTCTGAATCTGCCTGTTGTTCATTCAAGATAAAACATCTGACAACAGCATGTACTGAAGCACTGTTCATTGGCTCCTCCAAGCCCAGTCAGATGATGACCAAAATATGGTTGTTACAGGTATGTTTTTTAAGTATTTTTTTTTATTTTTAAGTACAGATTGATTGATTATTCTTTTCAAGGACTCAAGAATGACAAGAAAATTGATGTAGTTACAACAGCATTGGTCTAAAAGTCCGTGGCAACATTGAAAATCTTGGATTCAAAATCAATTTTAATCTAAAAACAAATTCAATCATTAAAATAAAGAAGAATTTTTTGTTATTCTGGTCGAGTGCTGATGTTATTAAGGTCAATTCACTTGCCATTTAAAATAAACACGAATTTAAAAAACAAAAAAAATTCTTTAAACATTCATAACAAATGTTTAACAGATTACAAATGAATGCAAAAATCAAAGCATTTTTACTAGTGGTCTCTATAGACTGTGGGATCTAGTCAAAGACAGATAATGCAAACATAATGCGAGACAGACGACAGCACAGCGAGTTCAAACCAGCTGGATATTCTGAGTCCGTACATATTGTTTCCCCATTTGATTGCTCCAGTCCTGAGTGCCATTGCACCATGTGCTATAATGACCCATGGCACTTCATCAAATGGTTTTGCATTTAAATTATTCAGGTGATCACACCAGACCCCAAAGCCCAAAATTAGAGCAATGTACGTTTGGCACAAAATGATATTGGTTTCGTACAAGGGGTCAGTAAATACTGAACCATTATTCTCACACTGAATTAATAATATGTATGCACACAGCTGTCAGTTATCAGTATTGTCGATCGAAAAAAGCCTCCGTAGCATTTAATGATCTTGTGGCTGGAACAGCTCTTAAAATTAAGGATTTTACACATGCAGCTCTCTGCTGGGAATGTGCATAGCCAATTAAATATTCTACAGAGATAACTGCAGATCGATTGCAGAAGAACAGACCTGAGGTAATTTTAAGGTCACAGCCAGCTGCTATTCTTCAAACTGTCAGAACACAAATTGATTTGTGCCTCTTGATGTTGGGACCTCATCATGAAGATGTGCCCACTACGCCTTTTACACCACCAGCAAGCAAATAGAAAACAACCATGTGCCTTTCACATTTAAGCAAACCAGATGCAAATTATGTTAACCCATTAAGCCAGCAGTCAATTGAAGTTGTACTAAGTTATGTCTATCTATCTGTTTATCTATCTGGACATAGTTGACTGTCTTTATGAGTGAGTCATTTGAATCATTCACTCAACTGATTCTCTGGGTGCTTCTCAATTAAGGCTGCTTTCTAGTAAGGCTGCATATCTAGGCTGTTACATTATTGGGCTTATTTTGAAGAATGTATCAAGTGTTTCCTTCGAGTTCTTCATTCACCCACAATCCTTGACTCTAGCCTACAAGCCTCAGAAGGATTCGTATAGGAAGGATGCAGCCTCACTAGGAATGAAACTAGAATGAAACAATTCTTTAAGTCCCCCCTGTGGTGAAAATCAAGCTTTTAATGTTTTTTATATGTCAATGTGGTGTTTTTAATATGCTTTAAGACAAACCATGTGCAAATTCATAAGTCAAACACCATTGCTGAGTATTTTTTTCTCCTTAAAACTGCAGTGAACCAAAGAGTCTCAAAAAACGCTGGTGTTTCTGACGTCACAAACTACCTTGTAACCAATCACGTCAATGTGTGATCGTCAACGAGTGGATCTCTGAGCTGGTGTGAGTGAGTGGAGGCGGGGATAATTTGCATATTCATAGAAACGCGTATACTAAATGAGGCGAGGGTGTCGAGTTACATTCAAGATATTTTAAGGCATGAAGACATTTTTTTCAAGGAAAAAAAAACGCTTAAATATGTCATTTTGGTGATCAAGTTTTAGATGGAATAAAATGATTGACTACAGGGGGACTTTAAGAGTGAGTCATTGAATCAGGCAGTCAACCGATTTGTGCACTCATTCGTTCATAACACTACTGCGTTTTGACTTCTTTTAGAACTATTATCACGGACGGTGCAAAAATAGATTGTCTCCAAAATGAAATGTACTCAATATTAGCATGTAGGTATGCTTGCTCTTGAAGTATTCCTTAAGAATCTGGTCATGGGTTAATATGCCTCATTTATTTATTCTTGTTTGTTTGCATTTGTATCTATTTGTTGGTATGTTTGAAATTTTAGTAAAACATTCTCCAGGTTTTGACCTTCCATTTTTTGATTTGGCCAACAACTCTAGCCATTGGCAGGCATTGAACACTACTAGTCCAATGTGGCATGGGTTCAGAGCTACAAATCATTTACAATAACGTAGCACACTGCCGTAAATTTTTTTTTAAATAAAATAAAATTAGAAAATAGCAGCACCTGCTCGCAAGTGATTTACTCTTGGCTCCCAGCTCAACCAGACGGGCAAGAGTCAACCACAGAATGAATCCATGACCATGTATTTATTTTTTCTTAGCACCTAAGCAATCTGAAGAGACTGCCATTGATTTTACCAAGATAATGAAATTATACAGCTCTGAGCCAATCAATGACAATCTCTGTTGTTCCGCTTTAGATCTACTGTGCTGATGGCCAAAACTCCCCCACTCAACCTGGGATCATGTATTCCTGTGAACATTTTCAGCATGTCAACAGCTCGTTGTCACATTGCAAACAGGGCAGAAAAAAACACATTAAAATGAATGTAAAAAGGCTATGTGAAAACAAATATGTCATACAATATACGAATGAAATTGCTATCTAAAAAGTTCTATTGTCAAGCTCTTTTCATGGCACTCCCAAGCACTAGCTGTCCACACAAAGCTATTCTGCATGATAAAACATCACCTCGGCCATGTTATTCTAGTGTGTTTTCTCCTATTGGAAGATTTACAAACAGAGTCCGTGACAGGTTGCTACTGAAGCATTCAAGCTGAAAACAGGTTGCACTCCGAATATCGCATATTCACAAAAGCAATCTTCTCCCATTTGTTTTGTGCAGGGTGTGTCTATTATAGAGAATTAGTATGTGCTGCACCATTTAACAGGTTTCCTTTGAGGCGTTCTGTGTCAGGGAAAATGAACCTACTGTAATTGTGGCTGATACCAAGTGCTCTCTCGTGTACTTTTTAGAATAAAGAATTCAGAATGAAGCCTTTTAATAGGATACTTAACCCTAAATTTTTTTTTTTTTTTTTTTTTTTTTTTTTTTTTTTTTTTTCAATGAAAATTAACAAGGATCATTTAGATTGAGTATGTGTGGGTGGGCAGGTGGATATTACAGGTTTTGCCTTCATGGCGTCCAGCCAACAGTCCCCATGAGAGAGAAAAAAATTAAATAACTCAATAATTATTTCTTTAATGAAAATCTAAAAATGCAAAAAAGGTTGTGTGAGGGTTCAGTTGAGAGGTTGACAGTATAGTGCAGTATAAAAAATCTTCACAAAAATCGATCTCCACACAAAAAAACACAAAAAAAGTCAATGTAAGACTCAAAACAAAAACAAACAAAAAGATTACACTTTTCAATAAGTTGCCATTTGTTTACATTAGTTTCCATCGGCTATCGCTTTATGTAATTATAAAGGCAAAGGTGATTACTGTTCATGATCAGATTTCTACTTAGCAAGCTGTCTTTTAGTAGATGCTTTTATCTAAAGTGATTTACAGAGTACTTATTACTGCGACACTCCCACCGGAGAAACCTGAGGTTAGATGCACATGTACACGTTTACTTATAAATGAGGACATACCACATAGGACTTTCAATCTAAAACGAACTACTATTACTACAGACTAACAGTATAGGCCGCCACCTAACCCTAAAAGAACACATGGGAATATACACTAGTAATATGATGAAATACATATATTTATATACAACGTTTAAAAGTTGATTATATATGATATATTTGATATATATTTTGTAACACTTTACAATAAGGTCTCATTGGGAAACATAACTTCTGTAACAATGAACCGTATATCCTCAGCGTTTATTAATCTTATTTTCAACATTTACTAAACGTCTGTTAATACTAGGTAATGCACTGTGAACCTACATGAATTTTTTTTTTAACTAACAACTTTTACTAAATGCTGTAAAAATAGATTGCTCACTGTTAATTCATGTTAGCTAATTCATTAAATAAAGTTTTAAACACACGTAAATCTAATAAAAACGAAATATCCAAACTATTTGTTCATGTTATCAAAGACACCTTGAGGAATGTTAAATAAAAGGATCACTTGATGTGAAAAAAAAAAAAAAAAAAACTAGTCGTAGGCCAATGCATTTTAGGGTTAATGAGAATGATTACAAGCATTAATTGGTTAGTTAGAGGAACAAACTAGAAAGCAAAGGCAATTAAATGTGGCCCTTTTAATTTCCCCACAGATAATGTGCTGTGGTTAAATATAAAAAAAGACTCTGAAGCTCTAATTGCATTTCAAACAGATCAACAATGTATTACAATGACCTGGCTTAAATCCATGACTATCACAAATGAGTCCTCCACAAGCCGAGGTCAAGCCTTCCATCTCCAAATATTAGGCAGTGACGAATATCCGTGCTGGAGATTTAACCACAGGATGTTTCATTAGAGATCAGAGAGATTTGGTTTTGATGTCTGCTTGAACATCTGCAGTCCTTGTTAGTTTAGTGTGGGGCCTAATGAACACACCATAGACGTATCTCAATGCTTTGTGCAAGTGTGTGTGTGTGTGTGTGTGTGTGTGTTCCATTGACGTTTGAGCTGACCACCTATTAGAAACGAGCCTTGAATTATTGAGCACAGACTCCAGGAAACCGCTTCATATGAAATAATCCTCAGCAGCATTGTGAAGACAGCCATTAATAATAAACAGTATTGATTCTCTATGTGCCACAGTCAATGAACAGTGCTGAGTGGGCAGAGAAAATAAAAGATTTAAACAATGCCTATTTTCATAATGATGAAAATCGTTCAGAAGTGTGGAAGCAAGCAGCACATAAGAGCTGAATCACAGCAGAAAACTTGGGCAGAAGCAAGTGAGAATTTCATTCTTCCCATGCCCTTGGGTTGTGAGGGACTATGTTGTGTTGGAAAGGGCAGATAAAAAAGGCAGCAGACGTGCTTCGCTCTCTGTACAAGCAGGAGAGCAAACGCCGTGCAACACAGTTAAAAATTTATGCTGGGGACATACTACAAATTTTTTGCCACAGACAATTAATGATATAGTCACAGTGTGTGTCTAATAGAGAGGAAGCATCTCCAATTGTTAAGCAGGGTTTTTGTGTGTGTGTGTGTGTGTGTGTGTGTGTGTGTGTGTGTGTGTGTGTGTGTGTGTGTGTGTGTGTGTGTGTGTGTGTGTGTGTGTGTGTGTGTGTGTGTGTGTGTGTGTGTGTGTGTGTGTGTGTGTGTGTGTGTGTGTGTGTGTTATAATAAGTGGTGATCCCGTGCTGGGATTTGTCATTTTTAATGTTTTATTGAGTGGTTGCTGCTGTTGTCAACAATGGCGGAAAGCAACAGAGTCACTGTTCACAGCTTTCAGAACCATGATCCATATCTCGATCGTTTTTTTCCACAGTTCCCTGCCTGTCCCAGTGTGGCATCACTAAACAAAATGCAAACATATTTGTGCCTATCCTGTCCACTGTATTACACCCATACAGCTGCAATTTTGGTTTATTAAAACGAGTTGCATTATGACACAGTTACCACTAGACCAACAGTCAACAATTAAAGGAGCACTTCACCCATTTCAACATTAATCTTTATTGAAAGTGGGTCATATAGGTAGTCGAAATGTAAAAGAATTTTTGAATTTGGTGCCCTCTTGACCGAGAAAAGACAGAAAATAACTTTAGGGCGCATTTGTATGTAAGACAACAACTCCCACAATGCACCACATTGCACAGCTCCGCAAGCCACTCCCATTAATCCAGAACAGCGCAAACATCAGAGAAATCACTCTTCCGTCTACAAGGCTAACGTTAGCTGCCACCAGAGTTAGAAATTCATTTCACACACAATTTCCAGTTAGTTGGCTGTGGCGAGCAGGACGAGGGCGAGGGACGTGAGAGGACGGCTCGAGGCCGGTGGCGTGAGTGATAATGAACGACACCTGTGAGACACACCGGTCTCGTATCTCACGGAGGAGCGGAAGCATAAGGGAGGAGCGACGACAGGGCAGATCGAGAGAGGAACACAGGCCTGATTTTATGTTGTGTTTTGTTTCTGTTGTGTGTGTTATACTTTTGTTGTATATTTGTTTATTTTACTATTAAAATGTTTAAATGTTCGCTGGTTCCCGCCTACTCCTTCCCACAACAACGAACCCCGTTACATTGGCAAACTCATTAGTGAATTACTCCTCGTTTGTATTTCTTTCTATATGGTGAATTATTGCATGATACCGGGATGTTCAGTCAGGCGAAACTAGGATGGTTCACATCACAACACAAACGTCCGTGTGCTCGTCTGATTCAGAGATTTCGTCCAGGAGAAATTGCCATCGTTGAAATTCTCTGCAGCAGACGGACTCTATCTGTGTCCGTAGCGCACAGCGAGAGCACACGCACCAGCAGCCCGCCCAGCTCGAGCCAGTCCGGGCTCCTCGTCCGCGACAGGCGGCCGCCTCCTGATCCTCCATCAGCCTCAGCTGCTCTTCACTATATTGCGGCTCATAAAGACAGCCACGAACAGCGGATTCGAGCAGCAGAATTTCAAAATCCTCTTCTTCCATTTCATGTTTAGTTTCTTCCGTCATTGTCGTAACTTCCTATCTCCACGGCGCTTGTTAGCTTAGCTTCCAAACAAGATGGCTGACATTGATTTCAGTATCTGCAAGTGAAGTCCCACCCACTGATCTGTAATAGGTCTGTAGCGTGAGTGGGTCCCACACCCTGGATAAATGATGAACTAGTGTTTGTAGTCTCAACCCTTATACAAAGAAATGGGACTTCCTGCTTTTTATGACGCAAAATGACGATTTTTACGTCATAAAAAGCAAGAAGTGGAACACTTAAATCCTTATTTCTAACATCTCAGGGGAAAATAAGGGAATAAACCATGACCATTCAAAAATATGACTGGGTTTCTAAAGATGCAAAGCTTAATGCAAATGGGTGAAGTGTACCTTTAAGTCAAAGGCACTCAATATGCTACTGTGTTATTTCAAGTCAGCATAAAATCAGAAATCACTCTATATACTTTAACATGTTTAAGGTTTTAGGTGACCTTTACACTGCCTCCGACATTCACATGCGGGCCCTGTCCAAAATGGAACACTTCATTTGCACTTTGAGTCTTGTGGACGTACAATGGCTGCTGCGTGTGCATGTCCGTTAAGGCAATGAGACTATGGTGTGTCTCATTTAGTCATTTTAGGTTTCAGAAGGGTGCTCCCTTCTGTCGATATGCACCCTCGATGCGCACTTTCACCGAGCCGGCAGGGCCACGATGGTCGCATTTCATCCCTTCGTCGCACTGAACTTTCAAATTGGTCATGAAACAGCCGTCACACTCTGCTTATTCATCACGGTAAATGATTATCTATGTATATATCCACGTAACACACACACACACACAACATAACTGCCAATATGTCTGAAAGAAAAGCATAGTATGTTTTTTTAGGGGTAATTAATGTAGGCTACATTATCATTAAACAATTATAACATAATTATTCATAACTGCCCATTTGACAGAAATATTTTTTAAAGAATTGTTTAAAGTTGGTTGTTCTTGAGATTATTTTGTGTTTTGAGTTTGTTTTTGAATAAAGCTGCTGCACTTAGATCCATGTTTCATCTCTGCTGCAACCACCTTGTAACAGAGATGAAACATGATCTATATGTGCGGCAGCTTTATTCAAAAACAAGCTCAAAACTTCACAAAATAATCTCAAGAACAAGAACAGAACAACGCAACGTTACATTTGTAGTAGAAAAATGTTGCTTATTTTCACTTTGTCCTTCACTACACATAGTTTTGATTGGAATACATCCCATCCGGTCCGGCAGTCGTATATGGCCAAGCTGCAAAAAGTTCAAATGTGGATCCGAAAATTCCACCTACACATTTGATTGAAGCTCCCTGCAGCTCCCCTACTGCCCTCCATTGGAAATGAATGGTTTTTGGTCTGTTGTTCGTCGAGGATACTGAATAGTCAGCGTTATTGTGAATAATTCATCAGTGCAAAAGAAAAAACACCAGTTTTTAATCAAAATAAGTACTAATAGCAAATAGCTAAGCATTGATTTAGCAAAAATACATTAGTTCTGGCTACATTTACATTTTTTCCTCATTGAGCATCACTTTGCACTTATGTCACATTAATGAAGTAAAATTGCATGGAAACACCAATTCACTTTGAATTTAAAATGGGCTATTTGTGGGATTCAGAAACCCTTGTTATGATTGACACCGGTGGCTGTTAAGTGAACTGCAGGAAGACAGTCTTGTTTTTTTAAGTTTCATTTAAAGCTGTTTACTTATTGGCAATAAAAAAAGTTATATCTACTTGACAATTCTTACATATAGCCTCTTTAAGTGATTTTGGATGTTATTGTTTACATCTTAGTTGGAAATGAGCAGTTGCTCTATTGTAGATCTGATTTATTTAAACAGCAAAAGATCATTATCCTGTTTTTATTATCTATCAAGCGACACTGTGTGTGTAGAATAAAGTAACGCCCATGCCGCACTAGCATTCTGATGATTTGCATTTGTGGCTCAGCAGCAAATGTCACACTTAGCATGGCTAATGTGTTTATGGTTATCTACTGATGTTTGTGCTATGGGTTCTGTGATTTACACACAGGATCAGCGACCGGTTGCCACTCGAGTGTTCAAGTTCAAACAAGCCTGGCGTACCGAATTGCGTGCGCCAGCCATACGAGTGAGAGAGGCACCGACAATGCGTTCCTTTGAAAAGAGACGCTCATTAAAACACCCCTCTTTGTTTTGGTTTCACCATTAAAGCTAGCCGGCGTTCCTGCTCCTCATAGCCTCAAGCCTCTGCTTTAACGTGTCATTTTAATTGGCGCTCTTTATTCTTTTTCTAGTGGTTATTTTTATTCAGTGCCTCTTTCTTGCACATAAACATTTATTTTTCTGAAGTGGCATCTCCTCTCTCCCATCATCCTCCGGTGGCATAGTGACATGTGAGATTTGGGACAAAGATTGAACTCCTGCTAAATTGTAAATTAATGTTTTGGCACATTGGCGATATTTGCAGACACTACCTCATTGCCCAGCGACCACGTTGTGAATTGAATTGCGAAAGATGTTAATCAGATTTGCCGTTTCACTTGTTTCCTGCAGAACCAGGGAAAACGGTTCATATTTGATGTGCAGCCGACGTCTACTGTAGCTATTTATTTTATAAAGATAACTCCAAATAAAATTGCTGCAGGTTCAAAGATGGTATGATTTGGAGGGCAGAGTTTAAGATATCAAAGATAAGCTCTGACATTTATTTTGCTGAATGTGAAATGGTTCACTGTGGAACTTTAATTTGATCCGGTTTTCTCTCTGTGGATTTTTGTTGTATTTTTTTTTTCCTGAACAAGACACATTTTCTAAAGCAGTTTAATTACATTTCTTACCGAGTACATGTAGAACATGAAACATTGTGATACATGGACACATTAATGTCTCCATCTCTCTCTCTCTCTAAAAGTGTGAATACATTTTTCACCTGCATAACAAGAAGCTGAATCATTATGATGCTCATATTTTCAGCTTGAATTCAACAGTCATAAATTATGCAAAAATGGTACAGCATATAATTAAATACATCTGAGCAGGTTTAACTTGTTAATTATTGTCTGTGAAGTCTGAAACTATCACAAGTTACATCAAAAGGAAAGAGAAAATATGGGCTGATTCTGTTTCAACTTATATTATTCAAGGTGTGTTAGTGAATAACTTGACAGACTGTAAAATTACATCAGTGATAAATAATTACTGCAAAACGGTGCTGTTATCAAAATCAAATTAAAATTCAAATGGAGGGGGAAAAAAATATGAGCATGCAGTCGGCATACACAGGCACGCACATGCTCGCACAGACATGCCCACGCGCTTAAACACACACAGCATACCTAATGTGCGATGGCCCTCAGTTGCAACTCTATGAATACAGCACCTGGAATTGATACTGTCTCAGAACATGCAGTCTGTGCTACACACAACACCACCAGGCAAAGAAAGCACTATACATAAAATGGCCGCCATTTCTTTCAGTCAGTGAATCATAAAACCTCCTCTAATGGCTAAAAATGGGCTTATTGTTCCATGTATGAGTGATGAGAGGTTCAGCGGAGAGGTACATTTACTTGAATGTTCGGTAGCATGTAGTATAAGGCGAGAGTGACATGAGCTGACATTTACATCAACATAACCCAAGCTCCCCACTGCTAGACACTATACCATTGTGGAAGACAATGCAGGGTTTGCAGCAAACTGATTGGAGAATAATGGTTAAGTGGAAAGCTCACACACCTTGTGAAAATCTATACAAAAGAGTACTTATTATGGAAATTATATAATTTAAAAGAATACACTTTAGTGTGAACTGAATGTTTTCCGACACTTAACTGCATGTTATTAGCAATTAAATGACCATTTATATTAAATGCAATTAACTGAATTTAAGTGTTTTTGACTCAGTAAGTGCATTTTTATATGTAATTTCATACTTCTAATGTCTTTAAAATATGTTTAAAGTTTACTTTCAAATGTGCTGACAAGCATTTATGGTAAGCTAAATTATACTTTAATGTCATTTACTGAAACTTGCATATATATGTTATGTATCTGTAATTACATAGTATTTGTAATGATGAAGTTGCAATTAAGTCCATTTAAAATATATATTTAATATAAAATATTGAATTACACACTACTGTTAAACTTATTAAGTACTTTTTAACATGTGGTTTAGTATGTTAGTCAACACATTAAAATAATTGTACTTTTTCAATAACACAACAAATATTATAAAAACATAAATGATTTAAAAATGTACATTATACCGGTCAAAAGTTTGGAATAAATACGATTTTTCAAATCTTTTTAAAAGAAGTCTTCTGCTCACAAAGGCTGCATTTATTTGAATCAAAATACAATAAAACAGTAATAATGTGAAAATGTATTACAATTCAAAGTAACTATTTTTTGTTTTAATATATTTTATATTTTCTGAATTCTAAAGGATCATGTGACACTGAAGACTGGAGTAATGATGCTGAAAATTTAGCTTTGCCGTCAAAGTAAATGACATTTTAAATATTAAAATATAAAACAGTAATTTAAAATTGTAATAATATTTCACAATATTACTGATTTTACTGTGTTTTTATCAAATAAATGCTGCACTGCTGAGCATAAGAGACATCTTCCAAAAACATAAATATGAATTATTCCAAACTTTTGACCAGTAATGTACCTTAAAGTGAAACTTAATTTGACATTATTACAAATTGCTTTTGTTTTTTTAAGTGTGTTAACTGTGTAAAGAAACATATACTATAGTCATGAAAGTGTACTCTAAATACTGTATTTAAAGCTGCCGTCGGCAACATTTTTTTTTTATCATTTTCAGTGAAATCGACACTATAATCCGACGGAACAACATCAATAAAGTGGTTTTAGAAAAAAGCCCGAGCTTCTAACTCCACCTGGAGCGTGTTATTTGTTTTGCAAAAATCCACAGCTCCTGGATCATCGGGTCCAATCAGCGCAGGGGGGTGTGAGATCTGACTGTCAATCACAGATCGGGCACACGCCACCCCTCGCGCACGTTACAATCACATGCACACGCCTGAAGTTCGCGCAGTAACGAAGAGTGATGGCGGGTGTATCTCGCTTTCAAAACACTAACAAATCAAGTAAGCTCATTTAGAGTATAAATGACGTTAGCAAATGCAATCTATCGGTAGATTAGCCAGGGCAGCATACCTCCAAATACTCCATGGTGTTGATGGATGCTGATGAGACGGGCGCGTTCACAGATAACCTGGTGCACACACACTGACGAGCACGAACTCGGTGGGAGGGTATCCGTTGATAGTGGGGGAGGGGCATGAGAGTTGTAAACATTCAAAATTTTGCCTAAGTCCACTCAATCTGCCAGACTTGCCGACTGCAGCTTTAAGCGTCCTTTTATTTCATGGCTATTATAATTTATGCAAGTAGGTTTTTAATTTCTCTTTTAAGATATGAAGTACACTACAAGTGCACATTCAAAACAATTAAACACACTTCTGTTTAACAAGGGCAGTCTGGACAGCATACAACATCGTGGCAGTAGACTAGAATGAGGACTACACTAGTATACCAGCATGCTGTTATGAATTCAGCTATTATCTTTGAACTCATAGCTGGGTCATGCTGTGTTGTCTTTAGAGAGTATATGAAAGAACCATGAGGTGAACTTATGACTGAAAAACATTGCATGATGATACCATGTAGGATAATGAGTGAATATGATTATAATAGTTCATCCATAATGAAAGTTCTGTCACCCTCACATTGCTAAAAACCATATGATTTTCTTTATTATGTGTAAGTCAAAGGAAATATTAGGCAAAAAAAAATTCACACTGCACTTACATTGAAAGTAAGTGACCAGAGGCTGTCAAACTTATAATATGACAAAACAGCACCATCAAATATCATAAATGTATATGTATATATATATATAACATAAGCGTTATATTCAATTGTATGTTATTCAAATTCTCATTTCATGTTTGTGTATATTTAATATAATGGCACATCACAAGTTTGAATTGTTAATTGTTTCATGTTTCTTAACCATTTTACATGTGCCAAATTTGAAAATGTGCATATTATAGAAGACTTGTAATATTGTAGCATGAGTCAATGTGTGGGGTTTTCCCCCCATACTTGAAGCTTTACAGACCCTGGTAACCATTCACATTTATTGTGAGCAGTGTAGACATCCTGTCTAACATCTCCTTTTGTGTTCTTTTGAAGAAAGTAAGTCAAATGTTGCCAAGACAAAGTTCAGTTGAATGTATGTATGTGGCAAAAATAACACATTCACATAAATTTGGTCACGAAGTCACACCTTCAACAGTAAACAGATTATTTTCTTTACACAGGAAAATGCTGTCATCATCTACCCACACTACCCCCAGGTTTCCTTTCACATCGAACCAAAACTAGCCTGTCTAACACTTATATAAAGAAATGACATATACATTAGTTAAAAATGTGTTTTCTTGTCTATAGGCAAAATCTGAACTATAATTGATGCATCGAATCAATCAATGATCACTGCAACAGATGTGAATGAATGTACAATATAATTTCAGTTTAGGATGGATGGATGGATGGATGGATGGATGGATGGATGGATGGATGGATGGATGGATGGATGGATGGATGGATGGATGGATGGATGGATGGATGGATGGATGGATGGATGGATGGATGGAAATAGACAGATAGATGGACAAACATATATATATAGACAGATGGATGGATGGATGGATGGATGGATGGATGGATGGATGGATGGATGGATGTATTATAGACAGATAGATGGACAAACATATATATATAGACAGATGGATGGATGGATGGATGTATTATAGACAGATAGATGGACAAACATATATAGACGGACGGATGGACATATAGATGTAGACGGACGGACGGATAGACAGATAGATAGATATGTAATTTAAATGTAAATGACTATAATATCAGGGGAAATTATACTCGGCCATTGCTACTGAATGTCAATGTGAAATGAACAGTACGGCATCTTTCACGTTTCTCCTTTAGATCATCACCTCAAGTGCCCCTATGCAAAACCCATGACTGAAGCCAAACTAAACAAGTGATTACGGCCCTGACAGCTTCTATCAATCATCTGGCAAGTGGCATTCGAGCTGAGGAGGAGGAAATAAAGAGAAGCAAGACTAATTCAAATGTCCTTGCTCAAATGTTTTACTAGCAGAATCAGAAGGAAGGTAGCCAGCACTGTTTGTTATTTCTGGTGTGTGCTGCGTGTGATATGGCAGTGCAGGAAAACAGCAGTCCATCAAAAATGTATCTTGTCAATCCCCCGTGTATTTTCATATCACGTCGAAAGCGAGGGCTTCTTTGTATGCAGGTGTTGAATGGGATTAGGCTTCTACAGGTATCTGTCTCCTCTCCTCCTCTCTTCTCCTCTCGGGCAGGGCCAGGGGAGCTGAGCAACACAGCACAGAGAGTTGCCATGGTTTCCATCTCAGTTCTGCTTTCTCGTATCCCTGACCAATACTTTACTATGGTTGTGTGTTCAGCTTCACCACGTCCGTAACACTACTAAACAATCAATCACTTCTCCCTGAAATATATATATATTGAACAGGCATGCCTGCCTACGATGGTCAAGTGGGCAACACTGGGTTTCATGTTATGCTATGAATCCATGAATCCAGCTGTGGATTTCACTCAGTGTGTAATGTTGGATATTTAATTATAAAGCACTAATGCTGTCAACAATATGCAGGCAACTATATCCACCCACAGATGACCCACAAGGTCTGCTTCCCGATATGTATAGCTCCACTGAGCTAAATTTGCGTTAGTTCTGTGCGTTTTGTGACACCTGGTCTTTTCAGACACATCTGGCGTGACAGCAGCACATCTATAGTGCGCCATCCGATACGAAACCCGAGAACGCTGCGCTGTCACGGAAAAAACGCTATATCTCCGTAGATCGCTGGAAAAATGCAACTATGAAGCAATTATAGCCCCAGTATAAAACTAGATTGATGAGACATCTGTATGTGTCAAGTAGGAGAAGTGATTGCCAACTTGTGAACCGAGTGTGAAGACTCCGATACTTTGGAGTTGTATCACACTCTTAGACCATGTGAGAAACAGTAATCACTGCACTGTTCTTTCTAAGTATACATGGAAAATGGTCACACTTTAGGAAAAATTGTCACATTTGAGGGTCCAATTTTCAGTATTAACTGACTATGAACTATGAATTGTGCCTCAATAAACCCCTATTTACTGCCTTTTAGTTAGTAAGGTTGTTAAGTTTAGGTATGGATCAAGGTATGTAGAATAAGGTCATGCAGAAAAAGGCATCAATTTGTGCTATATAAATACTAATAAACAGCCATATCCTAGTAATATGCATGCTAATAAGCAACTAGTTAATAGTGAGATTTGGACCCTAAACTAAAGTGTTACCAGAAAAAAGCGGTAATGCTTCCTTTTACAGTCCTGTTACCCATGTACTTACAATGTACTTATTATAGTAATTATAATTACTGGGTAATAACTAGGTACTAACCCTGAACCTACCCCTAAATCTACCCCTAACCCATGTACTTACCTTATATTAGCCATTACTTTCTAGGTAAGTACACTGTAAGTACACGTAAGTACTGTAAAAGGAAGCGTTACCAAAAAAGCAACAAATCCAAAATGCTAGGTTTCCTTTATTTTATTTTGAACAGACATTACAGTTTGTTCCACCTATAGTGGCATTTAGTCCCCCCTGAGATAGTTGGTACAGTACAGCCTACTTTAGTGTATTAAGCACTAAGGCTAAGCAGTAAACAGAATGCACTCTTGCATAGGTCATATTTTTTTGCAGGCCTGATAAAAATGAAAGGTATTTGGTCACAATCAGCTACAAAACTGAAAAGCATCTTGTGTTATAAAAGTACATAATAAAACTTTGCTCCACTTAAACTATATTTAAACTTTCAAAGCTTATGCCTAACCCTCCTATGCTTAATTTTCTCAGTCTCGCGCACAGTTGATTGCGCAAGCCTTTCAAAGTATCCTCCTTTGTCCGTGAGCACAGAAAGATGCATTCGACGGACTAGAGGACTTGTTTTCAAGCGTTCAAGTCATTCACATATACGCTGTTCTTCTTCTGCTCTTTTTCCTGTTGTGGCGGTTAGTAAACAGCGTTGTATTACCGCGTATGCCCTGCGTTTCGCCTGTGACTGACTGTATTCATTGTTTGCGTAAGTATTTGTATGAACATAAAAGATGAATCATCAAAAGACATTTGATGAACAGAAATGGAATAATGAGTCCCTGAACGATATCAAAAGTAGCAGTCATTATCTGGTGTGGCCACCAGCTGATTTAATACAGTGCCTCTCCTCCTTATAGACTACACCAGTTTTGCCAGTTCTTGCTGTGAGATGTTACTTAGGCGTCTTATAGTAGCCGCTTTTCCACTGTCGGGCCAGTGCGAGCCAGGGCTAACAACGTGCCTGGTGGGGCCAATAGCCTCAGACCTCGAGCAGCAAGGCCAAATCCAGCTGCGTTCCCCGTCGGGCCAGTTGCCCTGTAGTGCCAAAACACGCCTCCATAGAACGACGTCAGACAACCCCAACTTTCACAGGCTGACTGACTAGTTAGATAGCAAAATGAGCATGACCGAAGCAAATATTTCGTCTTTACTTAAAAGGCTTAAGATTCCAGCATCGATATTTGACCAATATGTCACATTAAAGAATTTTACAGTGACAGTAATTTATTAATTTGTGTCAGGAGTGCACTGATTCAAACCGGTATTTACCATTTCACATTAAAATAAGAACCCATAGCCTATCTATTCAGTTGCACCTTCCACACTTTAAACCCGAGTAGCCACTTACATCAAAATTTTTAAGTTAAGATATTCAAAGTTTACGTTAGTAGAATCAGCAGATATTTGTTTTGTACTAGTACATTTTAATTGATCTTAACTTGAAATATTTGAGTAAGCTAATTCATACATTTAATTTAAAATTATCATGTAATCTCAATTTAAATATTTTTAGAAGTGAAAACTTGACTAGCTTGTACTGGTTAATTACATGCTAACTTGTTAATTGGTAACACAATGCTTTGATAGCATTAGTATAGTATATCAATGAGTACAACAATAAAGAACATGCCATATATGTTCTCAAACCAAGCTCATGCTCCACTCGTCACCATGATGGTAACCCCAAAAAAGCCACATAACAGAAAATTATAGCATAGCAAAACATTAAACTCTACTAAATCTCCCACTTAACATTAATATTGCACAAAAAAAACATTAACACTTAATTTTTAAAATGTATGCTCCCTTTCGAGTGTCATGGCAAAGCATGCTGGGAAATATAAATACCAGCTCAGTTTCAGTTTTCTAAATTAAAAGAAACAAGTTCATAAAACTCAAAACAATGAAAATTCTGATTACTTAAAACGTGTCAGTTTTGTGACCTCAAAAGAAAAAGAAAGTTCTAAATACTCATTAAAGTTAATTTGATTGAACTAATTTAAGTTTACCCTACTTAAACCAATTCATTATTTTGAGCATTATGGTTTACAGTGCATTTATTTGTGATCACAGGAATGAACAAAACAATCAAGGCTTTTTAGTCCAAAGGCTTACACATTTAGAAAAATATTGATTAAATATCATATGTTTACATCACATTTCTTATGAAGCAATTATGACTCCAAAATTAAACTAGACTAATGAGACGTCTGTGTCAAGTAGAATAAGTGTCTGTCAACCTGCAAACCTAGACTTAAGACTCAACTTCAGTTTGGAGCTGTATCGCACTGTGAGAAACGGTAATCGCTACACTATTCCACCAGCTGGCTTGTAATATACAGTGGGAGAATGGCGTCGCTCATGTCGGCCTCCCCGCTGACACTGTAATGCAGATGCCTAAGGCTGAGGAGAACAGCAGGTTATCCATCAGAGAGGTCCCACAGATTATGTTAACTCTCTGTAGCACATTAAATGTTGAGATGTGATGGTGTGCAACTAATGAAACCGGATTTAGCTCTTGTTTGCTTTTATCTTTGGCTCCGTTAACTGCTGGTAGACAGTAATCACCTGTTGTTGGCTGTGTAAATAATGTAAGGAAGAGCATATAGGTTTTTGCCTCTGGAGGCTCACATTCAACCTTCTCCTGGCATTTCATGTTAATGTAAGCAAGCACTGGATGTTTTTGTATGACTAAATACAGGTTATACCATTTCTCTTCTCATGATGCAAGTAAGCTGATCAGGATAAAAAAAATGCAAAACAGATCTCTTGTTGTAGTTACTGGGATTTTGTTAGTGATTCACTAGTGGATTTTTACAATTAGCTCTTTTTAGTACCATAAGATTATTCATCTGCTGAAATGGAACTTGTTATGTTACCTAAAAAGTATTAATTTGGACTTTTTCTACAGCACAAACTGAAAGAAAATTGAATCGCATTGCCATCTCAATTTCTTAAAATGTTGTTGTGTTGACGACAACTCTGTTACTGTCACGGTGTGGGTTTTGTGTCTTGTTCCTTGTTCTTGTCTGTCATGTGATTCCCTGTTTGTCATGTGGTCCTGCCATGTGTCTTGTCATTTGTTAATTGTCTGATGTTTAGTCAGTGTATTTAAGCCCTCTTGTTTGCCCTGTGTCTTTGTCGTGCATTGTATGTTGCTAGTGTTGACTGTTTCCTGCCATAGTTCTCGTCTCATGCCTGGCCATGCCCTTGTTTCATGTTTGTTTATGTTTTGAGAGTAAAGTTTGCGTTTGGGTCCTTACCAGCTTGCCTCCAGTGGTTGATTTCATTACAGTTACCATATAGTATGAAAAACGGACAAACAAATATATTTTTTTCTTTTTTGGGGGGAATATAAGTTTTTCAAAAACTATCAAATCAAAGCTATGATTCTGGCCAGTTGATAAAACCTAGAATATGAAAATCAACTGCAGGCGGTAGATCCTTTACCTATTTAGCACCTAAACTCTGGAACAGTCTTCCTAGCATTGGTCAGGAAGCATACTGTCACGGTGTCACGAATACAGCCTCTGTGGCTCCCTCCGCTCACCACCAGAGGTCACCATCTCCTGAGTATTAATTCCTTGGACTTCATTTCCCATATACCCCGTACCTGTGGCTGATTGAACTCACAGGTGTTTTCCATTGACACTCTCTATTTAAACTGTGCTCTCAGCTTCCTCATTGCGAAGTCTTGTCTTGCCATGCAACCATTTCTGAGCGTTTATTCCGTGTGTGATTACCCGTGTATGACCTGGACTGTTTATTGGACTTTGATTCTTTGCCGCCTGCCTATTCTGATTGTATCTGCCTTGTCATCTGATTACCCTGAGTGTTTGCCGTCTGCCCCGATCTTCTGCCTGAACCCTGACTCTGATTCTGCCTTGTCTGTATTGTACTCGAAGCCTGTGATTGAACTCTGCCTGTTTGACCTGCATACTGTTCTAATAAAGCTGCACATGGATCCTCACGCTACTGCCTCTTCGACACAGAAGACTTCGCCAGATCTCGATCCAGCGGCGTTCTACCACTTCACCACAGAGGTCACTGCTCAAGCATCGGTCCTGGCCACACACCAACAACAGCTCAACCGATTGACTGCTATTACTGAGGATCTGGTAAAGGCATTACAATCACTTCAACTCCCAACACCCAGTGAGCCTGTTCCACCCCCCACTCCGCCTCAGGCACCGACTATTCCCCACACCTCCAGTCCTCGTCTCGCCTTCCCTGAAAAGTTTGATGGATCTCCAGATAGATGTAAGGGATTCTTACTTCAATGTTCTATGTTTGTCAATCAACAACCCATGTTGTATCCTGCAGATGAGAACCGCATCGCATTTGTGTGTTCACTTCTCACGGGGAGAGCGTTGGATTGGGCTACTGCAGTATGGAGAGAGGATAGACCCACTTTCCCTACATTTAGGGATTTTATTCAACGCTTCAAAGAGGTGTTTGAGCACTCCGTTGGAGGAAAGGAGGCGGGTGAACAATGCTGTCCCTCCGGCAAGGAAGGGGTTCGGCGGCGGATTATGCATTATCATTTCGCACTCTCGCCGCTCAGACAGGGTGGCCAGACGATCCTCTCAAGCTCCACTACCGTAAAGGCCTATCTATGGAGTTGCAGTCTGAACTTGCCTGTCGCGACGAGGGGAGGTCACTGGATCAATTCATCGAGCTGTCCATCAAGATCGACAATCTCATTCGATCTCGTCGCACCAACCGTCTGTCCACTTCCCCCCTGTCACTCGCTTCAGCTAACTCTGACGTAGAACCCATGCAAATTGGCGTAACACGCATCAGCGAGGAGGAGAGAGAGAGACGGATTCGACAGAGCCTATGTTTGTACTGTGGATTACCGGGACATTTAAGAGCAACCTGTCCTACTCGTCCGTCCCGCAATCCCACTGTGGTGAGTCCGATTCCCAAATCTACTTCTAGTCTAGAGATTGCAGTTACTCTGAAGATAAATGGGAGGTTCGTCGAGACAGTAGCATTGATCGACTCGGGGGCTGCAGGAAACTTCATTGATATGTCTTTTGCGGAAAATAACCATATTCCCTTTGTTCCCTATGACTCTCACTTGGCAGTCGCAGCGCTAGATGGCCGACCTCTGGGCTCCGGTCGCATCAAATTCACCACTGAAGATCTGCAGTTGAGCACTGGAGTCCTCCACACTGAAACAATCCGTCTGTTTGTGTTTCAATCACCACAAAATCCCATCATCCTCGGGCTTCCATGGCTGGAGCTGCACAACCCCTCTATTTCCTGGACTGAGAAGCAAATCACTCAATGGTCAGACTTCTGTCTTCACAACTGTCTACACAACTTACCCGTCAAGAAGGGGAGCGAGACTTCCTTAACCTGTTAAGCTTCAAGCCCACTTTTGAAAAATCCCCAGAAATGACATACACAAACTGAAACAGATACAGTTCATGAACCCTTTGCACTAAAAGCACAAGTATGATCTCATTTGAAAGCTGACACCTGGTTGTTTATTGTAAATGTAGAATTAATTATTGTCATAATGAAAAAAACAATTTTAAATAGCTTCAAAGTTTTGTAAAGTTATTAGAAATTTATTTTTATGAAACATCTTCATGAAAATAAAATTGAAGTTGGCCCTGGAGCAATCTAGAAATGCACAGCAGCTAAAGCCACATGTCTGACCATTTTATATTTAAAATCTGAAAATGATAAGTATAAAGCTCTGTATTTAGTTAAATGTTTTTCAAGATCATGTCAAATTACTTTATTTTGATTAGACTCTATTAGCAAACTGATGTTTAGTCATCTTCTGAGTCATCTATTCAGTCTATTGTCTCTATTGTTTTGTGGTGCCCCATTCAGTCTCAGTCTCCCCTGCACACATTTACACCTCTCCAGACTGGTTATTATGGCTCTAAATATGCATTTCTTTTGTCTGCATTATAGCTACTAACGACTGGCTATTCACAAGCTATTCATAGGGTTTCAAACCCTAATTTCTTTTATCAAAGTTCTCACTAAATATTTGAAACTGGTATCAAATGCACTGAAACATTTCAGTAAGCATTCCTATTTAGAAAAAAAATCATAAAACAATAACTGCTCGTGGCAGGTGCGCCTGGGCCCGCTAGCATGTTAGCTTAGCACACCATCAATACACGACCATTTATGAGATTAAAACTATGTTTGCGCTCCAAACTCACTATATAACGCAAGTCTAGTGTTTTAAATAATCTTCTGTGATCTAACTTGGCTTCAGATAAAAAAAAATCAGACAGAAAATGTATTATTTAGTGTTCTGAACGATGATGAAATCTATATCGATTAGCATTACATTATAAATATAATCTATTATTATGAAATACCTGGCATGGCTTGAAGAACACAGGTAACTCAAATATCATTGCAATCATGTTTATTGTCTTCAAAACATCTTTATCTGCATGTTACAGCGATCTCTGTACTTTCTGTATCACTCAGTGACGTCCTGGAATGTCACATGACTATGGGTCTTCTTCATGATCCATATATGGACTTTTATTGGACATAATAGCGCCCCCATGCTATTGGTATGAATGGAAAACACAGCACATCTCAGTAAGAAGCGATCATTATGATTACATCGACGCATTTGGGTATAAATTCAATAAATATTATTCCTGTCTATAGAAATATGATGTGAATCTATGAGAATATATCAATATTTCTCCACATCTGCACATTGTTGAGCTAAAAGCCCTCAGGGACGTTGTTTTGTGAATCGCTGTCATGACGACAGCACGGAGTGTTTTTTATGAATGGACCGGCTGACGCTCATAATTCATATTAAAGGTATCGACTCATTTTTTTAATTTCATAACTCCTGACACAAATTAAGACATAACTGTCACTATAAGTTTCTCAGAATACAATAGTGGTCAAATACTGAATCTTGAGTCTTATATCTTTTTAATGATGTATAGTTTGTCAAGGTATAACATTAAATCTGATAGTATATTTGAACTAAATAAATAAAAAAACGCTTCAGTGCGCCGACGCTCTGGAGAAGGTTAAGAGGTTCCTTAACAGAGCCACTTCCCAGTGTCTATCAGGATCTAGCCGAGGCATTCAGCAAAGTGAAAGCTACACACTTACCTCCTCACCGAGACAGCGACTGTGCCATAGATCTTCTCCCAGGATCACAACCTCCCAAGGGCAGAGTCTTTCCGCTGTCACAACCCGAAGCAGAGGCTATGAGATCCTACATTCAGGAGGAACTCGTCAAAGGTTTCATTCGTCCCTCCACGTCACCCGCATCAGCAGGCTTCTTCTTCGTCAAGAAAAAAGATGGAGGTCTTCGTCCCTGTATCGACTATCGATCTCTCAACGACATCACAACCAAGTTCCGTTATCCTTTACCTCTCGTCCCTGCAGCTCTCGAACAACTCAGACAAGCAAGATATTTCACCAAACTGGATCTTCGTTGTGCCTATAATCTCATCCGCATTCGTGAAGGGGACGAGTGGAAGACCGCCTTCTCCACCACGACGGGGCACTACGAATATCTCGTTATGCCGTTCGGGCTGTCCAATAGTCCTTCCGTGTTTCAGGCTTTCATTAACGACGTTTTCAGAGACATGCTGAACCAAAGTGTAATTGTTTACATTGACGACATCCTCATTTACTCTGAGACTTATGAGGAACACGTTAAACACGTCCGAGCGGTTCTGAAACGTCTCATTCAACACCAGTTGTATGCCAAAGCAGAGAAGTGTGAGTTCCACCAAGAAACCATCTCCTTCCTCGGGTATGTGATTAGCTCGGGAGGGGTCGCCATGGACGAGAAGAAGGTACAGGCGGTAGTTCACTGGCCCCAACCTACTACTCTCAAGGAACTACAACGCTTCCTAGGTTTCGCCAATTTCTACCGGCGATTCATCCGTGATTTCAGCAGTATCGCTGCTCCTATGACATCCATGATAAAGAAGGGAACCCACCGTCTAACCTGGTCCTCAGCAGCTATAGCAGCGTTCCGCTCACTAAGAGAGCGATTCACGTCCGCTCCCATCCTGCACCATCCCGATCCTGAACGTGAGTTCATAGTGGAAGTAGATGCTTCAAGCACAGGCATTGGGGCAGTGCTCTCACAACGCCAGGGGGAACCTCCCAAGCTGTTCCCCTGTGCTTTCTTCTCCCGTAAATTAAACTCTACCGAGCAGAATTATGACGTTGGCAACCGCGAACTTCTCGCAATGAAGGCAGCATTCGAGGAGTGGCGTCACTGGCTGGAAGGGGCTAAACATCCTTTCACTGTTCTCACTGATCACCGGAACCTAGAATATCTGAAATCAGCCAAACGACTCAACCATCGACAAGCCAGATGGTCACTCTTCTTCACCAGATTCGATTTTAAAGTTACTTATCGTCCAGGCTCTCAAAATACCAAGGCGGATGCTCTCTCTCGACTTCATGAATCAAACCTCCTGTCGCCAGATCAAGAACCCATCATTCCATCCACTATCATTCTCGCTCCTGTGCAGTGGGACATACTAACCGAAATCGCAGAAGCCCAGGTCATCGAGCCACCACCGGCTGAAACCCCATCCAACCTAATGTACGTTCCCCTGGCTCTAAGACAGAGAGTAATACAAATGGTACACAATAACCCCAGTTCCGGGCATCCAGGTATAACGGCTACAGTACAACTCCTCAACAACAAGTTCTGGTGGTCTACTATACGAACGGACACTATCAATTTCATTCAAAATTGCACCATTTGCAATACCTCCAAATCTCCGCGTCAATTACCTGCCGGCCTTCTTCATCCGTTACCCATCCCACAAAGACCATGGTCACACATCGCCATCGACTTCGTGACGGACCTACCTCTCTCTCAGGGTCACACTACCATTCTCACGGTAATTGATCGTTTCTCTAAAGCCTGCAGACTAATACCTCTTCCCAAACTCCCCACTGCCCTGGAAACTGCTGAGGTCCTCTGCAATAATGTTTTTCGATTCTATGGCCTACCGGAGGATATAGTCTCTGATCGGGGTCCACAGTTCACCTCCCGAGTCTGGTCCGCCTTCTGTCAGCTACTGAACATTAATGTCAGCCTAACCTCCGGATATCATCCTGAAGCCAACGGTCAAGTGGAGAGATTAAACCAGGAACTCACCCGCTTCCTTCGCTCATACTGCCAGAAGAATCAGTTCGACTGGAACCGCTATCTGTTGTGGGCGGAGTACGCTCAAAATTCACTCCGCAAACCATCTACAGGGCTCACCCCCTTTCAGTGCATCCTAGGCTACCAACCCCCATTGTTTCCGTGGTCTGGAGAACCCTCGGACTTACCTGCAATTAATTCGTGGTTACAACGCAGTGAGGAGACCTGGAATAATGCTCATGTGCATCTACAAAGAGCAGTGCATCGCACCAGAGGACAGGCCAATCGTCATCGGCGAGCCAATCCCAACTACCAACCGGGGCAATGGGTTTGGTTGTCCACCCGTGACATACGGCTCCGGTTACCCTGCAAAAAGCTCAGTCCCAGGTACGTGGGTCCTTTCAGAATCATTAGACAAATCACTCCAGTTTCATTTAGATTAGCCTTACCTGACCATTACCGTATCTCACCCACCTTTCATGTCTCTTTGCTCAAACCTGCTGGTGGTCCGAGAGGAGAGGAGGTCCTAGATGGGGCTGGTGACCAGAGAGCTCCTCCCATCATCATCGACGGTCAGGAGGCCTACCGGGTCCATGAAATCCTGGACTCTCGACGTCGGGGCAGGTTCCTCCAGTACCTCGTGGACTGGGAGGGATACGGTCCAGAGGAAAGATCCTGGATCAATGCTAATGATGTTCTAGACCCTTCACTCACTACTGATTTCCACAGAGATCACCCGGACAAACCTGCTCCAAGATCTCGAGGAAGACCCCGGCGTCGTTTGCCTCCTCGCGTCAGGAGCCGCTCACAGGGGAGGGGCTCTGTCACGAATACAGCCTCTGTGGCTCCCTCCGCTCACCACCAGAGGTCACCATCTCCTGAGTATTAATTCCTTGGACTTCATTTCCCATATACCCCGTACCTGTGGCTGATTGAACTCACAGGTGTTTTCCATTGACACTCTCTATTTAAACTGTGCTCTCAGCTTCCTCATTGCGAAGTCTTGTCTTGCCATGCAACCATTTCTGAGCGTTTATTCCGTGTGTGATTACCCGTGTATGACCTGGACTGTTTATTGGACTTTGATTCTTTGCCGCCTGCCTATTCTGATTGTATCTGCCTTGTCATCTGATTACCCTGAGTGTTTGCCGTCTGCCCCGATCTTCTGCCTGAACCCTGACTCTGATTCTGCCTTGTCTGTATTGTACTCGAAGCCTGTGATTGAACTCTGCCTGTTTGACCTGCATACTGTTCTAATAAAGCTGCACATGGATCCTCACGCTACTGCCTCTTCGACACACACGGGTTGTTTTGTTTTTTGTGTCATGTTCATGTTTCACGCCAGAGCTATGACGGATTCATGATCCGCTCCAGACCACGACCCCATAGCTCCGCCCAAGAACATTTTGGTGGGGGGTAGTATGTCCCTTGTTAAGGGCACTGAGATCGCGCCTCTGTGGTCCCCTGAACGGCCTACACCTACGTGGGAACAGCTGGCACCGCCCAGGCTTCCCCAACAGCCGGCGTCGCCCTGGCTTCCCGAAATGTTGGTGCCATCTTGGAGGTGTCCCAGCCTGCCAGCACTGCCCATGCTCCACGGCCCAGGCCCGCCATGCCACAGTCCTAGTCTTGTTCCCCTGCACGGGCTTGGCCCGCCATCCATCCCCCAAGACCGCCCTCCTGGACTTTATCTTGTCAAGTTTTGTTTTTGTTGGGCGTCTGGAGCCGCCCATAGAGGGGGGGATATGTCATGAGTTGTTTTTGTTTTTGTTTCATGTCCTTTGTATTTATTTATTTTCCTGTCTTGTCATGTTATTCCCTGGCCCTCATGTTATCCTGCCATGTGCTCCCCTTGTCAGGTGTCCTATGTTCTCATTGGTTCTTTGTGTTCATTGCTTTTCAGGTGTGTCTTGTTAGTCATTAGTCCTTGTGTGTATTTAAGCCCTCGTGTGTCCTTGTTAAGTATTGTTCGTGTAACCACTGTGTGGTGAGTGTTTGTCAAGTCTTTGTTTTGTATTTTGATCATGTTTGGATTTTAATAAACTGCACTTGGGTTCTGCAACTCGCCTCCAGTGGATTTGTTACACATACACACTTTGTCAGTTTAAATCTAGACTAATAACACATCTCTTTGACCTGGCATACACATCACATTGTGATGAACTGGAAGTTGTTACCAAAAATGGTTGTGATGTCCACATGAGGGTGATTTTGTCATAGAGAGTTGCGAGTATAAAAGCAAAAAAAAAAAAAATGGAAAGGTGGTAGCTAGAGAGAGGACGTACTACCGCCACAACACCCTGAAACACGCTAATTTCGTCTGATCTCGGAAGTTAGAGATGGGAAATATGGACTAACAGTGGAGGTTTAACACAGTGATTGAGCCCTGACTCATGTCAGTTCGCTACGGATCAGCGCTGGTAGCGAGACGCGAGACGAGAGATGGCAACCAAACGGCTGGTTTGAATTTCCCGGTTTACCATTACTACTGAACCCTTGTACAGACAGTCAAACAAGTATTAATTTCGCTGGTTATTTTACTGAGAATGTGTGCTTTGTTCCGTTGCCGTGGAGCATGTTGAGTTCGGATATGTACTTTAGATATTGAATCTGGCTGAATTATGATTGGCTGTGAATTCTAGTAAATTGTGATGAACTTTGGTAGCTTCCTGTACTTGAGCCCATTCCCAATCATTGAACAGTGAGAAAGATCCTGAGCGTTTAAAATGTTGAACGAATCATTAAGTGTAGTCTCTCTGTTTATACCAAGGTTTACCATACTCAGCCGGATCCGGGCCGTATCCAGATCAGATGAAGTACCTGCGCCTAGACACCACCACATCGCAGCCCTGAAGTGTCAGCAGAGACTGTGTCAACTAGACTAGCTAATGATTTTTACAACGGAAATTAATAAATTAAAAACTTACTTAAGATAGACAATGACTTTCTTATAGAGCTGCTGTACAGCAAAACAATCTTTGTTGCATTAATTTCCTATTATTGCCATAAAGCTGCTTTGGAACCATCTGTCTTGTAAAAAGCGCTATATAAATGAAGGTGACTTGACAATTGTGAAGGTAAGTTTTCTCATTGACCTTGTCAATACACCATAAGCTCAGTCATGCTAAATCCTTATATGTTCAAATACTTGTAAATTAACTACCCACTTGCTAAATGTCTTGTAAGTCACAGATCAGAGATCCATTCAATTTCACAGTGACAAGGTGTAGAACTGCCTCTCACAGTCATCCTCTCCTGTATTTACACATGCACTAAAAACACCAATTATGAGGTCTAAATAAATTCAACAATTAAATCCTGATACCACTAATTTTAATAAGCCTAAGTAATTCTACCTTTCCTTGTTTAAACGCATTATTGACCTCAAAACATGCCTAATGCAGAGTTTCACAGTTTGGTTGTTGTCTGTGCGAAGTGTAAATTGATTTGAAAATGAAGATAAACGACGAAGCAGTCTGGTTTGATTGTTACTATTGATTTCCCCTAGAAATGTTTATATATTTTTTTTGTTACTGTAAGTGGGAAAGAGGGTAATTTTGTAGGAGAGAGAGACAATCTTTACTTAAGAGGGCTCTTCTCATAATCACCAGGGAAAGGATAGGGATACACAACTAAAACTGAGAAAGCAATTTCCATCGCATGTTGTCATCGGCCCTAGTGGACCTTTGTTTCTTTGCTCAGAAGAAAAATAAAACTATTCAATTTTCACCATCGAACACACAGATGGGTAAGATGGGTTTAGTTCCTCAACAAAAGCAAATTATCTTTTGAGAAAAGAGCCATGTGATATTTTCCCTTAGCACTGATTCAAGCTGTCAGTCCCAGAGACGAGGCCTTCAAACCTCCCAGCGCTTTTCCTCTCCCTATCCAGATTTCCCCAAGAAGAAAGTCATCTTTCAGATTGTTCTAGCAAGAAAGTCTGTTGGTGTCAGGTAAATACACCCTTAGCCCACTAACAAACTGCATCACGCCTACGAGTTTGTGAAATATGCTAAAATAGCAGCTGTTTATGTGACACAAGTTCACGTTCTAGAGAGATTTTCTACCGAATGAGACTCAAATGATTTTAGAGATTCCTGAAAAAGCATCTCTCTCCCTGTCCTTGTGTGTCAGAAATATTGATAGAAATCTCTAAAATAGCATGGAGGAAAAAAATCGGTTTACAGCTACTGTGGATGCGGGCAAGGGAACTATAAACTGATGACTAGAAATTCACCAGACAACTCCCACATTACTGCAGGTTCACAAAATACAATGCGCTGAGAAACACCACCTGAGCTCCAGTAAATTCAGCCACGAGCGTCAAACTAAAGATCATAATGCCTTCCTCTTTCACTCTGTGATCTGATTTTGGGAAATTATCTTAGCAGGACAGTTTCAAATCAACATGATTGCACTAATAATAATCATTTTGGCTGCCTAAGCCACACACAGGAAGAAATTTGCTGAAAACAGAAGGAGTAAAAAGTATCGGCATTGATTTCTAGACGTGCTGCTTTGCACTTAGTCTGTTATTTTCTAAAATGTAATTATCAACCGCACTACATCAAAATGAGATGCATCCAGGACTTGACATTAACTTTTTTGCTCACCAGCCACTGTGGCTAGTGATTTTCCGAAGTTGCTAGCCACTCAACATTTTCACTGGCCACAATTTTGACATCAATACCATGGGGGAAAACTGCCATACACTTTTTTTTTATACCATCTCATAATTTGGCAGCAGGCATCGGCTCCTGTCACTTTAAGACCTGACGCATGGATCCATTATACTGTTACATATCATTCTCAACGGTTTATATACACTTAATTAAAACATAACTGACTATGTTTACGTGAATTCTCGCCAACACCAGCATTTTTACATTATTTTGTGTGTATTGAACTGTTTAAGCACTATAAGCAGCAAAAAATAAACAAAATCTATGGGAATGAGTAAAATGATGCACGAAATGAGCAATCCCGTGCCGAAAATTCAAGCCCTGTAACACCAACAATGTTCATCCGAAGCAAAGTGGCTAGTAGGAGTGTCTGCGTTACACTCCACTTTTGAAATCCACCCGCATTTGGCGGGTTTTCGGGTGTTAAAGGATTAGTTTTTATATCTGATAATATACTCACCCCAGGGCCGGAGTGGGACTAATTTTCAGCCCTGGAGTTTCATACCTTAGACCAGCCCACTTTAGTTCCCGACCGACTATATTAAAATAATGTAATTAAACCCTCAGTATGCTATATAAGTCTGTAATAGTGCACTGTTCTGTACAGCCTTGTAATTCATTGTATTTTTCAAATATATAATTTTCTATTCAGTGCAATAGCCGTACACAGGGTTTTATAAATACAAAGGTCCCAAAAGTGATCTGGGTTCGGGGGCATATTATTTTTCCACTGTCATTGGCAAAGATAGAACATGTATATCTGTGTTAAATAGGAATCCATTGTAATAAAGTTATTATCTTTCTGGGCACAGTATGCAATATTGCTCTTCCTGCTCTCCTCTCTCATCTCCATCTCCTTCACTCATTCTTCTTCTCTCAGTCTCTTTATCTTTAGGTTACCTTTGATTGATACAGTCTTTGCAAACTGATTATTTATGTCGGTCGTTTAAAACTTCTATCGTAAAACAGCTGTTTAGTTTAGCCACTTGCATCTTATCTCGTGAAGCGTCGCGTTGGGATTCGCGCGCGGCCCCGGCTCGCGCTTCTGTGAACATACATCCCGCTTGCTTTGATCGGTCATCTCAAACATTTTGCCATTGCCGACGAGCGGTGTTGAGTAGCTACTGAAGCAGATCCGATGAGGTCGGTTACCGTCGCAATATGCGAATCATTGCAATTGTTCGCACATCTCTAACAACTGACTTTTTTTGTGGGGCTGCGAGAAAATAACAATAAAAAAATAGTGGGGCTGCGCTGTGACTGGAGCATTCAACCCAGTGCCACGGCCCACCGGGAATTCTCCCGGTGCTCCCGATTAGCCAATCCGGGCCTGACTCACCCCCACGTCAGCGAAGATATTCATGTCTCTCTTTCTTCAGTCGAAAAAAAACGTTTTGGAGGAAAAAGTTCCAGGATTTTTCTCCATATAGTGGACTAAGATGAGCATTTGTGATTAAAAAGTATATATATATATTTTTTTTGAAAATGACCGATCGTTTCAATAAATAAGACCCTTATTCTTCAGCTGGGATCATGACGAGCCCTTTGAAGCTGCATAGAAACTGCAATTTGGTCCTTTAACCCGTTGGTTCCCGTTGAAGTCCACAATATGGAGAAAAATCCTGGAACGTTTTCCTCAAAAACCTCAATTACTTTTCAACTGAAGAAAGAAAGACATGAATATCTTGGATGACGTGGGGGGGGTGAGTCAATTATTTTACTTCTGAAGAGAACTAATCCTTTAATGTCAGGCCCTGGATGCATCACATGAGGTTGACCGATGGTTTGTGCCCCCATTTGGTCTGAGCACGTATGTCTTTTAAGAGAAGCGCCAAAGCTTATTGTTTGCTTCTGTCCCATGATGCTTTACTGGGCAAACACATCTTCTATACCGGTAATGGAATGAATAAAATGATTTATTTAGTACAAGCTTCGAGGATATTTGATATGCTTGGCTACGTTTAGCCCATAGCCTCATCATAATGAAACAGCAAGCATCCAGAGCAATGGCAGAGGCCTTCCACGGGAAGAAGCAAGACAAGCCAGCGCCCCAGGCTCTGTTAAATGATGCTCCGCGTCCACAGTCACTCTCTCATTTCTCCTCATGTCAATACCCCTCTGAACGCCTGGTTGGCTTTTTTGTCCGGTTCTGCATAAGAGGCATACAATCTGCCTCTCGCATATTTACAAGGAAACAAATGGAGAGGGAACGGCTTTGAGGATGTGTTTTCGTGCAGGTTTCCTCTCACATTCTTGGAGTCTTGGGAAATGTGTTGCGACCGAATGTCAGGAAAATATATTGTGGTGTGTTATTGTGGCTCGGCCGCCTTGTTGTTTAGGTACCTGTAAACCAGCGAATGGAACTGTCAGTCCCTGACCCCGCGTCACCCAACATTTTTCTTGCTCAAAGATGTAGCACAGATTCGGGTGCTGATGTTGTCCAGATTTTGGGTCAGATTGGAGCACGCAACTGTTTCTAATGTGTCTCCGACTCACAGAAATAGTCTAGTTTTACCACAAAGGCTAGGTCTGCTTTGGCTTGTATAATTCAGCTCGTATAATTACTAAAATATTGTAATTGAGTTACCGCCAATTGCTGCTTGATAGTAGAACTAGTTTGTTGTGTGACTAGACAAAATTGTTGCTTAAAGTAAAACAACAACTGACATCTAAAAAGGAGATTTGCATCGCATAGCATTTTGCTTAATCAATTATATTAACAGACCAGATTTCCTGATTTTAAAGCATGATGGCAAGCACTAATGGAAGGGAAAGCTATACACTGATGCAGACAAATACTAAAACAATATGCTCCATGTTTTTCTCTCTCGCACGAGTTCTTTTGCAAATATTAGGCTGCTGTCAACAGGGATGGTAGGACAAATAGCCTAGTTTCCCACCATTATATTAGTTGTGGCCTCCCATGCTTACATTATCAGTGAAATCCATTCCATTTGTTCAGCTTAGTTTGATTCACCATGTTATGATTTTAAAGATGAAATATGCCTTGTATATATTTCAGCCATGCATTATATATGAAGAAAAAATGTGCCAGGGGCCAAAATAAGGAATAAGGTATGAGAAATGCTGGTTTTTTTTTTTTTTTGATGTTTTGCAATAATTCTGTTGTTTAATAAAAGGTTTGTGTAGAGAATAGAGTACCAGGCTTTCAATGTCAACCACTGATGATTAGGGTGAGCTGTAATTTTCCTCACATTAAACTCAAAAGGCAGGTAAAATTCAGAGCACGGATAAGTAAAACAATCAACTATAACCATCAGAACACTGGCACAAACACATATAGATTCGCAGACAAAATGCTCGCACATCTCTACGATTGCAATGGTGGATAACACAAAGTTGATATCCCCTTTGGACGGCGGTCATTGAAGGTAATGAGCCTGACAGAAGTGGCTGCTTACTGAGCACGGCTACTCATGATTGCACTGACCCTTTGTTGCTCCATCTGACATCATTATCCCCCATTGCCATGGTCAAACTCCACAGTCCCAGCTACGTGTGTGTCCATATCACAGTTTTCCTCAATCACCAAGACATTTGCTGAAACCCAAAACACATTTCTGAAAAAAATAACAGCAAAATTTTAAAAACACATTTCAAACACTCTATTAACCCTCTGGGGTTGTTCGTTTAACAGTCACACTTGGGGTGTTCGGGTCAAAATGGACCCAAAGGGCAGGATTCATATTTTAAAACAAAAATCTTTTTTTTTTTCTTTTTTTTACTTGTTTTTTATAATATTTTTTCTTTTCTTTTTTGGTGTTTTGAGATAATTTCAAAAATAAAAATGATTTATAATTAATATTAATGCAATAATTATGACCCATTTTTTCCCCATTGAATATAATAGAATTTTTTTTTTATTTTTTTTTTTTTTTTTTTTTAAGCTGTATTTCATGAGGCTGTGAGTCAAGCCTAGGCCTCATGAAAGAAATTTTTGAAATGAGATGGATGCCATCTGGTGGACAAACTGAGCATTTTTTAAATTCAAAACCCATATGTAATCTGAATTTATTAGTGTGTATGTGTATAAAAGTGTGTGTGTGTGCGTGTGTGTGTGTGTGTGTGTGTGTGTGTGTGTGTGTGTGTGTGTGTGTGTGTGTGTGTGTGTGTGTGTGTGTGTGTGTGTGTGTGTGTGTGTGTGTGTGTGTGTGTGTGTGTGTGTGGATGTGTCTGTTTTGCACTCTTGATGTTTTATAGATTCACCCCTTCACTGTTGTGTGCTTTTTTTCTGGATCGTGGCTAATTTGTAGATTGTACGCACAAAAAAAACTCTGTATTTTCACATTTTTGCCAATTTCCCATTAATTTCCTATGCGGGTCCATTTGGACCCGAAGGTCCTGAGTGTGACTATTTTTTTTACAACCACTTAGACTATTCAAATCCTGTCCCCAATTTTTTTGGGTGTTCATATACCAAGTACCAACAAAGTCACCAAATTTCGGACCATTCCGATAAAGCTATGATTTAAAAAAAAAAAAAAAAAATTAAATGCTTCGGGTCCATTTGGGCCGAACAACCCCAGAGGGTTAAAAACTAAATTATATTATTTAACCAATAGATTTTGTCAACAAATCATCTGAAACCGCATACTTCCCTACTATATAGGTGCAAATGACAGTGACACGAGTAGTATGTCTGAATTTACAGTACTCATAAAAGATTAGGCAAAAAGAATGCGGATCACCTACTACTTCCGGCGAGATTCTGAAGTGTGCATACAATGGACACTTTACTATCCCATGAGGAATGGAAGAGAATTTATGAATGGGAGTGAAGTGATCCAACTGTCGCTAGTAGGTCACATGACAATGACAACATGGTGAATGTAGTATGTCCGGATTGCATTCATACTACACACATTCATACTATATTGGACATACTTTTTTAGACGTGTAAACACAGTATAACTATGGCTACTAGCTACAATAACAGTAATGTCTTCTATCAAAGGAACTTTGCAATCGTAATACTACTGTAAATTATATAGATTAGTATGCAGGTAAAAATATTACAATAAATTCCTTACATTTGTTTTACATGTTTGGTTTTGTGCTTAGAGTAGGCTACTGCTTGCATGGGAAGATGGTGAGTCATCTGAATAAGAAGTATATTCACTACTGGGGAAACAATAAGTTTGGATTTGAAAGAACTACATGAAACATTTCCTGAAAAACAGTTTTTGAAAACAAAATACAATAAAAAAAACTGCTCAAATATTCAACCACATACAATAAGAGAAAATGCTCTTTCTATGAAAAAATATATTAATTCAGAATCACCATATTTTCCCCTTATGAACTTCAGACAACTCTCTAAGGGCGGCAGTGGCTCAGTGGTTCATGTGGGTTGTCTACAAACCGGAAGGTTGGTGGTTCAATCCTCGGTTCCACCTGACCAAGTGTCGAGGTGTCCATGAGCAAGACACCTAACCCCAGCTGCTCCCGACGAGCTGGATGGCGCCTTGCATGGCTGCCGTCGCCCGTCGGTGTATGAATGAGTGAGTGAATGGGTGAATGTGAGGCAAATTGTAAAGCGCTTTGGTGGCCATTGGGTCTGTGAAAGCGCTATATAAATGCAGTCCATTTACCATTTACCATTTAAGGTCAAATCTTCACAATCCACTTCTGTTGGTTAGGGAAGAGTTTCCTGCTCATGTATTGTATATTTCTGCCATATAACTTCCAGCATTCTATAGAAGAGGACAATGACATGTTCAACTACAACAGCACAGGCCTCGTGAGAGACGAATGTTCTCTGTGGCCTTGCTCTCCCTCCTCCTCTTCTACTTTCTTTCACTTGTACTCTTCCTCTAGTCTGAAAACTGTCTACTTAGTTTGGATTCGAAAGGCAAAGACCTAACCTGTGACCTTTTAAATTCTAGGAACATTAGTTGCAAGTAGTCCATGTTTGAGGTCATATGCACTCCTAAAATGTACCACACCTGTAGCAGAAATACGCTTTTTTTTTCTCTCCCTGGAAAATTGTTTCTGAAAAAAAAAACTTAATGACTCATCCTACACATTAGATTTCTGTCCAATCAAATGTTTTCTAGAGAAATCGCTCCCCTTGATATCTGCCACTGAGCAGTAAGTAGAAAATCAACTAAAGTTTATATTGTCTATTTTCACAAGAAAAAAATAAATATTGGATGTTCTTCCAAAATGTAGGCTACTGTTTCAATAGGAAATACAGGAATGAAAACAGCAGTCAAGCCATTTCCATGGAGCTTGTGTGAAACCTGCAACTTACAAAATAACATAATAACATATAGGCCTTACTTAACAAAATAACATACCATATTGCCAATCGCTGTATATAATGAAATTAATGCATGCAAAAATTAGCAAAGTGCACAAAGATTTGTGCCGAATGAGAAAAGTGCACTCCACTCACACAAAGTTTTTTTTTGTTGTTTTTTTGTGCTTCAGATTAATTCATTTTTAAAATTGCCGTTTATTATAAATGTTGTTAATAATGAATGCCACTATAATGTATGCCATAATCTAAACAGTAAATTTTTTATCTAAAGGATATGTTGTGGAGTGAGGGGAACTAAAATGCATTATTTCTGAATGTAATAATTAAATGTGACTTGTACACCGATGCAACTTATTTGTGTTTTTTTTTTTTTTAGAGCAATTTTGACCAGCAGCGACTTTTCCGGAAATTGTGGTAATCTGTATTGCAATCATAAACTTTTGTAAATTTAAACTAGAGCTTGTAGTATTTTAAATAACATTACAGTTATAGAAGAATCCATGAGTTGAATGTAGATTTGAGGGATTTGGGGGGGTAAAATGGACAGTTTTGCTCTGACAGTTTGATGGCCTGGCTTGAAAAATGGAAGCACTATGCTGTTCCCAAAGTAGCACTTTCATTCCTCCAGGGTCAAAACAGCAATTTTTAAAACCATCGCTTTATTTACAGTACAGTTGCAGAAGTTAAAGACAGCCAGAGAAATCTGCTGCACTGTCCATCAGACAAATAGGAACACAGTCAGGTGTGAGCTGAAAGGGACCACAAAATAGTTTTCTCTCCCCTCTCTGTGGGGAGTTACCTCTACAGTACTATATACTGCTCCCTTTTTTCACTCTGGGATATACTGTAATAAACCGTGCCGTATAAATCAAACAAGATAAAACTTTAACAGCTTGAAAGAAACTACTGCATTTGTCACAGAGGCTTTTCAGTATTGGCTACACTGATCTACGGGTATTAAGTTTTCCATGAGTGTTAATAAACTCTTGAGTCGTTGCGTGGGCAGTGATTGTTTTTCTCCAGACATTTATTCAGAGATTCAGACTGTTTTGTGTTTTTATTTGGAAAGGGCTTGATGCCAGATTAAAAGCAGTAATGCAGTAATGCTCGTGCAGAAATTGTGCTCGTGCAGAGCTTGCGCTTCCCTTGTTCATTAGGGAAGAAAAACAGAGTATACATCAACTTGACACAAACAGAAGTCTTGTGTTGTGGCATAATTAATCATATCCTGACAAAGTCTCACGTTTAATGAGAAATCTAAGATTGTAAATAGCCAATCATGAAATGCTGCTCAAATCCATGTTGCAAAAATATATCACAAATGTCAAATTAAATATAAACTTCATCAAACTTCAGATTTTGGTCGTGAACTTATGTTTGGACTAGCTTTTGTCTGATGGCAGTGCCATGTATACCATGTGTTTTATAGATTGATTGATTGCTTTTAAAATAATAGTAATTTAATGCAGAGATTTTAATTCTAAAGGGGTATAAATACAGTTAAATAAATAAAAAATTAGGGTTGTCAATTGCATTATTTTAATTAAACTCGAAGTGAATTAACTGCAAAGATTTTCAAATAAATAAATGCATCATCATTTCCATCTAATATGCATCAGTGAATTTTATTCACTCTTTATGTATAATTTAAAATATGTCTTAGAATATGTCAGTGCCATTGATTTGTCTCAAGATAAACACCAGTAATATTTTTTTCTAAGGTGTGTTTATAAAAGCTACTTAAATGTCCTAATTGAACTAAGGTCTAATCCTGGCTTAGTCTAAGCCCTGTCTGTGAAACCAGGCCAGAGAATCAGATTTTGTATGGAAATTAATAGTTAATAATAATGTTTTAGCATTAATACTTTGTCCGAACCATCAGCTAGTCTAACCGCAAGTGCAAGAGAAGTAAATCACAGCAGAGCAACTTGTGGAGATACTCTGAAGAATGGATTTTGTTGTCGTGAATCGTTAGGATTAACTGGCCAGCTTAGACAGACAGAATGATTGGCACAAATCTGAAGACAATTCCCCGGGGTGAATCGTTGAGAGAGAGAGCGTGGAGGCAGAGGGAAGAACAGTGTTTACTGGATTGCGCGCCGTGATGGATTTACGGGTTTGAGAAGAGAAAGGGCTGAAAAGCCATATAGCCGAATGAGATGCACATCCACTCAAGCCTCATAGACAACCTGCCAGCTATCATAGCATCCCTGACACTTGTCTGGTGGCATGACGAAAGCTTAAAGCCGCCTGCTTGCAGGACCCGTGCAGATTCAGCAAAGGCTTCTTGAAATGCTGTCTGGGAAACCGAAGCAGTCTGGCCATTTCTATGAGAGGTAATGGGAGACAGGTGTCATCGGAGAGATTGCCTTTACGATGAGTTGTTAAACTCAACCAAAGTGACCATTAAAGAACTCGTTGCACTCGGGAGTTTATATCTGGCTCCGCATTATTAACTAAATAAATCCTCCCCGGTCAGTGAATGTCCTGCCAAACCTACATGCAAAACAAGTCATTTCCAGCACTAACCAATGTGAATCCCAAACCAGTAACTCAGTCTGAGGTTTTATTGGCTGTAAAATAAGGCCATAACGGAGGTCCGGTTAATCATACGTGTTACGATGTACATTTGCGCATGTGATTTGTGCCACGTTTTTGCTCAAATAACTCATTTTAGTTTCAAAATACTCTCTGTCTACACCAACAATTTCCCAAAACTTTCTTGTCCACACTGAAACGTCGGCAAATGCTTAAATCATCATACTGTGCATGCGTAAACATCATAACTCGTTGAGATGATACCATTAGACCAGACACAATACAGTTCGTATGCTATTCTTCTGGTACACACGTTTTATTAGCTAAATTTCCCACCTTAGTCAAGTCAAGTCACCTTTATTTAGTGCTTTATACAATACAGATTGTTTCAAAGCAACTTTACAGGGATAAACAGGAAAATACAGATTCAATGATGCAAACAAATGATGCGCCTATTCTGTTGTAAAACAGCTCTAAAAAACAATTATATACTTACTGGTTCGTCCAGGTCACACATTTAAAATCACCATTCCATGACTGGTCTAAAACGCTTTTTTAATTTTAATACAGCGATTTTAATAAATATTTATTACCTTTCAGCCCATCTGTTTTCAAATCCAAATCATTTGAATATCAGACATCGATGTCTGTCAAAAAATAGCATGCACAATACACAGTAGTATTTACGAGAAGCAGAGGTCCAGCGAGTACACGCATTTCCTGGAAAACACACACTACCGGATGTTTTTAATGCGTCATCGCCTTACGAGAGGAGGGAGAAAATGGCAGGCTGAGCGGCTTCAACATGCTGTCTGTCAGAGGCGATAACACGCATAATACAATAACGGACGCGACGCCAGTATAAATGTGTTCTTCACTCGCTGAATTTGAATCGGCTTGATCAGGGAGCTGAGAGAAATACTTCACACTACACAAAAAAAAAGAGAATAAACAGCAATCTGATTGAAAAACTTTGCTGGGTTGGTGGAGCGTCCTTCAACATGTTTTGGTTTTGACAGACATTTCCTATGCACAATCTCATTCTGAAATTCCTGATGTAAATATTTTCAATAATTTTCTACTCTTGACATATTTTTTTCATAATTTTGGCAATAGATGAACTGTTAAATGAGTGATCTTGAGATGAGTCCCTGTAGTCATCTAATTTGTCTCTCATTTGCTGATGTAATATACATTATAAACTTGTGATTTTTTTTATAAAATGTAGTTTGATCACTATCTTCAGTTGTTTAAAAGATTAAAATGTTTTACATGATTTGTTACATTTAATTACCACTTAGCAGATTTTGACTCAACACGCATCATCGGTTTAGATTAGCCTACCTTAGTCCATACAACATGAAAATGCCGTTTTCAAATTTATCCACTTGGGAAAGCCAAAGCGGAAGACCAAAGCATAGAGAAAAAAAAAGATGTGTTTTCAAATGTATCCGGATTAGTGTAGACGTAGCCTCAATTTTCAGATAAAAGCAGTATTCTTACATCTTACAGCTTGAGGGGAAGGAAGAGACAAGCGACAAGACAACACAAACATCATCAGCAGGGCCTTTGGAGAACCGAGGCCACCCCTCCCTCCGGGTGCTGCCGCTACGTCTCAGACTCACTCCCAGCAAATAAAAACGTCTTGGACTGCAACCACATTAGCAGGGATGGAGAGGACAGATTTTCAACATAAAAAGAATGAACCCCCCTAGAGCAAGCTGCAGCAGGCAGAGAGCAGCAGACCATAAGCATGAAACTTGGTGCAAACAGTGTTTTGGCAGGCGTCTGTGCAGAGGGAGCAGAGGCTGGACTCTGTGCAAAACACCTCAGAGGAGGCACAAAGAGAGAAACAACCAACTTTTGCAGCAGATCCTCCATGCATCGATGTATTGACGTCTTTGTGTGGTGCATGGGCGTTGGCGGCCAAGACTATTAACTGAGAGGGTCTCCAAATGACTAGAAGATAAACAGATGCATTCATGCGCAGCACACAAAAATGGTTTCTCTGTATCTCAAACCATTATTTTATTTTCACAAAAACAACTGGGTAAACATTTATGGAGGTAGTGCTGGGAATCACGTAGCTTGTGTTATTCATTATTTATTAAAGATCTTCTTGTTCTTAACTTCATGGTCATGTTCCTATCCTACATATTATTAAATATACTAGCTATATTACTTACTGTATAGCCAGATCACTCATTAAATCCAACAAAGGTTTGAGATTTGTCTGGTTAGCATGGCCTTGTTAGCCCCTGCTGGTAGATGCTGTAACTGCAACATCAGTCTGTAAAAAGCATATTTGTCTATTCAAATGCACTGCTGTGTTTTGGGGTCAGTAAGATTGTTTTAATACTTCTATTCAGAAAGGATGCATTAAATTGTTTAAGATTGACAGGAAAGGCATTTGCAATGTTACAATAGATAGAAAAAAAATAACTGTTTCCACAAATATACTGTATTGTATACTGTTTTCAACATTGATAATAATCAGAAATGTTTCTTGAGCATTAAATCAGCATATTAAAATGATTTCTGAAGGATCATGTGACACCAAAGACTGAAGTGATAATGCTGAAAATTCAGCTTTGATCACAGGAATTAAATAAAAAATATATATTTAAATAGATATCAAGATTTTGAAATTGAACATTTCCAATAATATCTCACAATATTTTATACTGTACTTTTTATTAAATCAATGCAGTTTTGTTGAGCATAAAAGACTTCTGAAAAACTGTATTCTGATATAATCATTTTATACAAATTATAACACAAAAAGCACATTATATTATAATAGGTGCATTTTGTTCTGAGATTATATATCATTAATATGTCAATAATTGTATTACTAATAACATTTTTATAATATAATATATACAAACAAGACATAGGCAACACTATAAGGTGGGCCAGGTGGCAACACAGGGTAAAAAACATTTATGAACAAAACTTGTTCTAATTTCAGTTTATTTTGATAAATAAAAGAATGAATTTACCATCTGAATCTGTCACGGTAGACAATTTCTCTGTTCCTTCTTGTCTCGTGTTTACGTTGTTGTATGAACGCACGTGTGTGAGGGGCATGTCTGTATGGCATTACCTGATCCGCTCCAGCTGTTCATCATCACATCACCAGCTGCAGTTGATCATCACCACTACTTATACTCACCGCTGTTCTCTCATCCTTGTCAGATCTTTGTTTGGTGTGTCCCTGTCTGGTTCCTGTTCCTGATCGTGTCGTGTTCCGTGGAGTGTTTTCGTGCCTAGAGTGTGTTCTTCGTTCACCGTGGATTCTTCGCACCGTCTGTCTTCACTCACCGAGTTGACCATCCAGTCCCTGCGTCACCATTGCTGGCTTTTGCCGTGGACTGAGACAATAAAGATTCATTCACTCGCATTTGCTTCCTGTGATCCATTGCACCATGACAGAAAGATCTGACCACGAAATGGGAGCAGCGAGTGCGTCACCGTCCATAGAAGAATTTTTACATCACAGCATCCAGAGAATGAATTCCCAGGAGAAGGAGATCGGCGACACGGGTCGCGCTGTTCAAGCTTTGGTGACGCAGGTGTCTGAGCTCACCCAGCAGATCCAGCGCCTACGTGTCCCCGCTGCGCCCCCCACACCAGCCGTTCCCCCCGCACCACCAGGAAGCCCCTCCCAGTCGGAGCCTCGACTGCCGGTTCCGGAGGCTTATTCGGGTGAGCCGTCTCATTGCAGAGCATTCTTAACCCGGTGCTCTATGCACTTTGCTTTACAGCCTCGCACCTTTTTCAATGAACAAACGAAAGTGGCATTTGTATTGACGCTGCTGACTGGGAGAGCGGCACTCTGGGGAACGGCGGTGTGGGAGAACCAGAACCCATGCTGTTCCTCGTTCCAGTCCCTCGCGGAGGAGATGAGGAAGGTCTTCGATCGCGCGGTGTCCGGAAGAGAAGCGGCCAGGACGTTGGCTGAACTCCGCCAGGGCGAATCCTCGGTATCCGATTACTCGATCCAGTTCAGGACCCTGGCGGCGGAGTGTGGCTGGAACGAGGAGGCGCAGTGGGACATGTTCCTGCATGGGCTGGCTGACCACGTCCAGAAGGAGATCTATGCCCTGGATCTCCCCACCAGTCTCAATGGCCTAATCGACCTTGCCCTGCGGGTGGACGCTCGACTGTCCAGAGTCGAGCGCAGAACAACTTCCACCCGCCCTCTCGGAGATTTCGACGGCCGGCGGTCCAGCGGCAGGGGCGTGGTCAGCCCTGTCGACGATCACGAGCCCATGCAGGTGGGTCGAGCTCGGCTTTCCCGAGAGGAGAGGGAGAGGCGGAGATCCCAGGGCCTTTGCCTTTACTGTGGAGGGACTGGTCACTTTGCATACAACTGCCCGGTAAAAGGCCAAGCCCGACAGTAAACATGAGGCTACTGTCGGGTGGGATCTCCGCCAGGAAGACCTCACCAGCTACATCTACCTCCACCCTCCTCTCGGTAAGACTGAGATGGTCAACCAACTAGCACGACTGTTCTGCACTGTTGGATTCCGGGGCGGAAGGTAATTTTATGGATTCTAATTTCGCACGCACCTTCCAGATTCCCCTTCGACCCCTCACTCACAGGATTTCTGTTCATGCATTAACTGGTCAAGAACTTCCCATCATTTCACACACCACTGAAGATATCACGCTCATCACTTCTGGCAATCACACCGAGACTATTTCTTTTTTTATTTTGGACTCACCTTTGGCACCTGTTGTTCTCGGACATCCTTGGCTGATCAAACATAACCCCCGTGTGGACTGGATTCATAAAGCTGTGCTGGAGTGGAATAAGGAATGCCATAAGTCTTGTCTTGTGTCTGCTTGTTCGTCTGTACCTGTTTCTGTGTTGCAGGAGGAAACAGGGGATTTGTCTAACGTGCCCGCGGAGTATCTGGATCTGAAGGAAGTGTTCAGTAAGTCTCGTGCTGCTTCTCTCCCTCCGCATCGTCCCTATGACTGTGCTATAGATTTACTGCCAGGTAAGTCTCCGCCTAAAGGCAAGTTATATTCACTTTCGATTCCTGAAAGAGAGGCTATGGAGAAATATATTTCTGATTCTCTAGTAGCCAAATTCATTCGCCCTTCCTCTTCTCCAGCGGGGGCGGGGTTCTTTTTTGTGGGGAAGAAGGATGGATCTTTGCGACCTTGCATTGACTACCGAGGGTTGAATAACATCACGGTAAAGAATACGTATCCTTTGCCGTTGATGTCTTCAGCCTTCGAGAGGTTGCAGGGAGCATCTGTCTTCACAAAATTGGACTTACGTAACGCTTATCATTTGGTTCGCATCAGGGAGGGAGATGAATGGAAAACTGCTTTTAACACCCCCAGGGGGCATTTTGAATATTTGGTTATGCCGTTCGGGCTGTCCAACTCCCCAGCAGTTTTCCAGGCACTGGTCAACGATGTGCTGCGAGACATGATCGATCAGTTCATATATGTCTACCTGGATGACATATTGATTTTTTCTTCGTCTCTCCAGGAGCATGTGCAGCACGTCCGACGAGTGCTTCAGAGGCTGCTAGAGAATGGGCTTTTTGTCAAGGCGGAGAAATGCGATTTTCATGCACAGTCTGTTCCTTTTTTAGGTTACATCGTGTCGTCCGAGGGAATGCGGATGGACCCTGAGAAGATCAAGGCTGTGGTGGATTGGCCAAGTCCAGATTCCCGCAAGGCCCTGTTGAGGTTTCTGGGGTTTGCCAATTTTTACCGGCGTTTCATTCGCAATTTCAGCCAGCTAGTCGCGCCTCTGACTGCCTTGACCTCCCCCCGAACTGCGTTCAGGTGGTCCGAAGCAGCCGAGGCTGTGTTCGTTAAACTGAAGAGCCGCTTTGTTTCAGCTCCAATTCTTATAACCCCTGATTCTTCACGTCAGTTTGTGGTGGAGGTCGACGCGTCAGAGGTGGGAGTAGGGGCAGTGTTATCCCAGCGTTCACCTGTGGACGACAAGGTGCATCCTTGCGCGTTTTTTTCACATCGATTATCCCCAGCCGAACGCAATTATGACATTGGTAACAGAGAGTTGTTGGCAGTCAAGTTGGCATTGGAAGAATGGCGACACTGGTTAGAAGGGTCGGGGGTACCTTTTATCGTCTGGACTGATCACAAGAATCTTAGAATACATCAGAACTGCCAAAAGATTGAACTCCAGGCAGGCTCGGTGGGCGCTTTTTTTCGGTCGATTTGATTTTACTCTATCTTACCGTCCGGGTTCTAAGAACATCAAGCCGGATTCTTTATCTCGCATATTTGATTTTTCCGAACGCCCGTCTACTCCCGAGTGTATTTTACCTGAGACCAGAATTGTCTCAACACTCACATGGGAGGTCGAAGCGAAGGTCAAGAGAGCCTTAGAAGGGGTAACGCCTCCGCCCGGGTGCCCACCGAATCGTTTGTTTGTGCCGGAGGGATTACGGTCAGACGTTATCCAGTGGGGTCACAATTCCAACGTTGCTTGTCACCCAGGAGTTAATCGCACTGGTTTTTCAGTCAAGCAACGGTTTTGGTGGCCATTATTGGCTCGCGACGTTCACGATTTTGTTTTGGCTTGCTCAGTTTGTGCCATTGGTAAGTCTTCCAATCGACCTCCAGATGGGTTACTTCAGCCGCTGCCGGTGCCTTCGAGACCCTGGTCCCATATCGCTCTAGATTTTATTACCGCCCTCCCACCCTCTCAGGGTAACACAGTGATTTTAACTGTGGTGGACCGATTCTCGAAGGCAGCACATTTCATCCCCTTACCCAAATTACCTTCAGCTAAGGAGACAGCGGTAACTGTCGTAGATCACGTCTTTCGGTTACATGGCCTCCCGATGGACGTGGTTTCTGACAGGGGTCCCCAATTTGTGTCCAAATTTTGGCGAGAATTTTGTAGATTACTGGGGGCGACTGTTAGTTTGTCCTCTGGATTTCATCCCCAGAGCAATGGTCAGACTGAGAGAGCCAACCAAGATGTGGAAAGAATGTTGCGATGTATGGTTTCCAAGAACCCTTCCTCTTGGAGTCAGCAACTGTCTATGGTGGAGTACGCCCACAATACGTTACCAGTGTCATCTACGGGCCTATCTCCGTTTGAGTGTAGTGTAGGTTACCAGCCACCAATGTTTCCTAGTCTGGAATCCGAAGTCGCGGTCCCCTCCGCTCACGCCTTTGTCCAGAGGTGTCAGCGCACTTGGACTAGAGCCCGTGAGACTCTACTCCAAGTGGGAGCTCGCACCAAGGCCAAGGCCGATCGCCACCGGCGGAGGCCTCCCGTATACGTCGTCGGTTCCAAAGTGTGGCTTTCTACCAAGAACATTCCTCTCCGGTCCGTCTCGAATAAACTTGCTCCCAAATTTATTGGCCCGTTTGCTGTCACCAAGATTGTTAGTCCGGTGGCAGTCCGCCTTAAACTTCCTCTTGCGTACAAGAGAATTCATCCCGTGTTCCATGTATCCAAAGTCAAACCCGTGTTTTATGCTCGCATTAATCCGCCAGTCCCGGTTCCCCCACCGCCGCGACTCGTAGATGGGGAACCATCCTATTCGGTCAATCGCATCCTGGACTCTAGACGGAGGGGACGCGGGTTCCAGTACTTGGTGGACTGGGAAGGTTACGGTCCGGAGGAGAGAAGTTGGGTTCCTGCTAGAGACATTCTGGATCACTCTCTTATCGATGATTACAATCGACAGGTAAGGGAGTCTGAGAACGCCAGGAGGCGTTCTTAGGAGGAGGGGTACTGTCACGGTAGACAATTTCTCTGTTCCTTCTTGTCTCGTGTTTACGTTGTTGTATGAACGCACGTGTGTGAGGGGCATGTCTGTATGGCATTACCTGATCCGCTCCAGCTGTTCATCATCACATCACCAGCTGCAGTTGATCATCACCACTACTTATACTCACCGCTGTTCTCTCATTCTTGTCAGATCTTTGTTTGGTGTGTCCCTGTCTGGTTCCTGTTCCTGATCGTGTCGTGTTCCGTGGAGTGTTTTCGTGCCTAGAGTGTGTTCTTCGTTCACCGTGGATTCTTCGCACCGTCTGTCTTCACTCACCGAGTTGACCATCCAGTCCCTGCGTCACCATTGCTGGCTTTTGCCGTGGACTGAGACAATAAAGATTCATTCACTCGCATTTGCTTCCTGTGATCCATTGCACCATGACAGAAAGATCTGACCACGAAATGGGAGCAGCGAGTGCGTCACCGTCCATAGAAGAATTTGTACATCACAGCATCCAGAGAATGAATTCCCAGGAGAAGGAGATCGGCGACACGGGTCGCGCTGTTCAAGCTTTGGTGACGCAGGTGTCTGAGCTCACCCAGCAGATCCAGCGCCTACGTGTCCCCGCTGCGCCCCCCACACCAGCCGTTCCCCCCGCACCACCAGGAAGCCCCTCCCAGTCGGAGCCTCGACTGCCGGTTCCGGAGGCTTATTCGGGTGAGCCGTCTCATTGCAGAGCATTCTTAACCCGGTGCTCTATGCACTTTGCTTTACAGCCTCGCACCTTTTTCAATGAACAAACGAAAGTGGCATTTGTATTGACGCTGCTGACTGGGAGAGCGGCACTCTGGGGAACGGCGGTGTGGGAGAACCAGAACCCATGCTGTTCCTCGTTCCAGTCCCTCGCGGAGGAGATGAGGAAGGTCTTCGATCGCGCGGTGTCCGGAAGAGAAGCGGCCAGGACGTTGGCTGAACTCCGCCAGGGCGAATCCTCGGTATCCGATTACTCGATCCAGTTCAGGACCCTGGCGGCGGAGTGTGGCTGGAACGAGGAGGCGCAGTGGGACATGTTCCTGCATGGGCTGGCTGACCACGTCCAGAAGGAGATCTATGCCCTGGATCTCCCCACCAGTCTCAATGGCCTAATCGACCTTGCCCTGCGGGTGGACGCTCGACTGTCCAGAGTCGAGCGCAGAACAACTTCCACCCGCCCTCTCGGAGATTTCGACGGCCGGCGGTCCAGCGGCAGGGGCGTGGTCAGCCCTGTCGACGATCACGAGCCCATGCAGGTGGGTCGAGCTCGGCTTTCCCGAGAGGAGAGGGAGAGGCGGAGATCCCAGGGCCTTTGCCTTTACTGTGGAGGGACTGGTCACTTTGCATACAACTGCCCGGTAAAAGGCCAAGCCCGACAGTAAACATGAGGCTACTGTCGGGTGGGATCTCCGCCAGGAAGACCTCACCAGCTACATCTACCTCCACCCTCCTCTCGGTAAGACTGAGATGGTCAACCAACCAGCACGACTGTTCTGCACTGTTGGATTCCGGGGCGGAAGGTAATTTTATGGATTCTAATTTCGCACGCACCTTCCAGATTCCCCTTCGACCCCTCACTCACAGGATTTCTGTTCATGCATTAACTGGTCAAGAACTTCCCATCATTTCACACACCACTGAAGATATCACGCTCATCACTTCTGGCAATCACACCGAGACTATTTCTTTTTTTATTTTGGACTCACCTTTGGCACCTGTTGTTCTCGGACATCCTTGGCTGATCAAACATAACCCCCGTGTGGACTGGATTCATAAAGCTGTGCTGGAGTGGAATAAGGAATGCCATAAGTCTTGTCTTGTGTCTGCTTGTTCGTCTGTACCTGTTTCTGTGTTGCAGGAGGAAACAGGGGATTTGTCTAACGTGCCCGCGGAGTATCTGGATCTGAAGGAAGTGTTCAGTAAGTCTCGTGCTGCTTCTCTCCCTCCGCATCGTCCCTATGACTGTGCTATAGATTTACTGCCAGGTAAGTCTCCGCCTAAAGGCAAGTTATATTCACTTTCGATTCCTGAAAGAGAGGCTATGGAGAAATATATTTCTGATTCTCTAGTAGCCAAATTCATTCGCCCTTCCTCTTCTCCAGCGGGGGCGGGGTTCTTTTTTGTGGGGAAGAAGGATGGATCTTTGCGACCTTGCATTGACTACCGAGGGTTGAATAACATCACGGTAAAGAATACGTATCCTTTGCCGTTGATGTCTTCAGCCTTCGAGAGGTTGCAGGGAGCATCTGTCTTCACAAAATTGGACTTACGTAACGCTTATCATTTGGTTCGCATCAGGGAGGGAGATGAATGGAAAACTGCTTTTAACACCCCCAGGGGGCATTTTGAATATTTGGTTATGCCGTTCGGGCTGTCCAACTCCCCAGCAGTTTTCCAGGCACTGGTCAACGATGTGCTGCGAGACATGATCGATCAGTTCATATATGTCTACCTGGATGACATATTGATTTTTTCTTCGTCTCTCCAGGAGCATGTGCAGCACGTCCGACGAGTGCTTCAGAGGCTGCTAGAGAATGGGCTTTTTGTCAAGGCGGAGAAATGCGATTTTCATGCACAGTCTGTTCCTTTTTTAGGTTACATCGTGTCGTCCGAGGGAATGCGGATGGACCCTGAGAAGATCAAGGCTGTGGTGGATTGGCCAAGTCCAGATTCCCGCAAGGCCCTGTTGAGGTTTCTGGGGTTTGCCAATTTTTACCGGCGTTTCATTCGCAATTTCAGCCAGCTAGTCGCGCCTCTGACTGCCTTGACCTCCCCCCGAACTGCGTTCAGGTGGTCCGAAGCAGCCGAGGCTGTGTTCGTTAAACTGAAGAGCCGCTTTGTTTCAGCTCCAATTCTTATAACCCCTGATTCTTCACGTCAGTTTGTGGTGGAGGTCGACGCGTCAGAGGTGGGAGTAGGGGCAGTGTTATCCCAGCGTTCACCTGTGGACGACAAGGTGCATCCTTGCGCGTTTTTTTCACATCGATTATCCCCAGCCGAACGCAATTATGACATTGGTAACAGAGAGTTGTTGGCAGTCAAGTTGGCATTGGAAGAATGGCGACACTGGTTAGAAGGGTCGGGGGTACCTTTTATCGTCTGGACTGATCACAAGAATCTAGAATACATCAGAACTGCCAAAAGATTGAACTCCAGGCAGGCTCGGTGGGCGCTTTTTTTCGGTCGATTTGATTTTACTCTATCTTACCGTCCGGGTTCTAAGAACATCAAGCCGGATTCTTTATCTCGCATATTTGATTTTTCCGAACGCCCGTCTACTCCCGAGTGTATTTTACCTGAGACCAGAATTGTCTCAACACTCACATGGGAGGTCGAAGCGAAGGTCAAGAGAGCCTTAGAAGGGGTAACGCCTCCGCCCGGGTGCCCACCGAATCGTTTGTTTGTGCCGGAGGGATTACGGTCAGACGTTATCCAGTGGGGTCACAATTCCAACGTTGCTTGTCACCCAGGAGTTAATCGCACTGGTTTTTCAGTCAAGCAACGGTTTTGGTGGCCACGTATGGCTCGCGACGTTCACGATTTTGTTTTGGCTTGCTCAGTTTGTGCCATTGGTAAGTCTTCCAATCGACCTCCAGATGGGTTACTTCAGCCGCTGCCGGTGCCTTCGAGACCCTGGTCCCATATCGCTCTAGATTTTATTACCGCCCTCCCACCCTCTCAGGGTAACACAGTGATTTTAACTGTGGTGGACCGATTCTCGAAGGCAGCACATTTCATCCCCTTACCCAAATTACCTTCAGCTAAGGAGACAGCGGTAACTGTCGTAGATCACGTCTTTCGGTTACATGGCCTCCCGATGGACGTGGTTTCTGACAGGGGTCCCCAATTTGTGTCCAAATTTTGGCGAGAATTTTGTAGATTACTGGGGGCGACTGTTAGTTTGTCCTCTGGATTTCATCCCCAGAGCAATGGTCAGACTGAGAGAGCCAACCAAGATGTGGAAAGAATGTTGCGATGTATGGTTTCCAAGAACCCTTCCTCTTGGAGTCAGCAACTGTCTATGGTGGAGTACGCCCACAATACGTTACCAGTGTCATCTACGGGCCTATCTCCGTTTGAGTGTAGTGTAGGTTACCAGCCACCAATGTTTCCTAGTCTGGAATCCGAAGTCGCGGTCCCCTCCGCTCACGCCTTTGTCCAGAGGTGTCAGCGCACTTGGACTAGAGCCCGTGAGACTCTACTCCAAGTGGGAGCTCGCACCAAGGCCAAGGCCGATCGCCACCGGCGGAGGCCTCCCGTATACGTCGTCGGTTCCAAAGTGTGGCTTTCTACCAAGAACATTCCTCTCCGGTCCGTCTCGAATAAACTTGCTCCCAAATTTATTGGCCCGTTTGCTGTCACCAAGATTGTTAGTCCGGTGGCAGTCCGCCTTAAACTTCCTCTTGCGTACAAGAGAATTCATCCCGTGTTCCATGTATCCAAAGTCAAACCCGTGTTTTATGCTCGCATTAATCCGCCAGTCCCGGTTCCCCCACCGCCGCGACTCGTAGATGGGGAACCATCCTATTCGGTCAATCGCATCCTGGACTCTAGACGGAGGGGACGCGGGTTCCAGTACTTGGTGGACTGGGAAGGTTACGGTCCGGAGGAGAGAAGTTGGGTTCCTGCTAGAGACATTCTGGATCACTCTCTTATCGATGATTACAATCGACAGGTAAGGGAGTCTGAGAACGCCAGGAGGCGTTCTTAGGAGGAGGGGTACTGTCACGGTAGACAATTTCTCTGTTCCTTCTTGTCTCGTGTTTACGTTGTTGTATGAACGCACGTGTGTGAGGGGCATGTCTGTATGGCATTACCTGATCCGCTCCAGCTGTTCATCATCACATCACCAGCTGCAGTTGATCATCACCACTACTTATACTCACCGCTGTTCTCTCATTCTTGTCAGATCTTTGTTTGGTGTGTCCCTGTCTGGTTCCTGTTCCTGATCGTGTCGTGTTCCGTGGAGTGTTTTCGTGCCTAGAGTGTGTTCTTCGTTCACCGTGGATTCTTCGCACCGTCTGTCTTCACTCACCGAGTTGACCATCCAGTCCCTGCGTCACCATTGCTGGCTTTTGCCGTGGACTGAGACAATAAAGATTCATTCACTCGCATTTGCTTCCTGTGATCCATTGCACCATGACAGAATCTAACCACGTCATGTCAACAAATGATATGTCAATTATTGTGCCTTTCGCCCCAACAGGCCACCTTTTACCCCTAATACCATACTTTACATATTCTTCCGTAATTGAAAAACTGTTGCTTTAATTACCTTGAACAAACCTGAAAATCATTAACAAGGCCTTTGTCTCAAAATATAGACCTATGTATTGTATTGATTTTATCGACACATTTTACAGAATATTAAATATTAGATCAAATTAGCACAGAATCAACTTTGCGTTGCTGTCTGAGATCGTGTCAAGGATCAACCAAATTTACATCAACTAACCATTCAGAAATGTCCTGTTGCATTCTACATGTTATCACTTCTTCTTGAGTCTCTCCATTTTTGCCCGACTCTGGTTTAAACAAAAAAGGCTCAAAGTTTTAGAAATTTTTAGTGTGTGTCTGTGTGAGGTAATCGAAGATGCTAACACATGAGGTCTTGAAGCTCCGCCCTCTGTGCCGGGTGCAGTAGCAGATTATTTGCATTTAAAGGGACACACACAAAAACGGCTCGTTTTTGCATGCGCCTTTTACCCTGGTGCGTTTAGCCCCATTGTACCCAATATACATTTTATATATATACAGTATGTTATTTTTCTAAAAACAAAAATTTTGTAAGCCCTGGTTTAAAGGTTAAATAGCCTATGTATAGGGTCTCACTGACTTACACAGGGGAAAAAAAGCTGCTTACAGACAGACAAGTGTGTCATGTAGCCTAATGTTTGACTCTCACTGAACGAGTTCTCCTCCCTCCCCATCCTCCTGCTCAGGAGTACATTCAGTTATGTTTTGTTATTCCCTTCAGAGCAGTGAGCGAGAGAATATGTCATTGTTCATCGTTAAATGACACTTGACTTCTGCCACAATGTAGTTTGCCTCGTCTACTTTATTAATATTTTGTCGCCGCCCTTCTTTCATATTGCCTTTTTGTCAAGCACAGCTATGGACAACGGCATTCCTGGAAATGAGTTATGCAAATAGAACGCTGCAACACACTGATACGTGGACGGCACCGTGAGCACATCCAACGCGTGTAGCAATAAAGAGCGGCTGACAAAGAGAAGGGTCAGTCGTGGAAGGCCGACTGACGTATACTGCCTGAGGCAAAAGAGAAAACGCGAGTGAATCATGGCTCTCAGCCGATCCTCCCCTAAAGATGGTAATCTACTGTAAATCAATGAGCACCCACACCGACTACACGTCTCCACGCTGACACAGCTTAATGACCGGCCAGGTCCGGCCTTAAATCACACCAAATGAGATCAAATAAATAATGACCGGTTTAAGTGTCGCTGTCCAGGGGTCTCTGTCAAAATCGGCAAGTGCAAATGAGTTGCAAATTTATGGAGATACAACAAGCTCTGGAGGAACATCCTGCATTCGAGTTGACAAATTGAAAGGGGGGGAATGCCCAGGAACCATGTTTCTTGCTGCCAAATAAGACAGTTAATCTGCACACACTCTCTCAGGCTGCTTAATTCCCTATAAAACCTATAAAACCATATTTTTTTGCACTCAGACTCCTCTGAGTTTAATTTCGAGATCTCAGATGACAGCCAATACAACGGGCTGTGTTTTCCCTCTGCAGGCCGATAGCTTTCAGTCAGCGTGCAATAAAAAGGGTATTTATGAACGAGAATACTCTCTCTGTCTCACTGGGAAGTCTTGATGCTTCTGCCACCGTAAAGTGGAATATGGAGAGGTGCAGATTTTAAGTTCACATCCATACGCTCTTTTTCACATCTTGTGTGCATTAGGAGCGATTACAGAGAATTTGTAAAACGCTCTCAAACCCGCATTCCACCATGATAGAACGCCTGTTGACAACTTGATTTAGATTGTTTGCTCCAATGGATGCTGAGCATAAAGTTTGTCAAGCAGGCTGCAAACTCAATTTGCAGAAATCTTCATTGATTTTTTTTTTTCCTCCACACATTGGGAAATGATTTGTGGGCACTTCAGTTGCTTTAAAAAAGGAGATCAGATACTGTTTTTCAAGGAGTTGCACCAGTGCTGAGAGCTTTATTGGGTCATAGTGCTGTCTCTCTAGTGCGCATTTAAGGGAGTGAACCTGTACGGTAATAAAACATCGCTGGTACTCCCATTTCGGACTACCACCGGTGAAAGTTACACTCTGTTCAAGACTTCAAGCTGAACAGTTACTCATAGTCTTGACAGCAGTGGAGAGTGGGGTAAGCTGTGCCTCTTTTTTACTTAATTTATCCTGTAGTCAAGAAGAATAGAGACAAATAAACTAATACAGATATATACCCTTCAAAATTTGGAGTTGGTGAGAGTTTTTGTTTGTTTGTTTTTGAAAGAAGTCTCTTATGGTCTCACTAAGGCTGCATTAATTTGATTTAAAAAAAAACTGTAAAAAAAGGAAATTATGTGAAATATTTTTACAATTTAACAGAACTGTTTTCTATTTTAAATTTAATTTATTCCTGTGAGTGTAAAGCTGAATTTTCATCATCATTCTTCCAGTCTTCAGTGTCACATGATCGTTCAGAAACCATTCTAATATGCTGATTTGATGCTCAAGAAACATTTCTGATTACTATCAATGTTGAAACCAGTTGTGCTGCTTAATATTTTGTGGAGACCATGAAACTTTTATCAGGATGCTTGATGAATTGAACATTCAAAAGAACACCATTTATTTTTAAATACATTTTGCAGTGAAGTTAACGTCTTTACTGTGACTTTTGTTAAATTTATGTGTTCTTGTCATTCTTGCTGAGTAGAATTCTTCTTTTTTTTTCAACAATATGAACATACACATGTTGTTTACACAAGAAAAATAGTAACACTCAAAGTTAATTAAATAATTTATTACGCATTGTCCTATTCAAAAGGATTATATTATTTCATATTGCTCACATCTTCTTAAATATTCTTAAAAATATTAAACCAGCCAGGAAAAAATATTCAGAATATTCAGTTAAATATTCAGAATATTTTAACGTAGTAATCTATATCTATCTATCTATCTATCTATCTATCTATCTATCTATCTATCTATCTATCTATCTATCTATAGATCTTTTTAGGAAAATACATGACAACTGTGTTAATTTTCTTTTTAGTGCCCCTTCAAATTCAAAAAGCTTGATTTGATCAATGTCATTCTATTTCCTGGATTTGGTTCTAAAGCATACTAAATCACAATCGATTGCTGACTCAGTAACTACTGAAAACAGTAGTTTTGTCTTTACAAAATAAAACAGCTTACACACTGACAAATATTACCTCGCTCTCCCCTACCTGTAATGAGAAGTTATGCGTACCCTGTATATGCTGTGATTGACATTGACACTTGAACACACGCACTCTGGAGTAGCGGTGTTTAAAAAATAATTTGTGGTATAAGTGACAAAGGAAACTTGTTAAGGGATACAATGATCCATATTCCTCCTAAATACAGAAGGACCGAACAGCTGTTTCCTCTCAGGAGGCAGAAGCCCCATGTGGAATCGCCCGGCTTTTTGTAGGCTTAATCACAAACAGTAAGGACCAGTAATCCATTGTCAGCGGACAAATGACCCCAGCCCCAGAGAAGTGCAATTACAGCTGCGCCGATCGCTACTCTTCTCACCCAAAACACTTGACCTGAATTTAAAAATGCAGTCATTGCTCTCCACTCACTATTCTTTTCATGCCAACTTTCCAACGGCCCGTCATACATAACAACAATGAAACACTTTCTGTGGAGTATTATCCAGCAGACACAAATAAAGTGAACCAAAAGTCCTTTCATCTGCCCTGTGGGTCATTAAAAGCGCCAAAGGAAATGCCTCTGCCGTGCCCTCGTTTATCCCTTAATCCGCTTTAATTAATTCCCTTTCATTTACCTTGGTTAGCAGGAATCAATAGCACAGGTTGCACTTAATTTGACAAATGTTCTTTCTCTAAATCCCACAGTGCCTTAATGGATTTTTGGGGGGTCTTTCTTAAAGTGTGCTGCGTTCTTAATGAGTTGGGTCATTGATCTAGCCAATCTTCCAAAAATTTGCAAGCCCCTCAATTTACTGCTATGGGCATAATCATAGGGATGGTAGGGACACGAATTTCAGAAAACCGAAAACCAACACTGCAATATATCGTGCCAAAAGAGCCGAGCGGGTCTGCCACAGACGACAGGAACGAATAATGTAATAAATACTGTTTTTAAAGACAAAATTTAAGGGAGATATATGGTAATATGGAATATATTTAATATTGTGGTGCAGACAAAGCTATTTAAAATGAGAATTGTGATATGAGGAAATATTGTTATTTTGACTGCAGACATCATCAAGGTCCTGTGACTCACTGCTTTAAGCACTAAAAATTATAATCTCAGGATTGTCTTCTGCCTCCTTGCAATATGTCTCTATCGACTTTCAAGTCAAACCTACAGCCTTAAGAACAAAGAAGCCCCTTCACCTTAAATGCACCTGTTTCACGTACTAATATACAACAGTTTCATGACCGTGGGTGAACAGATCAAATGTGTGGGATGTGGTGCCTTGAAAGTCAAGAGTGTTTTTTTTAACACTGAAATGTCCTTATTATAGTAGTAGTATGATGTTATCCTATTATTATAATATTTTTGATTATATTTTTAAAAAATGGATAAATTATTTTAAAATTCGAAAGTTTGGGGTCAGTAAGATTTTGTTTTTAGGTTTCTGAAAGAAGTCTCATGCTCACCATGGCTGCAATTGTTTGATAAGATATGTAAAAAAACTGTAATATTGTGAAATGTTGTTACAATTTAAAATAACTGTTTTCTCTTTTAATCTTATTTTAAAGTGAATTTCACCTGTCATTACTGTCAGTACATTTCTTATTATTATCGATTTTCTTACTATTCAATGTTATGTTATTGAATAATAATGTTATCAAATCAATGTTTAAAACAGATGTGCTGCTTAAGTTTTTGTGGAAACAGTGACACATTTAAGGATTCTTTGGTGAATAGAAGCACTTACTTGAAATATAAATCTTTTGAAACATTATAGATGTCTTTACATTTTGATCAATTTAATGCATCTTTGCTAAATAAAAAGTTAATTTCTTTCAAAATAAACCTTACTTTTGAATGGTAGTGTGTGTATTGCCAGCTTGTGTGACATCCTCATCCTCTAAAACCATGAAAAAAACTAGACAAAGTGAAAGAAAACACAAACAGTCCACAATAAATACAGGTTAATAAACATCTCGGTTACTAACGTAAACCTTGGCTCTCTGAGAGTAGGGAAAGAGTATATGCGTAATTAGCTTACGCTATGGGAAAACTCCTTTTCTCGAGAATATTGAAGCCACATTTTTAAAACGCAGTGCAGCTGCACAGCAGACATACAGCTGAGCATCTTAGCACGGTCATTGGCTGTGCCGCGGCAACTGCACGAACCTATGGTGAGGCGGCTAAGACGCGCGAACCAATCAGGTCGCTTCGCGCCCGCGCGTGTCAGAACCCGCCAGAATGGCCGTGGCTTATAGCTATATAAGCCCCCCATTTTGCCATAGAAACCAGGTTTAATCAACTGAAGTGATCCCCTGATCTAAGCACAGTAGCACGGCGGGTTAAACAATATTCGTTCCCTACTCTCAGGGAACCAAGGTTACGTTAGTAACCAAGGTGTTCCCTTTCGAGAGGTCTCTCGTATTGGGTAAGTAGCTTACGCTATGGGAACCCCTTTCAAAACTTGCTTATAAACTTCGCCCCATATAATTGCCTAGGGCAAGCGCCCGAGGCTCATAGAAGAGTAAAGTTAAGAGTCCTAATAGAGACCAACCAGTGATGAGCCTCATATAGGGAACAATAGGAATGGGCCTATAGAGCGCCAAGCTCCTTCTTATATGGTATATATAGAACTGTCGTTCTGGAACTATAGGAATGGACCTTATAGAGGGCCAAACTCCTATATGGTATACAGGTCCTTCTAAAAAAATTAGCATATTGTGATAAAGTTAATTATTTTCCATAATGTAATGATAAAAATTAAACTTTCATATATTTTAGATTCAGTGCACACCAACTGAAATATTTCAGGTCTTTTATTGTTTTAATACTGATGATTTTGGCATACAGCTCATGAAAACCCAAAATTCCTATCTCAAAAAATTAGCATATCCAGAAAAGGGTCTCTAAATGAGCTATTAACCTAATCATCTGAATCAACTAATTAACTCTAAACACCTGCAAAAGATTCCTGAGGCTTTTAAAAACTCCCAGCCTGTTTCATTACTCAAAACCGCAATCATGGGTAAGACTGCCGACCTGACTGCTGTCCAGAAGGCCATCATTGACACCCTCAAGCATGAGGGTAAGACAGAAAGAAATTTCTGAACAAATAGGCTGTTCCCAGAGTGCTGTATCAAGGCACCTCAGTGGGAAGTCTGTGGGAAGGAAAAAGTGTGGCAAAAAACGCTGCACAGCGAGAAGAGGTGACCGGACCCTGAGGAAGATTGTGGAGAAGGACCGATTCCAGACCTTGGGGGACCTGCGGAAGCAGTGGACTGAGTCTGGAGTAGAAACATCCAGAGCCACAGTGCACAGGCGTGTGCAGGAAATGGGCTACAGGTGTCGCATTCCCCAGGTCAAGCCACTTTTGAACCAGAAACAGCGGCAGAAGCGCCTGACCTGGGCTACAGAGAAGCAGCACTGGACTGTTGCTCAGTTTTGCATGTCATTCGGAAATCAAGGTGCCAGAGTCTGGAGGAAGAATGGGGAGAAGGAAATGCCAAAATGCCTGAAGTCCACTGTCAAGTACCCACAGTCAGTGATGGTCTGGGGTGCCATGTCAGCTGCTGGTGTTGGTCCACTGTGTTTTATCAAGGGCAGGGTCAATGCAGCTAGCTATCAGGAGATTTTGGAGCACTTCATGCTTCCATCTGCTGAAAAGCTTTATGGAGATGAAGATTTCATTTTTCAGCACGACCTGGCACCTGCTCACAGTGCCAAAACCACTGGTAAATGGTTTACTGACCATAGTATTACTGTGCTCAATTGGCCTGCCAACTCTCCTGACCTGAACCCCATAGAGAATCTGTGGGATATTGTGAAGAGAAAGTTGAGAGACGCAAGACCCAACACTCTGGATGAGCTTAAGGCCGCTATCGAAGCATCCTGGGCCTCCATAACACCTCAGCAGTGCCACAGGCTGATTGCCTCCATGCCGGCCGCATTGAAGCAGTCATTTCTGCAAAAGGATTCCCGACCAAGTATTGAGTGCATAACTGAACATAATTATTTGAAGGTTGACTTTTTTTTTGTATTAAAATCACTTCTTTTATTGGTCGGATGAAATATGGTAATTTTTTAAGATAGGAATTTTGGGTTTTCATGAGCTGTATGCCAAAATCATCAGTATTAAAACAATAAAAGACCTGAAATATTGCAGTTGGTGTGCAATGAATCTAAAATATATGAAAGTTTAATTTTTATCATTACATTATGGAAAATAATGAACTTTATCACAATATGCTAATTTTTTGAGAAGGACCTGTATATAGGACTCTAGTTCTTAGAGTTCAACCAGGACCAGAGAGACGTCGGGCCTCATAGCTGTGCCAATTGCTTTAACACTTTATTTATGTGGAAAGAACCCTTGCTTGTAAAGCGGGAACTTCTAGGCTATAAAACCTCATAAATGTGGACGGTGAGGCCCAGTCGTCCGCCGCGCAGATATCTTCAATTGGTATTCCACTCAACCATGCCCATGACGAGGCCATGCCTCTCGTGAAATGACCTCTGAAGCCTATTGGACAACGGAGGCCCTATTGGACAACGGAGACTCATAAGCCAGCAAGATAGCATCTACTATCCATCGCGACAATCTCTGCTTCGTGACCGCAAGCCCTTTGGAGCGGCCGCCGAAGCATACGAAAAGCTGTTCTGACTGCTTGAACGAGGCAGAACGCTCTAAATATATTCTGAGAGCCCTGATAGGGCAGAGCAGATTCGCGTCTCTCTCGTCCTCTGACTAGGGAAGAGCTGACAGCGAATAACCTGCGCTCTGAACGGAGTGGAGAGCACTTTAGGAACATACCTTGGTGCCTTGGTTTAAGGACGACTCTGGAGTCATTGGGCCTGAATTCAAGGCAGGAAGCACTCACTGAGAGCGCTTGCAAATCACCTACTCGCTTGCACCTACTCGCCAGCAAAAGAGCGGTCTTAAGCGAAAGAGGCTTCAGGGCGGCGGACTGAAGTGGATTGAATGGGGCTCCTTTCATGGCACCCAGGACCGTGGAGAGGTCCCAGATAGGTACAGAGGGGGGTTGAGGCGGGTTTAGCCTTCTGGCCCCCTTGAGGAAACGCACGACTAGGTTGTTTCTCCACTGTGACTGCCCGGCCACATGAGCGTGAAATGCTGCTATGGCCGCTACATATACTTTGAGCATGGAGGGGGTGCAACCTGCGACCCTATTGTAACAAGGAGAGCATATTTGCCACTCCGCATGAGTAGGGGTCCAGGCTCCGTGCTGTGCACCAGCTGGAGAACACTGACCATTTTACAGCGTAAAGATGCCTGGTTGAGGGCGCTCTCGCTTCAGTAATGGTATTTAGCACTCCTTCTGGGAGGTTCCCGGATACACGTTGATGGGCCATACATGGAGGGCCCACAAATCAGGATGGGGATGGCAGATCATCCCGTTCTCCAGTGTGAGGAGGTCTCTGATGGGGCTGTTTCCAACATCTGAGAAGAGACCATTCCCCTGCTCTGGATAGCATATCTGCGCCCCGGTTCAAGACGCCTGGCACGTGCACCGCTCTCAGCGAGCGCAGGTTGAGCAGAGCCCATAGAATGAGGTGTTTGGCCATGGTGTGCAGGTTGCTCGACCTGAGTCCACCTTGGCGATTTATATAGGATACCACTGACATGTTGTCCGTCTGGACCAAGACGTGGAAACCTTTTAGGTATGGGAGGAAAGCTTTCAACGACAGAGCGACTGCTCTCATCTCTAGACCGTTTATGTGTAGGCACCTTTCCAAGCTCGACCATAGGCCGGAGATAGGCCTGCCCTCGTATAGGGCCCCCCAATCTAGGTTGGAGGCATCATCACTTTCCTTTTCGAAATCACGCTCATATCCACGCCGGACTGGTATCAGCCGGGTGTTTTCCAAGGAGCCAGGGCTCTGACACAGCCGTGGTTCACTTTGATGCGTAAGTGGCCAGTTCGCCACGCGTGAGCCTGTACACAGGGTTTTAAGCAGCGTTGGAGGGGACGCATATACAGTAGACCCAGCTGGAGTACTGAATATGCTGAGGCCATGAGGCCTAACATCCTCTGAAATCTCTTAAGAGGTGCGCGAGCGCCTGCTCTGAACGATGGCGCTGGAAATGTAAGCCACACTTTCAGGGCCGGCGATTGCTATAGGCGAACTAGGCGGTTGCCTAGGGCGACAAATGTGTTGGGGGCGCGGGCGCCCTCTAGTGTCGCCCTTGGCCTACTTCCCATTAATCATAGAATTAGAATGACAAGCGAAACAAAAACATGTTTATTAAACATGATCATCCTAAGGCGCCCCTCAGCCATACGTTTAATTACTTGACAACCTGATTATTAGATTGAATGGATGATTATTGTCGATCATTTCCTAAAGGGGGGGGCGGGGGTTAGTTGCGTTACGTTACGTTCTATGGTTACGTTAGGCAAGTGCTCGGCTGCTGCGCGCGCTGATCAAAAATGAAGCGGTCTAAACCCTCTGGTGCACAGGGACGAAAACGGAGAAAGCAACAAGATAAAAAGAAAGCCCAGTATAGAGGTAAGTCTTCTCATCTCAGCCATTAAGGTGTCAAATGTTCTGGCCATCGGGACTTCGGGAGATTCCCGCGGGGCAGACGTGCTTTTTGGGCCGATACTACATCTCATACTTTTATTTTTCTATGTTTTTATTTTTGTCTTAACGGCCCATAAAACTCGTACATTGGTGGCCCATTCGTTTTGTTTTGTTTTGCTTAATTGACGGCGCTGGGTTCCAAATATATAACTTACTTTCAAGTATAGAAATTTGTACAATAAGGCTACTTATGAAAGTTTCCTTTATTTTTCAGTGCATTTGTTTTACAATAGCCTATGGCTATTATATCTATTATTGTAGTAGTGTAATGTAGACAGACACTGTAATTAAAAGAGGTTTGCATTTTTCTTTGTTCAATTTGCACACTGAATATGGGTTGGAGCTTTTATAGTTTTGAACTCTCAAAGTGCACCAGATTGATGAATTTAACATTAAAATGCACAAAAAAAATTATTACGGGAGAAATACCCCCGAAACCCCCTTAACCTTGTAGCAGCCTAATAGATTAGTAATAATAGTAGGCTTAGAGGTGGTAGTTGTAATTTATCTACTACAAGTTATGGTCAGATAAAATATATTTGTACAATGCAACTATAAATATCCTTGAACGTTCTTAGTAGCATATGAACAATTTATTGTTGAAGTTTTTGAGTGACTATAAGAGCATTTTTGTTTTGTTTAAAGTCCCCATGAAATCAAAATTGACCATACTTACTTTGTTTGTCTAAATTGATCGTTTTGTGGTGAACAATTCATCCATGCAAGTCAATCCACACACAAAAATTGTTTGGCTTCGTAATCTTTAATCAAATTTTGAAAATGCCCCTCCCCTCTGCATTGGAGGACCTTGCCCGATGACGTAGGCTTTACGTTTTGGGTGTCTGCTTAACATCCATAACCACGCCCCTCCAACTGACAGTAGACAGGCTGAATGACAACACCTACTTTTCTAGATCCAATCAGGTGCTAGTTGGAAAAAAAGCCACGCCCACTATTTTGCCTCATTTAGTATTCCGTTTCTCTCGGAAATACGTCACAACACTGGAGAAAAGTCGTTTGCAACTTCCGGTTCACGGGGACTTTAAAAAATACTTATAATTTTTGAAGGGAGGGCAAAACTCAATATCGGCGGGGCGGGGCGGGGCGGGGCGGGGCGGGGCTGCGGGTCGGGGGCGCAAAACTCAATATCGCCTAGGGCAACCAAAGGGTTAGAGCCGGCCCTGCACACTTTCATCTGTAAAGAATCTATGACTGTTCCCAGGAAGGATATATTCTGGCTGGGAAACAGCACGCTCTTGGAAGCATTGATCTTGAGACCTTGGGATTCTAGATGGCTGAGGAACCAGGATCTGTGAGTTATTAACTGCGCCTCCGATTGGGCTATAACCAGCCAATCGTTGAGGTAGTTCAGCACTCGCACTCATCGTTGTCTCAGGGGGGCGAGAGCTGTATCCATGCACTTCGTAAATGTAGGGGGTGCTAGGGATAGACTGAATGGTAGGACTGTGTACCGATAAGTCTCCCCCTCGAAGGCGAATCTCAAGAATGGCCTGTGATGGGGTTTTATCTGAATGTGAAAATAAGCATCTTTCAGATCCACTGAGAAAACCCAATCCCCTGGGCGAATCTGCAAGAGGATTGGTTTGGTTGTCAGCATTCTGAAGGGGCGTGTCATAAGCGCTAAGTTCAGGAGCCTGAGATCTAAGATGGACCTGAGGCCGCCATCCTTCTTTGGGACGAGGAAGTAGTGGCTGTAAAAGCCCGACTCGCTTAGTGATAAAGGGACTGGTTCTACAGCCCCTTTCGTTAGCAGTTTTGACACTTCGGTGCGAAGGATGTGAGCTACGTCGCTTTTCACCGAAGTCTCGACCTATATAGCTATAAGCCACGCCCATTCTGGCGGGTTCTGGCGGTCGCGAAGCGACCTGATTGGTTTGCGCGTCTTAGCCACCTAGCCATAGGTTCGTGCATTTGCTGTGGCACAGCCAATGAGCGTGCTAAGATGCTCAGTTGTATGTCTGCTGTGGAGCTCCACTGCGTTTTAAAAATGTGGCTTCAATATTCTTGAGAAAAGGAGTTTTCCCATAGCCAAGCTACTTACGCAATACGAGAGACCTCTTTACATAGATACTTTACAAGTTAATAAAGAGGTACTAAACATGTTGTTTGGCTTTTGACATATCTTGCCATTTCATAACAAGAGAAAAAAGCAATTTTGTGTGTGTACGTTTCAAGTAGAAGGAAACCTTTGGTTGTACATGCTCAGTGCTTACAGTTATTCATGGTTTTATCAAAACTTAAAAAGCCAGTCCCAAAGGTTTCAATTAGGAAAGTGTGAGGCATTCTAGTGTATTCAGTCTAATAGTAAAGACTGATCTCCTGAGTGTTGGATAAGGGCACCGCTGCTAGTATTGCTCTCTCTCTAACACGGGTTAATTGGGTTCGTCTCAGCTTTTGCCAAAGAGAACAGAGAGGGAGCTGGAAAAATCCCCTTATTGTGAGCTGAAGTTGTTATCTAAGTGTGGAATTCAAATGTGTATTTGTCAGTTCCAGATGCATGCCTTAATATTCCATGTAGGTTCAAAGCAGTGTCAGATACTCAACCCTGAAAGTAGAGCTGCTTGTTGAAGGCCATTTCGACCATTTTTGGACTTCATTATTTCTCTGTGTGAGTGCACAGAAGCAGGGGCTTAGCTGAGCAGAGACCCTTAAGGAATGCCACTTTGAAATCTTCTTGTAAAAACTTTAAGACATTACTCTATTTGGTTTTTAAGTATCGGCTCCTTCCCGATCTTGTTTTCACAACATTTTACAGGTCTCAGGGAGTCTATCGAGAAGCATTTTATGTATTCTAGGAACTTGCTTAAGCATAGTAATCCATGTGATCCAGCCTTACAAATTACCATTGTTTGATGTAAAAACAACTACAGTATGTGGACCACCAATTTGAAGTTATTTCCTGCCACAAACAATCCAAAGCAAAAACAGATGGATGGGCAGAAATAAAGAGAGATCTTTCATATGTAATATTGTGTCCTGAAGCCTGAAATTGGGTGTGCTCAAATCATCAAACCTGCATAAAGCATTCAACAGCCACTCTCCAAATGATTTCAAAGTGTAGTCTAAAATAAATCAAGTCTTTGAGCAATGGAAATCCAGATTTGTCACTTTGCAATGATGGCTCATATTACAGATAGTTGCACCTCATCCTCAGCACACCTATTCATGGCACACAAGCACTTCTTCATTCATATTTTACACCTCATTCAACAACCCGGTAACCAAACATGAATTTACGATGCAAATTCTAATAAAATATTATAAGACTTTCTTGTGTTTGGAACACAAAACAAGTTGTCTAGAATGCCCACGCTACTACTCAAGGTCAAGGTCGGATTTATTGTCTCCCTTTGGAAAAAATTTGTTTTGGATTAGGGAACTGCTGCCGCATCAACACATAACACATGTAACATACAACATTAACAAACATTTCAAATCCTAAAAACCCTGCATCATAAAAACAGTACATCTCATAACACCACCCTCAGTTCCTGCCTGTTATACCAGCTATTGCAGTTATTTAGCTTTCTGCTGCAATTGCTCATTAATTCATGTTAAAGTTATCTAGCAGAATGCCCACGCTACTACTCCATACAATAAAACTGAATAGTGCCACTTTCACTCTATGAAAAAGAGCAGCTTTGACATTCTGCTGAGTATCTTCCATTGTGTGTCACAGAAGACTGTTTCACTGAAATTGCGATGATAGACAGCGTGGTAACCATTGCCACATTCTGGCGTCTCACGTGTTTGTTATCTGCTAGTTTTGTCCAAATTAATACAGCAAACACAGACTCACTATTTTCTGCAATTTTAACTAAACCACTGTCTAAAGCATAGACAGTATAAGAAGTGGACAGAGCCATCTCATTGGAACTCAGTTGAGACAGTTGAAGCCCATTTTTAGCGATTTTTGAGCACTTTCGTTCCTGACGCGCAGACTCAAACCGACTCAAACTAAGCTTGATGACGTGAGCAACCTGTCTGACAGACGTTAATCTTCTAGTAGCTGTGCGTGAAAATTGCCAACGTTAATCTTGCAGAGACGGGGAACTTGAGCAAAGAGTTATTTGGCGTGAGTGAGCAGGAGTAAGAATTCCGTTGCTTTTATGGACTCATTACCTATGGGCTTCTCCCTTGACGGGACGTCCCCCCGATTGCCTGCGAGCTTCTCCTCCTGTCTGTACGGTAATTTCTGTACAGCGCGACAGAGAGTCGAGTGGTTATGATGCAATCGTTAGCCTATTTTTACTAAATCTGTTTCTATGGGGCCATAATGTAACATAGAAGGTGATGGAGCCCTTTATACATTGTCGTGTTTCTTTAGAAATAAATAATGGACAAATGGAGTCTTTAAATGCCTCAGATGTAAAGTTATTCGCTGTCAAAGTGACGACAAAATGAATGGGAGTCAATGGAAATGCTAACGCAAGTGAAGTTCTGCTACAACATGGCGGCACCCGGCCGGCTTCAACTTCCGGTCGATGGATTACCCCCTTGGTCTAAAGGGACGTCATGTCAGCCATTTGCAAGGCTGGTTCGCAGAGCTCACACTTCAAGAGTTGCCATGCCTATTTATTATAAACTTTTTTGAGCTTGTCGTTTGAACTTGGCTTATAAAGTGATCCGTTTATGGAGTTATTAAAGTAGGCAGGTGCAGGTCATGATATTTTGGTCTTGTTTGCAATATAAAGCATTTGGATTTCTCTATGGGCTTGCTCTTGTTCGCTGTTTTTTATTTATTTTTCTAGGAAGATCTGGCAACACAAATGAGTCAATGCTCGTACCTCTTACAGAGAAGACTTTGCCTCTACCTTGTGATTTTCTTGCAACCCACTCATACAGAAGAGAGATACATTTCTGGTGTGCGTTTAAATGTAATTAGTCTCAGCCTCAGACGTCACGCCCACGGAACGTTGGCTAAACGTCTGATGCATATGGTACACTTAACTGGAAACACTTCAGGAATGTCGAAGTCGTCATCTGATTGGTTGAATTTTATCGGATTTCCGGGGGGTGCGAGTGTCGCGTTTATTTTCGGTCCGCCGGGAAACAAAGCGCAGACGTGTGATTGCGGAAGAAAAACTGTTGTGTTTACATGAGTGACAATGAGCATTTATCAAGATCAGCTAAACGTAGGATTCTCAAAAGTATGCGAGGTTCACGGCGTAAACTCTTTAAGAGATGTCCAGGAGTTTTGTTTGAGGCACTTAGTGGAGACAAAAATAGATATTTTAGCCTGTTTGCCGACGGGATTTGGGAAGAGTATTATTTTCCAAGCCTGGCCGACCCTTTGTCAGCATTTATAAGGATTCCCAGCAGATCCAACTTTACTAGTTGTGTGTCCCCTCCTATCTATTACATAGCTGTCAACCCTCCCGTTTTTTCCGGGTTTCTCACGTATTTTAGCTCTTTTCCCGCTGTCTTCCCGTTTTATTATTTTCCCGTAAAATATCCCGTATTTTTACGCTCTGATTGTGTGAGACGTACATGCTCGGGCAGATTCGGCTTGAAGTCGTTCATCCTCGGATGCGGCGCCGCGCGCGCTGTTACAAAAAAAGCTGTGCACACAGCCAAGCGAAATGGGGTCTTGCCGGTCTTGCGCACCCAACGCGTAATCTTTGCCGCGCTCGTGCGGACGCGTCAAGTATAAACAATTATACTCCGTGTCAGCGCGCGCTTTGATCGGTAAAGGAGCACAGACCTCTCCCTAATCATCTCCAGCAGCCCCCGAAGCACCACGTACCGTTTCCCTCGTAAGCTGATATTAGTATTTAAACATTCTCTGATAAAAAATGTTTAAAAAATGACACACTTTCTCTAATACACACACACACTGTCTCTTTCTCTCTCACTCATTTGTAGTTATAAACTCTTTAGACTTTTAATGATTAGTGCTTTATTTTTAAAGTTTGTGGTGGGTAAGAATCGTGTAAAAAAATTCCCTTATTTTGGGGATGGATTCCGGGAAATCTCCCTTATATTCAATGTTCAATGTTGACAGCTATGATCTATTATGGAAGATCAAGTGAAATACCTAACTGTGAAGGGGATATCAGCCGCGTTTGCGGGCAAACATGAAACAACAGACGCTGACATCGCAGCTGGCCGATTCAGTATTGTGTTCGGTTTTCTTCTCCTCCTTTGATTTTCTATGCTGACTGACTTGTTGCACGCCGGTCTGTTGTTGTGGGGACATTTCCACGTGACGCTGAACGAAACGAACTGTAATTGGTTGTTTGACATGTCGGTCAAACGGCCTTATGGGCGGGCCTTGGCCAAAGAAAGCTGCTATGAGTTCCAGACCTTCAGCCGTCAGTCTGAAGGTCTGGCTACGCGAGACTAAAATGTAATTAACAACTTGTTCAGTTCGGTTCCATACACACTAGGTAGAATTATTTTTTTTCTAAATGCGGCTGTCACTGCCTGAGTTAATGCAGTTGTCACTACTGTAATTTCACTGGAGTAAGCAATAAAAATTGAAATGGCAACCGAATTTAGCTGCAGTGTGTGCGTGGCCGATGACAGAATTTCATTTTTTATTTTGGCGTCATACATGTGACACTTTGGACATTTCGTCGAAAATCTTACGCACATGGCATCCTTTAACATCAATATGAGACGCAGAACCCAAGGCGTCATACAGGTGACGCTCGTCTAAATCCGATGCACATGGCATCGTTTAGCGTCAATATGAGACGCAGATCCCAAGGCCTCATAACCGTACCCTACCCCAGACCTAAACCTACCCATAACAGTGTGTGTTATATTGACGCTAAAGGATGCCATGTGCGTAAGATTGTCATATGGCGTCACCTATATAACGCCAAAGGCGTTATATCCCATTACTAGAGGTGCTTGCAAAAGCCACTCAAAAAGAGACAACATTCTAAATGACATTCTATTAGCGGAAACCTAAAAACATCTCCTTAAAGAAGTGTTGATTTACCTTGAGGTGCCGTGTGAAATGACACTGGCACTATTATGCATATGGTGTTTACCATCGAAAGACAACTCTGAGCGATGGTAGTTATTTTGGTGATGTGATAGCAGAGTGATGATTATTCAAGCCTTAGGAATCCCTCTTTAGATAGACGAACCTCGAATGTAAAGCATACTACAAAACCTAAGAATCACACTAAAAATCACAGGGGTAGAAAACAACGCAAGTTAAAACAGAAGTCAAATGCAAATCAGAGGAACAACATCTCGACAGGTAGATTACTGCATGGGTCACGGGAAACAAACATCCGTTTTCGCAACCAAAGGAATGACTTGACTTCCATCTTTAATGCATTCTCTTGATTAGTATGGGGCAGAGGCTGTTAGGGTTTTTGGCAGGAGCTGAATTAAATGTAGATGGGAGGGTGTGGAGATGCTCCAGTCTGAATAACTGCAGATGCCAAAAAGAGGCAGCCAGAGAGGGAGGCATATAATCTAAGTCATTATCAGACCTAAATGGACAGAATGTGCAACCATCTCAAACGAACAAAGTGATTTCACAGATCGCTGGTGCCCTTTTCTGGGGATGGCAAATAAATGGCGCCACTATATATTTTTCCCCCCACTGTGTAAGTTCTCCGTAGTGCAGTTATACAGAGAGCAGTGACCTCCCATCAGGGCAACCCAATCATCTCACACCGCACCTAAATGGAGTTCACTGATGGAGGCTGTGCTGATGAAATACTGAGTGTAGCTTTCTTTATCAATAAAGGGATAGTCCTGTAGGGTGATGGTATTGGTGATAATGGGATGTGTGTCTAGTCCTCAATGCATCAACAAACTCGGCTAAGGATATAATGTCTTTAAATGAGGTCAGGTTGTGAGGTTATGGGAATAGTTCACATGAAAATGATATCTCTGTCATCATGTAGTTTCCCAACCTGCATTACTTTCTGTATTCTGTGGAACGCAAAAGGAGATTTTTTTAATAATGTGCTGTTTGCTCTTTTCCACGTAGCTAGAATGATCCTTTAAAAAAGGATGCAAAAACACTATGAAAGCATAATAAAATTAGTCATTCGTGCAATTAATTCAATTTTTTCTGAAGACACATGACATGATGAGTCAACCTGAAATCATACGTAAAAAATAAAATGATTAAAAAGTTGTTATTTACTCATAATCAATCCCTCCAGTGGAGTCTTTGTCCGAAACCATATACTCTCTTGAGTAGGTACTTATTTTGAATAATTACTAATTACCGCTATAAGAAAGTATGTTCTATATAGTATGAATGTGTGTAGTATGAATGTAGTCCGGACGCACTATATTCGCCATGGTGTCATTATCTGTCACGGTGTTGTGCGGGTAGAAGAAGATGGCTGAGTCAAAAGCTCCAAATCAAACAGTTTTACTGAACAAACTCACAGGTACAGACAGGCAGGCAGAATGACGGGCAGAAACACACACTAAACACATCCATATAACTTTAACAACCGACAAGGACAGACTGAACAGAAGCAAACTAAATACAAGCATGAATCAGACATAACAAGGTGAAAACAGGTGACACTGATGATGATAACGAAGGACAGGCTGGTAAGTGAGGGAGTGAATACAGGTGTGGAGACGAGGAGGATTCTGGGAAGTGTAGTGAAGATGACTAAGACAGACAGGTGCAGACGAAGACTGTGACAGAACGCCCCCCTTCAACAAGGCGCGACCTCGCGCCGTAGAACATCAATGGGGTGGGGGGGCGGGCGCCCTGAAGGCTGGCCAGGGCGTGGCCAAACTGGGACAGGAAGCCTCCAGGGCGGATCAGGAAGTGCAGGCGGCCAGGGCGGGGCAGGACGTGCAGGCAGCCAGGGCGGAGCAGGACGTGGGCGTGGCCAGGGCGGAGCAGGACATGGGCGTGGCCAGGGCGGAGCAGGACATGGCCAGGGCCGTGGGGACCCTTCGGGCGGCCATGGCGGTGCGGACCCCTCGGGCGGCCATGGCGGTGCGGACCCTTCGGGCGGCCATGGCGGTGAGGACCCTTCAGGCGGCGAGGACCCTTCGGGCGGCCATGGCGGTGAGGACCCTTCGGGCGGCCATGGCGGTGAGGACCCTTCGGGCGGCCATGGCGGTGAGGACCCTTCGGGCGGCCATGGCGGTGAGGACCCTTCGGGCGGCCATGGCGGTGAGGACCCTTCGGGCGGCCATGGCGGTGAGGACCCTTCGGGCGGCCATGGCGGTGAGGACCCTTCGGGCGGCCATGGCGGTGAGGACCCTTCGGGCGGCCATGGCGGTGAGGACCCTTCGGGCGGCCAAGGCGGTGAGGACCCTTTGGGCGGCCAAGGCGGTGAGGACCCTTTGGGCGGCCAAGGCGGTGCCCTATGGCCCCCCCCCAAAAAATTAATGGGGAGAGTGACAGAGTCACTACTAGTCTCTGGGCTGGACGGAACCAGCGGTGAAGGGGTCTCTGGGCTGGACGGAACCAGCGGTGAAGGGGTCTCTGGGCTGGACGGAACCAGCGGTGAAGGGGTCCGTGGGCTGGACGGAACCAGCGGTGAAGGGGTCCGTGGGCTGGACGGAACCAGCGGTGAAGGGGTCCGTGGGCTGGACGGAACCAGCGGTGAAGGGGTCCCTGGGCTGGACGGACCCAGCGGTGAAGGGGTATCTGGGCTGGACGGACCCAGCGATGAAGGGGTATCTGGGCTGGACGGAACCAGCGGTGAAGGGGTATCTGGGCTGGACGGAACCAGCGGTGAAGGGGTATCTGGGCTGGACGGAACCAGCGGACTGGACGGGACGTGGACGGTCTCTGGCTGGACGGTCTCTGGCTGGACGGTCTCTGGCTGGACGGTCTCTGGCTGGACGGTCTCTGGCTGGACGGTCTCTGGCTGGACGGTCTCTGGCTGGACGGTCTCTGGCTGGACGGTCTCTGGCTGGACGGTCTCTGGCTGGACGGTCTCTGGCTGGACGGTCTCTGGCTGGACGGTCTCTGGCTGGACGGTCTCTGGCTGGACGGTCTCTGGCTGGACGGTCTCTGGCTGGACGGTCTCTGGCTGGACGGTCTCTGGCTGGACGGTCTCTGGCTGGACGGTCTCTGGCTGGACGGTCTCTGGCTGGACGGTCTCTGGCTGGACGGTCTCTGGCTGGACGGTCTCTGGCTGGACGGTCTCTGGCTGGACGGTCTCTGGCTGGACGGTCTCTGGCTGGACGGTCTCTGGCTGGACGGTCTCTGGCTGGACGGTCTCTGGCTGGACGGTCTCTGGCTCAGGATCAGCGGGATCAGCGGGCTCTGTGCAGAAGGTTGAATTAAAACCTGCCACTGAGGACTGGAGAAGGGAAGCTGATTTCAGTGCGGATCGGACGGATTTAAGTGCAGGATCCGCCATTTTAGCCCCCAGGTCCATGCTGTTTGAAACATTCTTCCGGGCTCGGGGCGACACGGGAGGCTCTGGCTGGATAGTCTCGGCGGGACGAGACTCAGGACGGGTGGTGACAGTGGTTGAGCGGTGATGTTACAATCAGCCTCACCCACAGTGTAGGCTGAGCCGCTCAACAAAAGCACATAGTCCAGATACCGTTCAAGGGTCATACCGGGATTTCCTGGTGGCATCCATGAACTGAAGAGGGGGTCTAAACCACTCCAAAATAAGTCCATCAACTGCTGATCCGTTGCTACAGTTAGATGGCTGTACTCCAGGAACTCCTCTAGGTAAGACTCTATCTTACGGCCATCTTGGAATATGGAGCACAAAATCTCACCCGCTTTATCCATTTTGTGGTCGGTTGTTCTGTCACGGTGTTGTGCGGGTAGAAGAAGATGGCTGAGTCAAAAGCTCCAAATCAAACAGTTTTACTGAACAAACTCACAGGTACAGACAGGCAGGCAGAATGACGGGCAGAAACACACACTAAACACATCCATATAACTTTAACAACCGACAAGGACAGACTGAACAGAAGCAAACTAAATACAAGCATGAATCAGACATAACAAGGTGAAAACAGGTGACACTGATGATGATAACGAAGGACAGGCTGGTAAGTGAGGGAGTGAATACAGGTGTGGAGACGAGGAGGATTCTGGGAAGTGTAGTGAAGATGACTAAGACAGACAGGTGCAGACGAAGACTGTGACATTATCATGTGACCTACTGCATCAGTTGCGTCACTTCACAGCCATTCACAAATCCTTTCCCGTGGCCTCATGGGCTAGTAAAGTGTCCATATACAGCGCTGGTCAGAATTATTTGCCCCCTTGGTAAATATGATCAAAGATGGCTGTAAAAAATAAATCTGCATTGTTTATCCTTTTAATATTTTATAAAAAAAATAAATGCAAGAATCTAACATTTTATTGAAGTAAAAGACTTGAAAGTGTTTCAATTCAATTGTAAATTGAAAAATCACATTATAAAATAAAGGTTTTTCTCCAAAACAAGTTTGGAACAATTATTTGCCCCCTTTTATTAAATACTTTTTGCAACTTCCTTCTTCCAAGATAACAGCTTCTCCTATAATGCCTGATGAGTTTGGAAAACACCTGACAAGAGATCAGAGGTCATTCCTTCATACAGAATCTCTCCAGATCCATCAGATTCCCAGATCCATGTTGGCGCTTCTTCTCTTCAGTTCAGCCCACTCATTTTCTATACGGTTCAGGTCAGGGACTGGGATGGCCATTACAGATGCTTGGTTTTGTGCTCAGTTGACCCATTTTTGGTTTTGATTTTGATGTTTGTTTTTGGATCACTGTCCTGTTGGAAGATCCAAACATGGCCCGTTATAAGATTTCTAGTAGAGGTTGTCAGGTTTTGATTTTTTTGGACAGATGAAACAAAAAAAAAAAAGAGCTTTTTGGCAGCAAACACAGTGGACAGTGATCCAAAACCAAACATCAAAATCAAAACAAAAATGGGTCACTATCACAAAACCAAGCATCTGCAATGGCCATCCCACTCCCTGACCTGAACCCTATAGAAAATGAGTGGGCTGAACTGAAGAGAAGAAGCGCCAACATGGATCTGGCAATCTGACGAATCTGGGAATCTGACAGATCTGGAGAGATTTATGGAGGAATGGTCTCTGATCTTGTCAGGTGTTCTCCAAATTCATCCGGAATTAAAGAAGACTCAGAGCTGTTATCTTTGCAAAAAGTATTTAATAAAAGGGGGCAAATAATTGTTCCCAATGTGTTTTGGAGAAAAACATTTACTTTATAATGTGATTTTCCCCCCACTTTCAATTCTTTTACTTCAATGAAAGGTTTTGCTAATTTTTTTTATAAAATATCAAAAAGAGTTAACAATGCAGATTTATTTTTTACAGCCACCATTGATCATATTTACCAAGGGGGCAAATAATTCTGACCAGCGCTGTATGCACACTTCAGAATCCCACCGGAAGAAGTAGGTCATCTTTTTGCTTTCTCATTTACTGTGAATTCAGACATACTTCTTTTGTCACCTATTGTTTTGCGCCTACTATATAGTAGGGAAGTATGTGATTTCGGATGCAGCCATAGAGTCAGTTGCTTTGTGAATTAATCATTCAGTTTTATGAACTGGATCAGCAAATTCATATAAAATAAAAAAAAAGCTACTCAAAAGATTTAGTTCATGAATCTGACTGGCATTGCAACTTCTGGATGCATTTTTGATAAACATCAGCTGATATAAATTTTTTAGTGATATACATTTTTTTTAAACATTACAAAATATATATATATTCCCATTAGCCCACTACAGTAAATTACTCAAACACGCCTATGACACAACCCGATTTTAACTCTATGGTCACATTATTAGCTCTCCATGTTTTTTCTATTCACAATTATCAATGTCCTGGAGCCATAAGTGATTTATGTGTACTGTAATATAGAGTGTTCAAATAAATTGGTTATATCTTCATCAATAATTAAATTAAAACCTGAAAGTTTCATATTAAGGAACCCTTTGTTCACACAAATGACATACACTCACCTAAAGGATTATTAGGAACACCATACTAATACTGTGTTTGACCCCCTTTCACCTTCAGAACTGCGTTAATTCTACGTGGCATTGATTCAACAAGGTGCTGAAAGCATTCTTTAGAAATGTTGGCCCATATTGATAGGATAGCATCTTGAAGTTGATGGAGATTTGAGGGATGCACATCCAGGGCACGAAGCTCCCGTTCCACCACATCCCAAAGATGCTCTATTGGGTTGAGATCTGGTGACTGTGGGGGCCATTTTAGTACAGTGAACTCATTGTCATGTTCAAGAAACCAATTTGAAATGATTCGAGCTTTGTGACATGGTGGATTATCCTGCTGGAAGTAGCCATCAGAGGATGGGTACATGGTGGCCATAAAGGGATGGACATGGTCAGAAACAATGCTCAGGTAGGCCGTGGCATTTAAACGATGCCCAATTGGTACTAAGGGGCCTGAAGTGTGCCAAGAAAACATCCCCCACACCATTACACCACCACCACCAGCCTGCACAGTGGTAACAAGGCATGATGGATCCATGTTCTCATTCTGTTTACGCCAAATTCTGACTCTACCATCTGAATGTCTCAACAGAAATCGAGACTCATCAGACCAGGCAACATTTTTCCAGTCTTCAACTGTCCAATTTGGGTGAGCTCTTGCAAATTGTAGCCTCTTTTTCCTATTTGTAGTGGAGATGAGTGGTACCCGGTGGGGTCTTCTGCTGTTGTAGCCCATCCGCCTCAAGGTTGTGGCTTCACAAATGCTTTGCTGCATACCTCGGTTGTAACTAGTGGTTATTTCAATCAAAGTTGCTCTTCTATCAGCTTGAATCAGTCGGCCCATTCTCCTCTGACCTCTAGCATCAACAAGGCATTTTCGCCCACAGGACTGCCGCATACTGGATGTTTTTCCCTTTTCAAACCATTCTTTGTAACCCTAGAAATGGTTGTGCGTGAAAATCCCAGTAACTGAGCAGATTGTGAAATACTCAGACCGGCCCGTCTGGCACCAACAACCATGCCACGCTCAAAATTGCTTAAATCACCTTTCTTTCCCATTCTGACATTCAGTTTGGAGTTCAGGAGATTGTCTTGACCAGGACCACACCCCTAAATGCATTGAAGCAATTGCCATGTGATTGGTTGATTAGATAATTGCATTAATGAGAATCCTTTAGGTGAGTGTATAATGTTCCAGTTAAAAGTACAAGCAGTAATTGTGGATAGGGTGATTTGGACCCAAACAAATAGTAGTACAAGTTTCTGTTTGATAACATAAAATAAAAAAAAACAGATATTGATACACGGATGTCTGAAGGCATTTCAAGTAGTAGAGTAAAATAAACATCAAACCAGCCCACCTTATTATAAAGCATTAATAAGTATTCACAGTAATATTTAATTCAGATGATTATAGTATCACAGATATGAATGTTGATGAGAACAAATTAAATTTTCCTACTACACCACATCTAATCTGCCGTGATTAAGCTTTATTAAAATGAGCACAGATGATCATATATAATTTTTTCCGAGGGCAAATTAAATCTTTTCCTTTGTAATTAAATGGGCAATATATTGTGCCTTATGCTTCAAATTGGGAACGTCATTCGAAACATGTGGTCACAGTTAATGATGATGTTGGGTCACTGCTTCATGTTGCTTGAAGTGTATAAAGGGTTGTGCGGTCATTCGCTTTGCTGTTGCAACGTTTGTGTTTCTTTGCACTAAGTATTGATTTTTTTTGCTGACATCATTTTTTAAAGTGGTTTCTGATCCCCTTTTGTCTTTAGAGCCTCATGTCTCAAAGCTTTCAGAAACTGCCAAATGCTTTGAACTTTTTTCTAGGTAGAGTCTGACATGTCTGCAACGGCAAAACAAAATGTAGAAATCCGCACCTTCAACAGATGCTTCTAACAGAGGATGATGAATACAGTTGAGAAATGTTTTTCCTCTCATTGATTGGGTCCCGACATATCTCAACCCGAGCTCCATCTTCAAGAATGAACTAAAGACGCATCTCTTTCGCCAACATTTGTCTCAATAATACTAACACTTATTATTTTATATTATTATTATTTTTTTAATCCTTGCTACAAGGCCTGCGCTGGTCTAGCTTAGGCTGGTCACGACATTTGCATATTGTTTGTTGCCCTATTGTTGATTTGACTCTTTCTATTGCTCTCTTCTTTTGTAAGTCGCTTTGGATAAAAAAGGCGTCTCCTAAATGATTCAAATGTAATGTAATGTATCGTTTTCCAGGAGTAACGAATGCATGTACCTGTAGCTTTTTTAGTCTAAAAATCAAATGCAAAAAAAAAGTCAGAAATAAAAAAGGTTAAATTTGCAAAAATGCATTTGATGAGTAAAGGTCCTTGCACACTGAGTTCGAGATTTTCGTATGTGTTTTTTCGTATTTCGGTGGCTCTGAATTGTCAAAACACCATTCAAAATGTTTGCTACGGATACGAAAAATGCAGAAAATTGAACCAGATCAGAATTTTTTTTATGACGGACGAACGTGACGCACACGGCAGTGTGCAAACGTGATTGACAAAACATGAGGTCGTATTTATTTATTTTTTTAAGTGCGAAAATTTCGGACACGAATTTCGGACTCATGTCGCCTTCACACTGGCAGTTGAAATCAGCTCCGTAATACGCAATATACCCCCAGCGAACGTCGTACTACACCGTTGAAAAGCGCCGGAAGCAAGTAGAACAAAAATGGCGGAGAGATTAGATCTCTTCTTTTTCTGCTTGCGTCTCCAGTATAGGAGAGCAACAGCAAGAACATTGACCAGCCGACGATTTGCCATCATGAAATTTTCTGGCTGTATGTGAATGAGCGGGGTGAGGGAAAACGGTCACAATATTTAATTTTACATTTTAATTGTATTAACTGCCCTAATAACGTTAGAAAATCATGAAAAAAAAAAAATGACATGACAACTTATCATTATAAAATCATTATTTATTTGATTCAAAGTTAAGAATTCAGGTTTGTTTATCAGTACCATAGCAACGCTAACTTCCGCTGGAATTGTCGGATAGGAACCGTCAATAGCCTTTCGCAAGAGTTTAATTTTTTGAACGCATCCGGACGATTGACACGATTTTTTACGCACCGCACTCATTCGGACACGGTTCGGACCCATTCGCATGCGGTCTTTGAATCTCCATAGGAAATGAATGACTTCCGGTTGTCTCGGAGCCGTATCGGAGCTGATTTCAACTGCCAGTGTGAAGGCGGTGTTAGTGTGCAAGCACAAACCACTCTGGACCTGCAATCCCATCAATGTTGATTGGCTGATGTTGTATTGTAATATTTTGTATTATAGTCCATTTCTATGAAAGCTTGTTGAGAGTTTTTTTTTTATTATTATTCTTTAAAAGTCTTTATTTCTCACAATTAGGGGTTTATAACATATTATAAACATATTATCAGAATTATGAGATAAAAATTCACAATTACCTTTTTGTATTTTCATTCCATGGCAGGGACAAGCTTTCATGGAAATGTTATGTTGCGTTACGTTACATCTACTATAATATATTATAATATTAAAATGTTAGCAATTTAAAAAATAAAAGTTTATTTATTTATGAATCCATGGCTAATTTTGAATGAACATCAATGGAGAAAGACATCCCCCCACCCCGCACATAATGGCAGTTCTGCCATATAGACCTTATGTAGCCCCTTCGTTGTGTTCTGTCTACCGGTTTGTATTTTTCACAGCATGAAGATTAGATCTTACAGATTTATGAACGAACCTTTCATTTTAACCTTTCCGGACTCCCTTTCAGTCGGTCACGTTCAACATCATATCTCTGGCGTACATGTCTAGGGCTGACTGCCAAAGCTAACCAGCCAAAACTTGAGTGAGAAGTATAGAGAAAACTCTTAATAAGAACAGGAAGTTGATCAGCGTGCCATAAATGCCCAGTGATGTAAAGTCTGAAGTTCAACAACGGCATCATTAAACATCTGCAGCATGCGGTGAGTCATACTTGCTGAGCATTTAAAGAGCAGACTAATGCCTTGCAAATGAGTAGGTAAGTCTAATGATAAAAAATGGGGTTTTCTATAAGAAATGATCCAAGGCACATGTGCGCCTTCTTTTTCCGCCTCCGAGTGTCTCTTCAGTCCTCATTTTCCTGCAGCTTTACTGGAAATGATTGGATTAGCCATACACATTTCATCTCCAGCGTGTTCACATTCCACCGCAATTAGTCATTCTGAACAGACAGCCAGCAGAATAAAGCCACTGAGCCACAGTCATCACAGCCACTCTTATCACACGAGTCACACCAGTTAGAAGAAATTTACAGGGCTGGAGGTCCTGCTTAGCCTCAGACTAAATGGAAGACAAAAGGTTTTAGTTGTCATGACAATTAGATGGAGTCTCAGAGCTGAGTAGGTTTTGATTGCCTGAAGTTATTAGCTGGCGGTAATTAAGTTTGCATTATTCTCTCCCGACAGCAGTTTTGCTTCAACAGTAGTCTGTCCTCTGCAAGCACGGCCAATGCATGTACCAAATCGCCTCTATATATTGGCACAAAATAAAAAATAAAAAATCCTTTGACCCTTTTCATCCTGGAAAAATGGGAACTTTAAATAAATGCACCAATAAAAACAGTTGATGTGAAGAAAGCTAGACGGAAAAGGTCCAATCATGTCCAATATAGCATGACCTGAAACAGAAAATGTTTGACACTCATTGACCATAAAACTACTTTGATATTTCATGTTTGTTTTGTCATGTCTGTTCCAGAATATTGCACTTGCTGTTCCCCAGTGTGCATACTGGAAAATATAGTAAATATGTTGAAGTGTCTGTCCCCTTTTCTGTTAGGAGCATGTGTGACGATCCGTTTGGGCCTTAAGATTTATGCTGGTGTTGAAAATAAATCAGAGTGCTTCAATGGAATCAAGTTGTACTTTCAATGTTGTTTAAGTAGTTTAATTTTCTGTAAACATTTAAACATTCAAGTATGTGTTACATTTGTGTTTGTGAATTTGTGATTCCTTAAATGCTACATGAAAAAGCCAGTACATGCATTTTTCTTACCCTTTTGGCATATTGTTTTGTTTTTCTTGTCATAAGCATAAATCTAGCAAAATAAAGTGAAGCTAATGCTTTAAACATGAAAAGAAACCAATTTCCCAATGAGGTAAGAAAAATACGCTTAAGGCAAAACACCCCATGTGAATTGGATTTTAAAAATAATAATTAATAGATATCACCACTCCCCCAGTTGATTGATTATATTAAGAATTGCAAACATTTTTTTGTATTACAAGTTTTCAGGAATGTTATGTTTAAATATGCAAATGTGGATTTATCTGGTTAAATTTGCACTAATTTGCATAATTTTTACAGAACAGAAATCTGAACATCGAATAGAGCCATGTTAAATATATTATATATATATATATATATATATATATATATATATATACTGTATATATATATATATATATATATATTTATAAAACAGTTGGTTCCAATCCTTGATTCTGATTGGTCAATAGCTGTGCTTTATTCATGATAAACACGGCTATGACCGCTTCACCCAACGGTTCTATTTATCACTGCGCAACACTGCAGTTCCTATGTTGTTGTTTTTTTAGCTTTCATGCATATTACATATTGGAACGTTGTTGCTGTTCACGGTCAGGGACTATTTTTTTTCTAGCGGAAGGAAGGCTTTAAGTGATTTTACTTCATGAATACATTTTTTTTTTACTTTAATATTTTTATTGTGTGGTAACAGTTTTATAAAAGCAATAAGGTACTCGAGGCAAGTGCTGTATCGTGAAAAAGTAACGTCTGAAGGGGTTGCAGGCACTCCGCTTCGCGTCATGCCTAACAACGCCCTTCAGCCGTTACTTATTCACCATGTTTTTAGAAATGAAAATAAAATCAGGTGAATGCTATTTGAACAAACCCCTCTGTAAAAAACCTTAGAAAGGAATAAAACTGGAAAGGTGCAGAACAGATTTCTGGCTCAGAATGAGAAAAAAATAGATAGAATAAAGTGATAAACAGATGAAGTGCTATAGTCAAATAGCCCAAATTCTCAAAATTGACCTGCAGTGTCTTGCCTTAATTAGATATTTTCTCTGAAAACAAGTCTTAAGATTTCATGATTTTTTTTCTTCCCATAAATGTATCTTGTGTCTTCCTTTGTTTCGATATTTTTACTAACAAATGAGGCAAAATATGTACTAGATTTTTTTTTAAAACACACAAAAGCATTAATAAATCCATAAAACTTTTCATAAAACTAAATTAAATACTTTCTGGTGATGAAAATAAATTAGAGTGCTTCTTGTTTTAAGCATAAATCTATCAAAATCTACTTGTATTCTCTGGAAACAAGTCTTAAAGGTTAGTTCACCCAAAAAGGAAAATTGCATCACTTACTCTCCAACATGTCGTTCCAAACCTGTAAGACATTTGTTCATCTTCGGAACACAAATTAAGATCTTTTTAATAAAATCTGAGAGCTTTCTGTCCCGCCATAAACGGCTACGCAACTGATACTTTGAAGCTTCAAAAAGATAAAAAAAAGTTCATGAAGAGATCGTAAAACTAATCCATATGAATTGAGTGGAATAGTTAAAAATTTGTGAAGAGATTTTCTGATCGCTTTATATGATGAACAGATTGAATTTAGGCTTTTATTCACGTAAACATCAACTCACAGATCAGTTACCACAACAAAAAAAGCATGTTCGCTTGGCATGTGACATCCAATGAGGATCCATTCTCTCGTGTTACGCAGCATGTTTGAGCTTCTACAAGAACCAATGAGGTTCATTCTCGTGTTACGCAGCATGTTTGAGCTTCTACAAGAACCAATGAGGTTCATTCTCGTGTTACGCAGCATGTTTGAGTTTCTACAAGAACCAATTATGAGGTTCATTCTCGTGTTACGCAGCATGTTTGAGTTTCCGCAAGAGGTTTGTTCTCGTTAATCAAGCAGGTTCGGTTGAGCTTCTGTTTATGTTCGCTGATCAATGTTTATATGTGAATAAAAGCCTAAATTAAATCTGTTCATCATATAAAGTGATCAAGTCCCTTAAAGGGGTCATCAGATGGCCATTTTCCACAAGTTGGTATGATTTTTTAGGGTCTTCGTGTAAAGTTTGTAACATACTTTGGTTAAAATTCCTCAATGGTTGTGTAAAACAACACCCTTTTACCTCCTCAAAAACACCTCTATTCACAGCGACCCGTTTCGGTGCATGTCTCTTTAAATGATAATGAGCAACTGCTCACCCCACCCCTCTCTTCCGTGAGGTGTGTCGACACAAGACACGTAAAGTGCTTCCTTGGCAACCTGCCTTGGTGGACAGTATACAAATGCTGAGGGTAGACATATGCTAATACGGGACAGTCCGCCATTGGTTGTGGGCGGAGCATGAGAAAAATGACATATTGCTCAGAAAATCCAAACGGCTTGATTATTGATAGTGTTCAGGCTTTTTTAGAATTAAAAAAAGAAGTGAATGTTTTTGTTATTTATTGTATGGTGGTCGTGTCCACACACTGCAAAGACACATTTATATGCAAACACCATATAAAAGTGAATTTTGCATCCGATGACCCCTTTAAAAAGTATCAATCCCCAACACTGTTCTTGCGCAATAACATTTTGCTACAATAAAAAATGACATATGTCAAGTTTTAAAACACAAAGAGCATGAGATACTGTTTGGAACCAGATTTCTGCTTAAAATCTTTTTTCAAATTTCTGTATTCTCTATTCATGCCAATGAAGGCAGTAGAACAAACCTTGCTCTCAAGGACACCACGACTCAGAAAGACAGCACTTGTCTGCACCTGTAACAACAGCCAACTCCAAAGTCTGCCTTTCCCTGAAGCACCAGCGAGCAAGGTGGTTTCTCAGGGATACGTTGCGCTTTCACAATCACAAGACGGGGCAACTTCGACTGGAGAGCTTACCAGTCACTTGCTCGCCTCTAGGAGAACGCCAGCCCCCAGGTAAAGTCGGTGGGAACAGAATGTGCCAGTGCCTAGATCATACTAATGCAAGCCACCTTATGTCATCTCATTCCACCGAGGGCACAAAGCAATGCTCGTCTGCAGCATACAAAAGAGCATTGCAGGAAAACAGAATAACTCCTCTGGTGCAAATCACACTAAGATGACACATCAGTGGCTCCACACACTTGTACCAATACAGGGACGCTAGTTTCCTTCAATCAAAAGCACAATTCCACACCTGGATAGACGGCAGTTAATTCACTGAGACAAAACGTCAACAGGTGACCCCAAAACACCTCCATTGTTAACGTCTATCTGAAAAGCATGCTTTGAAGTGCCCCAGATGGTGCTCTGTGTTATTATTCACGCTTGTTGTTTGGGTAGACGCATGACCTGTAGCTACTGCACAGAACTGCTTTGCAGTGAGTGTCAACAATAAACATGTGAGCGTTTGCTTTGCAACTTCAAAGCCGCTGAAAGTCTCAGTGCGTGGCCCCCCCATCCCCTAAAGAGTTCATTTGAATTTCGCCTGCTTCTCTTTTAACTGCAACACAACAACAAGCTTACCAGAGCTCTATATTTGTATTGCTGAGGTTTTGTTCCGGGGGAAAAAAGAACAATTGTTGCAAACCCTAATTATTGGGATTTCTTTTCTTTTTGCAGAAGTTTCCATTTTATTTTTTCTTAATTGATGCATAATTTTAAAAAGAGCATGCTCCTCATGGGTTAATTTACAGTTTATAATTATTTGCATTGTGAGTGTTGTTCTCTCTTCTATTTAACAGAAATTACAGACCGTGCTTTTGAGCATTACAGGATTTTGTTCCTGCGGCTAACTGCCTATGCTTATTTTGTCAATGGGATGACAGTTACTGCATATGAAAGACCAACAGCGGCACTCCAACATCTTTATGGCACCGAAGGATCAAGGATCACACTGACAAGTTGAAATTTCGGCAGCAGAACACAACGTGACCTGTTCATTTCATGGTTGAACACCAGTAGCTCTCACCAGCCTGCTGTTCCCCTTTTGTTTCAGAGCTCTTTGCCGGCGAAATTTCCTTGAACAAAACTGACAAAGTCTGCTTATGGTCGGCTGGTGTGAAAGTAAATGTATTTTCACAGACACATTCTGACTGCGGGGAATCAAGTGTTCATTGGAACAAACTCTGAGATTCGGAGCAGAGGTGGCAGAAAAGGGCCAAGCGGATTACCCTGCTTACCCTAGACTGCTCCAATGTCTTGTTAGCACTAATGAAACCGATTTCAAAGGTCACACTAGCCGCACACATCATCTGTTCTCTCCAAGTACTGTAAGTACACTTTAGTCTCTGAATTTTTTAAACCTGCTGTTTGATCAACTATTACCAAATGACTGAGTGACCGAGAGAAAACGACAGGAAGTGGCTTGCTTTCTCTGAGCAGCTGTAAGAAGGGGAGGTCAAATATCCAATTTCACTCCATTGGTTTTTCCTCACAGAAAGTAAATATACATGGTGAAATTGCTTTTGATGTGTTCAGCAGAGATTGTATTGGAAGAGGAATATAGTGTTTCCAGAAGAAGAAAAAAATCAATTCAATTAAAGAATTAATTCAAGTCACGCTGGCTATATAGGCTGTAAAATTGTATGCATGGACTACAACTTTCCCCTTCTTGATTGATCTAACAATTATATTTGTATGGCTCAGAAACAGTGGGAATGTAATAAGCTTTCTTCTAATATCGCTGGAATGACCCTTCACGCTAGATGAGCGTTTTGAAACACTCAGATCCACGGCACAGCTGGGAGAATGGACTTTATTATATAAAATGCAGTGACTCGTCTTCCATAAACAGAGCATATCTTTGTGTCAGTGCACTAATAACTTTCGGCAATGCTCTCATGCTATGTAATGGGCTGGGGAAGAAATGATTAAGTGCATTCTCTTTCATTTCTACTAACTCCGCCTCTCCAAACTACCAAGTTGAATGAGTCCGATGATTTATAATTGATGACAGCCCACTGTCTATGGGTTTTCATTAATATCACAATCAAGCCAGTATTTCCAGCTCTCCTTGATTGTCTTCAGATCCCACAGAGGCCGGATGTACTGTATAGCACCAGACTGCACTGCCCTCTCTTTAACACTTCTGCAAGTGAGTCCAAAAACTCTTCTTCCCATTTGCCATCTTTATCCAATCATTATCATTAAAGTTATATCAGAAATTAATATTTCAGAGACTTACGTAAATGCTTTCTGACTGAGATGCGGGAAAAAGTTGTAGGAGCGTATTGAAAGGCACCAGACAGAACCACGGAAACCTTTGAATTTCATTACCCGAGATGGGAAGTGCAGTGTCTTGGCTTTTATTATAATACATGCTGCGTCGAGTGAGTCGAGTAGCACCAGGCAATTCAGTTAAGAAGGCATCCCAGGGTTTTCTGGGAGAGGCCTAATGTCACTCCAGATATATCTTCCCAGTACAGATGGAGGACTCCATCCCTTCCACAGATCCATTGGCAAGGCTTTTGAAGCAACCTCAGCATGGGTCTTCCTTGTATTTTGCATAGGCAGATTACTTCTTTATCATCATCTCTAAACCAAACCCTTAAATGGAGAAAAAAGATGGCACATTTAAGGCACTTCAGCATAAACAGATACGTGACTGCCGGTTTTAAACCGCAATTACACCCAAAGGACTGGCAAAAAAAGCGCATCCTTAATACTTCGGCATGTGATAATTGTGCAGGACATTAGCAGAGCTCGCTTTCTCTCTGTGGCAAGGACGAGATAAGTAGCTCTGCCGTGGTGTACTGTCAGCAGGGTAAGTGTGAATGATGACCACAGCAGCGCTCGGCTTAGGAACATCTCCTTCACCCCTGGCTCTGTCCCCTCCGCTGAGCTCTGAGATACCAGAGCACTGGCCTCATTTGGATGCTGGCTTCCTTTTTAACTCCCCGTACCATTGCTCACCACAAAAGCAGCACAGATCCAATGACAGCATGTCGCCACATGTGCAGTTTTTTATTCTGAACGACAAAGCACTCCACCGTCTGCAGCAATACTCCCGCCGTTACCCATATGTGGAAGTTTCGGACTTTACATAGGCCAAATACGCCACATATTTTAACTCATGCAACTTGTTTTTTACTCTGTTACGCTGTTTATTCAATGTGCTAGCCTTACAAAAGTAACTACATTTTGTCAAAATTGAGTTATGAGTGAAGTCATGTCATTTTCTCACCCTCATGTTGTTTCAAACCTGTATGACTTTTTTTCTTCTGTGGCACAGTAAAAAAAAATGGGCCCTATTTTAACAATCTAAGCACATGGACTAAAGCGTAGGGCACAAGTGCACTTAGGGCGTGTCCGAAATCACTTTTGCTAGTTTAACAACGGGAAAAATGGTCGGCACGCCCGTCGTAAGGTCTTATGGTACGTTCACGCGAATAGAGCGTCTGGCGTGAGTGATTTCAATGTTAAGTCAATGCAAAGACGCGTTACGCCGTAAAAAATTCGCGCGAATTGAGCGTCTGGTGCGTTACGCACGAATGGTGCATTTTGTGCATTCACGTGTTTAACGCGAATTCGCGTCTGCCACCCGAGTTGAAAAATTTGAACTTTGGCGTCAATTCGCGCCGCGTTAACCAATCAGGAGCCTGCTTGCTGCTGACACGTGGTGAAGTGAAGTGATAAACGGGGACAGGCCTGCTTTTCAGTTTATAATATTATTTTATAATATTATTATAAAATATTATAAAATATTATAAATCCCCATCCACTGAATTGGCTCTATCACTCTCTCTCCTCTCCAACTATAGCTGGTGTGTGGTGAGCGCACTGGCGCCGTTGTACTGTGACTGCCGTCGCATCATCCAAGTGGATGCTGCACACTGGTGCTGGTTGAGGAGAGAACCCCTGATATGATTGTAAAGCGCTTTGGGTGTACAGTAGTACATATGAAAGCGCTATATAAATGCCTCATTCATTCATTCATTCATATATGTTTGGCCTCAATAAATTATTTTATATGTTTGGCCTCAATAGATTATTTTATATGTTTGGCCTCAATAACTTATTTTGTAATGTGACAATGCCTGGTGTGGTTGTAATGCACAACAAAGCAAATATTTTATCACATAAAAACTTGATTTCAATATATGAGACATTTCACGAGTTCACACTTACATCAATTACACAGAGTAAAGATTATGCGTATTTGGCGTGCTGTCCGGGGGGAGGGCTCCGAGCTCGGAATTTTGCCCGAACCCAGAGTACTCCCCCCGTTGTTGTAAGAGTATTAGGACTATAAGTGAGGAGATGGGGTGGTGGAGGGATGCTGTTAAACTGTCAATGAACGGAGGTTAGTTTGCTGTATATATACACAGCGCTTAACTCGTTGATTAAGCACCACTCTTGTCTAATTAGGTTTGATTATCTGAATGTGCTCCACGTGTGTTTAATTAGGTTTAATTATCTGAACGTGCTCCTCCCGAACTTTGTTAATAAAACATCATATTAATTTTGTATTCAATGCTATTTTTTCCGTATCTAATCTAGATTATATGAAACATCATTATTCTAATGTGAAGACAACCAACATACTTTAGTGCATAAGAACATAATTCGTGTCTGGACAGTGTTGTGTGAGAGAGAAAAAAATCACAGGACAGGTTGAGGGTGATCCTCGCTCCGATCCGGGAAAACAGGTCATCAAGATGGGCGCGGGACAGGCGGAAGTACCGCTGAAAGCGGCCGTCATCCAGGCGCAGCTCCTGGAGCAAATGGTGAAACTTGCCAAACTGGGTTCGCCTCCGAAGGGTCCGGTGGACCCAAATACGGCGACCATGATCCCTACGCCGCTGTTCTGTTCTCCAGAGCAAATACAGAGCGGTGACTCTCTCGATGAATGCTCGATCAACATCTTGTAAAAAAGATGGCCGCCAAACGGGTTTCGGATTTCGCCTCCGATTCGCTTCAAACTTTTGTTTTTTACGCGCGTCAAGAGCGAAATTGATTCAAAGTGTTCAAGCGTATAGCTAGACGCGGTAGGCGCGAATTTGACATGCTATTCGCGTCTGGTTTGAACGTAGCATTAAAGGGTTCTCCCTTAACGTGCAATAAACCAATCAGTCTCATCTCCCTTTCCCTTAAAAGCCAGTTGCGCTCGTGCCATGGCGGATTCGCTATTTACATGGGGGAATTTGGAAGCGTAAAAACTGAACACTTCTCTAGCGAGGAAACAGATCTGCTTGTGCGCGAGGTTAAAGTGTGCGAGCAGACCATCTACGGGACAAAGTGTACGCGCGTTGTGAACCCGCCTATAGGCACACATTACTAACACACTCTTTAAATAACAAAAAAATAGTGCACCATTGATTAGACCAGGTTTCAGTTGGTCAATGGCGCAGTCTATTTCAGTTGACTCAAAATAGCAACACACCAACAATGCTCCCGAACACACCTCGTTTTCAGACCAGCACGCCCATGGGCGCACAAATGGGCACAAATGCATTTGCTATTTAAACAACGTGGTGCAGGAATGTGAAATGATAACTGCGTCGGGCTGAAACTAGCAAAAAACACTTGTGTCGTGCCTCCCGCTGCATTGCGCCTGGTGTATGATAGGGCCCAAAGTTGTCCAATGTTGTTTATTAGGATATTCTTACAAATGGAATGTGTTCTCTCACGCTTTCTGAATGATGGTCAATATTATGAAACATATTTCTTTAAAGCGTTTTTTCTTTTTCAATAATCCATTACACTCAGATGAACAGTACATCACAATACAGAATAAAAGATCTGTCGCTGCCTCAGTTTCATTGCAACTTTACGGTAACACACAATGGATTTGGGTGCAGGGAAAGAAAACCGAAACCTCGAGTGCCTTGATAGAAACATAATATATGTTGAGTACTTTGCATTTATTAATGGCAAAGTAAATTCACACAGGAGCAGTATTGCATTGTGGTGCAGGAAGACACTGCTAACTTTACGAGCAAAGGAACGCAGGGTCTTGAAGAACACGCAGAGAAACTCTGGTAATTATTACATACTCAACCTCCTCATTTAAAACCAGTCCCCTCTGAATATAGCTGTAGACTGTGATCTGTCTTGTGATCAACTATGTTCAGATTTGGATAAAACCTGGAACAAATATTGACATCAAATCTTTGAAGGCATTTTCTCAGTTCCAGTGTTGGCAAAGTCACTGTATTTTGCCTTTGTCAGGCAGTACGGAGGTCTTATTAGAAGTGATTTGAAAGTTAGGCTTCATGAACTCAAGAAGGGCTCAGGCTCTCGCTGCCCGTAATTTGATCCAATTAAAAAGCTTTGATGAGGAAGCCTCCTTCAACTGTCATTGAGGGAAGATAATGGTTTGGATTTCTGTTTATGGCTCAGCTATTCATTTATGGCAAGCAGGGGCAAATCATATTTAAGGGTCTCTTAAACTGAACTTTTTTTAGGGGGGAGGGGTACAAGCATTATATTTATTAACTTTTCCCCACCAAACTCATAGACAGCATTAGCCGCAACCCTATGAAGCACTTCCTCCCCAAAACAATCAATGAGTATACAGAGGGAGACAGATGGACTGTTTCACAACATGATCACACCTCAAATTAGACCCATCACACAAGTCCTCCTATGTGGACGTGTCTTCGGCAACAAAGCATGTCTAATTCGGAAAGGGGAAAAAAAGAGAGCAAAATGTTTAAATGAGCCGGAAAATGTAATGCATCTGCCCAAGCCTCTTTGATGGGAGTCCATTGACTCCGATGAATGTAGGATTTATGTGGCCATTTATGTATGCTGTGTTACGGCTGAAGGAGCATGGCCCTGTTCTATTACATGAGTTAACACTTCTGCGGAGATCACCTGAGACCTGCCTGACGTTTCCCTTCCCCCGCGCTCACTCCTACTCCTCTGCTCTGGAGTGCTGAATGCCTGATTTCTCCCTGACAAGATGATCACATTATCCATGGCAATTTAAATCAGATAGACACTGGCAGGTTAAGGATTATCAGACGATGCAGTGCAGGAAGGCCTTACGCTAACACCATATTCTAATATGGGTGATAAAAAGACACTTAAACCCTGAGCAGAGAGGTACTTTTAAACAAGTAATATGTTTTAAGTGAAAACGTTTGAAAGAAGTTTAACGAGGTATTTTCGTTCAGCTACTATAATTGTATATGAAAATGCTGGGGATACAGAATCATATTAAAGAGAAGAAGCACCTTAGGGGGGAAAAGCAGGATCAGAGTGACAGACTGAGCAGATTCACTGTGTGCTAAAGAGTGGAAGGTTTAACTAGGCTTCGAAGTCAAGGTTTACTACAAAAATACTGTGCACTGACAGTCTCTAGTTTCAGCTCCTGGTGGTCACAACAGGTATAGATTTTAAATTATGCAAGACTCATACATAACACAATCACTGATGGGCTATAGAGTGCTACAAGTCCACTTTTTCAGCAGCCTGGGTTCCAGAATAACTTTTCCCATTCATTTTCACACAGGGATTTGTAAAAGACAGTCTTTGTTAAAGATTTATAATGAACCAATCCAACCAACTACGTGGTGTACATTACAAACTTTGATTTGAAGCCACAACAAAAAATATTTTAAAAATCAGACTATATATACAGGTACAGAAACAATATATTTCATGTTTATTGCAAAAATATATATGTTTGAGAGCATAGGGAGATTGACTCGCATTTGCATCATTTGCAGTGTTTCAAAGGAGTGGCCAGGTGCTTGTTTCGATTTCCTGATTGGTAAAGATTTCTCTACAAAATCATCATGGGTAATGTATATTTTCACCTGGAATTCTACTGTTAAACATGATTATTTTAAATAAATAAGTTGAAATAATGTGGACTCGACAGAAGCATACACCATCAATTAACAACCTTGTAGCACACGGTAGGTCTGTCATTAACAGTTTATAAATTATCTTAAAAAGTAAATTTCCATATGGAGAAAATTAATTGGGATTTTTACTTTTGGAACCCGACTGTTTCACTCTATAGGCATTTGGTTTGAAGTTAAAAACCTCAAATCGCCATTCCAGCTAAATTATCAGAATTCAGACCAGATGTTATCCTGTGTGTGTCAGATTCAAATGTTTGGTTTAAGGTTTCATTTGTTAACTTTAAGGTCTCATTTGTTAACATTAGTTAATGCATTAAATCATGAACTAACAATGAGCATTTTACAGCATTTATTAGCATTTGTTAATAATAGGTAAAAATTTGTTCATTGTTTCTTCATGTTAGTTCACAGTGCATTAACAAATGTTAACAGACACAACTTTAGCTTTTCCTTCAATGCTTTCAGAATCTTTTCTTTTTAAAATAATTTTGTTACTGTATTTTTAAAATACATTTTATATGAACATATTTTAAAGGGGTACTTGATTATGATAGCTAACCAATCACAGCGCATTCCATATTCCAGAAGGAGGGGCTTCTTCGAAAACGACGCAGACTGAGGAGAGAGGAGCTGTAATAATATACGTAAAAAATAATGTGTTTTTTTTTAACAATCAAGCATGAAAACATATTCTAGTACACCATAAAAACAAAATTAAGACTTCGTAAAAGGGCATAATAGGACTAGCCTGGTCCCATCAGACTCTCGTACATTTAATTTGTACAGAGAGTCTGGCCTCGCTCCATTGACAAGCGTTAACTTCCTTGTAGGCGGGTACTCTGTTGCAGTTTAAAACTATTAGATCTGCCCAGAGCCACTCTGGATCTGCCATAACCAATCGCTAACGTTTGGTCGTGACGTATGACGACTCAAACTAGTGCATGACATCAGCGTCATCGTTCTCAGCAACTCCCTCTGTTCGCTGATTGGACCGGTTAAAAATTGACCGGAAGTACGAGGGCGGAGCCAGGCTATAATAGGACCCCTTTAATGACAGTATATTTATTGGACAAAAATGTATTCTTTTATTTATCAAAATAAACAGAAAATATTACAAAGTTTGCTAAAGTGATTGTTTTGAACAAGTAGTAGACATTATGCAAAACATTATTTCAGCTAAAGTATTTGTATAAATTATGTGTGCATTTTACCCCGTGTGTGGGGTAAAAGGCCCACCCTGCCACCTCATTTATAAGACTTTTTAAACCACTTTTATGATTTATTTTCGCACAAAATCTTTTGCTCCATCAATGTTCAATAAAACTGGATATATATTTTTCTGCAATCATACACTATGGGAGTAGTGAAAAGCACATTTTTCTTAAGATGTGCCTTTAGCCCCGTTGGACCCTAACTGATTGATTTTTAGGTATTTTTGGCAACACAGAAAATAACAGAAAAAGTAGGCCTACTTAGAAATTAAAAAAAAAATCCTTATTCATCAAGAAAAAAACAATGCTGAAAGAAAATGAAGATATTTGTTTTTCTTTTTCCACAGCAGTGAAACTTAACAGACTTTTGTTTATTTTAAATCTAAGCAAGAGAAATAATAAATGTAAAATGGTTTGCAGAGGTTAAGATTTTTAAAGCTTTTCTATTTTCAGAGGTCGCAAAAAAAGTCATTTTGTTTAAAGTGTTAGTTCACCCAAAAATAAAAAATTCTGTCATTAGTTATTCACAGAACCACTTTTTGCAGTGGCTCAGTGGTTCATGTAGGTTGTCTACAAACCAGAAGGTTAGTGGTTCAATCCCCGGTTCCACCTGACCAAGTGTCGAGGTGTCCATGAGCAAGACACCTAACCCCAGCTGCTCCCGACGAGCTGGATGGCGCCTTGCATGGCTGACACCGCCGTTGGTGTATGAATGAGTGAGTGAATGGGTGAATGTGAGGCAAAATGTAAAGCGCTTTGGTGGCCATTGGGTCTGTGAAAGCGCTATATAAATGCAGTCCATTTACCATTCACCACCCTCGTGTCATTTCAACATCCGTAAGAACTTTGTTCATGTTTGGAACACAAATGAAGATATTTTAATGAAATCCAAAAGGTTTCTGTGCCGAGATCCAACATTGCACATTTAAGGTCCAGAACGGTAGGAAAGACATTATTAAAGTAATCCATGTGACTCCAGTGGTTTACTTCAATTTATGAAGTGATGCAAGTGCTTTGTTTGCACAAAAAAATATATAATAATTTACCATTTTATTTACAAAATAATATTATCCAACGCAACAAAGTCAGCTCTTGCGTGAGCACATGCGTTGTGGTGCTCTCATGAACACTTACGTGAGTTGTGTTATCGCGCCAGTCTGAACAAAACATGCATGTGTCGTGATGCTCTCGTGAACGCTAGTTGTAGATCAATATTTTCGTAAATAAAGTGGTAAATTATGTTGTTTTGTATAAACAAAGCACTCGCGTTGCTTCATAAAATTAAGGTTAAACCACTGGAGCACTTTAACAATGTCTTTCCTATCGTTCTGGGCCTTGAAAGCAGTAGTTGCGTTGCATCTCTATGGAGGGATAGAAAGCTCTTGGATTTCATTAAAATATCTTCATTTGTGTTCCGAAGATGAACGAAGGTCTTATGGATGTGGAACGACACAAGGGTGAGTAATTAACGACAGAATTTTCATTTTTGGGTGAACTAACCCCTTAAACTGTAGAAGAGGTAACTAGCAAACTAGGAAGTTACCTGGATCCCAGAGATTACCAAATGACATCATTAGTGAAAACTGTGATGTATAGACCAATTTCCAGCCGACGTCACAGTTACGTCACGGTGCTGGCTGGTGGCAGAAAAGAGGGAAAACTGGAGGCGGCAAATACAAACCAGCACAGATTCGGCTAAAAAATAAGGATCTTAAATTATTCTTCTTATTATTAAATCTCATCTTGTTGTGTTGTTGGGTGCAAGAATCAATGAAAAATGAATATGGTTTATCTGCAATTTTTTATTTCTAGAAAATATTCACCTCCTTAAAATTGCACCATAATGTCACTCTTTACATTGTCGTCTTTGCGTGGCTAGGCAGAACTGCGGATCGTACACACAAGTCTTGCACATCACCATTCAGCACATAGTTATAGGCATCTAAAGATCTATATGCCCTCCGTTTCTCTATCAGGTAGGTCAGGACACTCAACCGGAGGTAGCGTTAACATTAATCCTGTCAGATCCTCAATGAGTGTACGGGTCAGCCAATCTGGTTCCGTCCGTTAAAATTAACTTTTGCAAATAACAATCGCGGTCCTGGACAGTGAGTGACCTTGCACATTAAGATCAAATCGGATTTTCTCCAGTCATTGTTAAAAACAAGCTAAAAAACTTGCAGACTTTACGTTAGTGAAGCGGCCAGATGGATCGTTCTGCCACCCCCTAAGCTCCGCCCACATAAAAACGTCACCATGTTTACCAACTGAAAATTGGTCTATTACTGAATCAAGATTCATTATGGTTTTGACTTTATGACATGTCATTGCTCAAAAATACTCCATTGATTCCCAGTCCAACCATTGACAGAGTATTGAGTCTACATGACTTCATTTCTAAGATGAAAGAATGCTGAAAGAGCAGTGTCAGTTTGAGAGAGGTTTTCTCAAGATAGAAGTGGAATCTCCTAAGGACTCACTCAGACAAATAGACCGAGAGTCAACCAGACCAGGACTTCAGCTCATCAGACAGAGGCCTGCAGTTCTATAATAGGGCTCAAAGAAACAGAAGACATCCTGCCTGAGCTCTGACCTCAAACACACCGCCAGCCCAGGAACCCCCGTCCATCGCAGGCCGTGGGAACAGATTGCTTCAATTATCGCAATCCTCACGTACCGAAATCCCCCCTGACACCGAGTCCATCCACGGACTAGAAAGGGATTTGGGAAGCAACATGTGGCACCAGAACACTGGGGGCCAACACTTTCCTAGACTATTCTGTTTGAACCGAGATGTCTCCAATCTAGCATCCCCCAACCCTCTCAGATTTTCCTTAGATCAAACGCCTGTCCATAAGCACCGATTTGTGTGTTTGGCACATCCTCTCAAATGTATATTGAAATCAATTCACCTAGATCTGTACATCACCAACATCACATGGTCAGGACATTCAAGGTTTTACGGTCAAAGAGAACTTCAAGGATTTAGCTCCTGGTTTAAATGGAGAACAAGGAAAAATATTGACTTCGTTATCTGTATTGTTTGGATGTGTTTCTTGTGGTAATAAGATATGGTTATATGTTTGTTGCTATTTTGTATGCCGTTAGGTGTGTTAAATCGTTGATGCATCTTTATTAATTTGTAATTGATTTGATGTATGTATGTTTGGTTCAAGGTATATTTACGTGGTGTTTTGTTTTTCTTTTATACAAGCTCTTACGATGAATTCATGATGTCTCACGGCAAATCCATGGTGACGGATGTCTAAATACAGTTTATAATGAATCGTAAGTCGAAGAGTCCACCTTTTTTATAAGCCAGGGAGCTACACATAAATCCGAATTTGCTAAATAGGTTTGCTCTTATTTTCAACTTCATAGGCATGGAATGGACTGCTAGAAGATAAGTATGGATATCTTAAAGCCTCAAGATATTGACTTTTACATTTTTTTAACCTTCAACTGGATTTAAACACATACACACTGAAATGCATTTATTTTTATGGCAAATAAAATAAGCAGGAGCTTTAGTTTTATCTGGACATTAGTAATGAAGTCATCAAATCCAGGGTGGAATTGGACATTTTAATTAAATTTTGGGTATACCATTCAAAAGCTTGGGTTCAGTCCTTTTTTATTGATACTTTTATTATTTTACTTTTATCCAGTAAGGATGCCTTAACATTTCTATTCCAAATAGATGCTTTTTTTTTTTTTTGCTTTGCTTTCTATTCCTCAAAAAAAAAAAATATAATATTTCACAAAATTACTGAAATAAATGCAGCCTTGGAGACTTCTCTTACCGACCCCAAACATTTTAACTGTAGTGTATATATTTTTAATATAAAATAAAAGCAAATGAACGCATTATCTTTATAGTTAAAAATGGATTTTAAAATGTCCCTTCTAATGTTAAAACCAACCCTACACCCTTGATTCCTCTACTTTGAACCATTACATAAGCATATCTTGATAGTAAGCAGCAGCATAGAGAATCACGGCACTAATTGCAGGGCACAGTTGAGAAATTGACTAATTGATCAAGGCCCATAGAGGCTGGATTTCTTCTACAGTGCAGGGAAGGTGGAGGAGTCTTGTCATTGATGGTTCGTAGTGCATCTCACAGAGAACAGAGATCTCAACGGGCTCTTTTGTTCAGCAGGGGGACGCATCATCCACACCTTTCCCCAGCCCCTTAGATCTCCCTCTAAATCAGCATTAGAAAGGTTAGCCCAGTGCTGATAGCATGCCATAGATGATACAGTGTATATGTCAGAGAGCTTCTCTGGATGAAGGCATAGCTCCCTGTACACCACAGATGCGCGTGGAAGATGTATGACTGTGCTTTAATGAAGGCAAGAAGGGAGAGTCAGCCAATAAGGAAGCGTTTCTATTGCACAGGTAGGGCAGTTATCGTGTCCCTGAGTGTGTGACGGCATTCTGATGCCTGAGGACAAGCCGGGATGGTACACAAAGTTCAGGAAACCTATTCTGCCATTAACACCGTCAAACAGGGTGTGAAATAGGAACATGGAGTTCATCCACTGTGGAATTGAATCGGTTTTAATGCGGCATTACTGTACAGAAAAACATTCGACAAGCCAAATTCACTTCACTGCGAACAAGAATTATTAATCAGTAATATACTATTATTTGCGCCTTTGCCGGAATTGGATTGATGTTGTTATAAAAGAAGACACAGTCATTTGCGATTTAACTGCTTCCTCTCCTATTTATCATGGGGGGAGGGGTGACACTGACACAGTATCTGAAGTATTCGCTGTAATTCTCCTGGTGCGTGTTGCCTAATTTCCATTGTTTCTCTGAGAAGGTGCGCAAGAGCTCCTTTGATAAGTGTCTTTGATGTGCTTGCAAAGACAGAATGGAGTCATGTTTCTTTTTGAGATGTGCCGTCATCAAGGTTTAAAGACAACAATAGTCTTTGGCACGTATACTGAGACGGTGGCTGTAGATTCAGATGATAGTAACTGTCCAAGTAGAGCATTGTAAAGCACTGCTGTTTTGTTTTCAGTAGCTGTCGAAAGTAAAAGACATTGTCTGCATTCAGAATAGCTGGAGGGGTTTGATCGTGACAGTTTTCAGGCCCATGTTCCGGTTAAACAGTATATCGACAATGGGAGAAATGACAAGGTTCATGCATCATCAAAAACCGGTTCACTTGAGATGACGTGGCTGGTGAGGCATTACTTTTATGGAGTGTATAAATGTGCAGTGAATGTTGTTTATACCGGTGTTATTTTAGTATCATTGATATAGCCTACTATTATAGTTTTTGTTCATATTTTGAATTCGATTTTTTGTTTGTTTTTAAAATTATTGTTTTGTGTAATTTCTATCATTTCTTTTAAAAATATGACTATATTATTTTGATTAAGTTGTATTTGTTATTTTAGTATTTCAGTTTAGACTAAACAAAACGTTGAAATTTTGTCATGGCAACTAGATGAAATAAAACTATTTTATTTTATTTCAGTCAATGTTCTAACTGTCAATCCCCTTAACTGTCACGATCCCGTATAAGGGATATCTAACTTTACTTCGCTATATTACTATTAAATCCTAATCTAATTATGACAAACTATATATCGTTGGAAAGGTCTAAGACTCCTAAATAGATATTTTAGCGCTGTTTTTTTCTTACAAATTATGTTTGAACAGTAATATATGAATTTATGACAAGAGTGCGCCTCAAAAAAATCGACGTCATTACAGGAGTTTCGGACCTTTGTCACAAAAAGTCGACGCACACACTTTTAATAATTGAAACTTTCGTTTTTAATGCTAAAAGTTCATAATAAAAAATAATCTAGTATTTGTCAATAAAAAAAGATAAAATTATATTTTAAAAAGTAAAGTAAGAAGTCCTCTAAAAAGTATAATATATGATATATATATAAATATTTTTTTATTATTATTATTATTATTATATCACATATTTTAGTAGTTATCATAAATTAGGTATCATTTGAAAGCTTACGAACTCAGAATTCATCCAGTGAAAACTGTTTTGAAATTGGATGTTGCGTTACCATAGAAACGGTATTTTTTTTTTTATTAGGCCCCTCCCCTTTTGGGCATCATCTTTCATATTGTATTATCAAAACCTTTTCTAATATTGACAAAACACATATTGTCAGAAAGGTCTGAGTCTCAAGGTTCCATATTTAGTGACAGAAGTGATATTTGGATAGAAATTTATGAATTTGTTACAGCAGAATGCACACAATTAAATTCAATGGAATGCAATGGCACCCGGTGGCTATTTTTGGTACTACGCCTAAACAAAATCTCATGGGAACTTCAATGTTTGTGATATCAACTTGAAATTTGGAACACAACTTGGTTAGATATATAGCTTTCATTGTATAGTAATTTTATAGTAAAAAATATTTTGTAAAATATTTATTTTATATTTAAAAAAAAATGTATTAATAAAGTATATTTGATTTACTGTAAATTATAACTTCCATAACTTTTTCATACTTTAATTTATTGAAGTGCTTTCACTTCAGTAATAATCTGCTGATTGTTTTCTTTAAAACAAGACCAAACTTAGGTCTGTATTCCAAAGCATTCTTGAATTACAACCATTTAAGTTTGTATAGTGCATCTTAATGTCAATTATCAAAAGGGGGGGGGTGACAGTTAAGGGGTTAAGTTATTTCAAGTAATGAAAATGTTTTCATGGTTTTAATTTTAGTGACCGGAAATAACACTGGTCTACACAACCAGATGATTGTGTTATTAACTCTTATATCCATTTTTACCAGCAAATTCTTATACAGTATAGATCTCAAGACATGCTGTGGCAGCCCAATCTCGTATATTTGTATAAAGTTCCTAACAACAGTACTAACTAACAACATCTAAAATTTCATTTTACATATTTGCCGCTTCAAAAGCATAAAAAAGTTCATATTTAAATTATAAATATATTTGTATAGTTGTGTCCACTATTGCATTGTTTGAGAATAAAAATTAAACAATTATTAAATGATGAAAAAGAACTTGAATACATTTTAACATTTTAAAGTTCAATCTTTAAAACTTGAAACGAGTAAAATATGAGCTGAAAATAGGTAAACACATTAAATGACTGTAAATATTTTAAATAACACATTTAAATCATCTTATTAATTAAGCCCAATAAAATCTACATATTAATTCCATTAATGTAATATGAACCTAAAAGGATTTGAAAACATCTAACCATTTTCTTAAAATGCTTACATTTTAGATGTCAATATGTTAATAGAGTATATGCAAACGTATGAAAAATATATGTGTGCTAAAACCACACTCTACATACGAATACCAATTAGCTACCTAAGGGGATCACGTACACACTGTAAACTGGTCTGATCCATGAGCTAGCTGACATTTAAGACCATTCCCGTGTTTCCAAGAGAAAAATTGTTCAGTTTAAACTTAAGCAATTCCATCATTTTAGATCTTAAAACACACTATTAGCATGGAAGAAAGTATATAAATCTGTCACACCAGTGATGTCAAAGAATCAATCAGCTAAACTATTCCATTGACTGACAGCACACAGTGCCCATGGGAACTTTCCTCAGCAGATAATAGAAAACAATTAAATGCCAGAGCTGTGAGGTTGAAGGTATAAGAAGCTTATGGGGAAATGTGATCCTTCAGCCAGTTCACTTATAGTTCTTCAGCTTCATTTCTGACTTTCCCTTATTCCCATAGCCCGAAACACAATGGTATTTGTAAGCCTTGTGGATATAGAAGTAGAAAAGTTTGACTGCTCGCAGTGGACTTCAAGACATCCAATGCCTGGAAATGTTAGTTCAGAATAAATGATCTATCGGCACAATGCTTCTGTGATTTCAAAACACCAGTACATTTATGGTTGTTAAAAAAAGTGTCAAATGTATGTGTCTGTCCCTGTGCAAAGCTCAAGGTATTTACATTTGTAGCATATACATTAGCATATAATTACCACACAATTAGCATATACATTTATAAAACTAGTAATTAAAATTATGTGTATGGTTAAAATCATTAGAAATTAATCATTTTCATCTTCAGACTTGTTCATATAATCTAATTTTAGTTTTATTGTGATTCTATACAATAGAATGCAAGTGATCCAATTCAAAACTTGCCCCAGAAACATCTATCTACTATTTTGAATTTTATTTAAGCAATCAAAACTGCAACTGTTTGTCAGTTCATGAATACCAAGAACAGTGGAGCAGTTTACTACTAAATAAGATGGAATTTGTATATTGATAGAAACAAAACCTACACTGGGCAATTTGCTTACTGTATATGGAATGGAATTGACTGCAATTATTTCCCCCAGTCTATTTTAACTTTAAAGGCCCATACACAACAAGGATTAGAACTATAACAATAATTATAACCACATTTTATGAGAACAGACACTAAAGCTATAATGATAACGACACAGAGGAATGAAATCATTGGAATCACTTTCAGAACCCTTTTTGGTAACACTTTCTAAGACCATGCTTATAATGAATTTTAGCTCCATTTATTTATAATATATTTATAAAGACTCATTCAGATACTGCATTATAAGAACAGTTATAGTTACATTTTATAATTTCTTATAAGTCATGCATTTGATTTTTCAATGTGCATGCTCATAATGCATTATACACATCCAGAGACGCTTGTTTCCTGTACCAATTACTTATTAATAAAGTATTTAATGGCTAATGTTTGCATTATCATTAATGGTCATTTTGATATGTAAAAATCCATTTCTCCTCAGCATTTTGCTTATAGCAGTTTGAAATTATACTTTTAAAAATATTGGTAGTATGTAACATTTAAAAAGATTTTAAACAAAAACAACTGTTTGTATTAATGATTTCCTTTTTTTATGTCCCCTTAGGGGCTCTGTACAAACCATTTAGGTTTAAAAACCATTACTTATGAGATCTCTGTGAAATTATTCTACTTAAGGCAATCAGTTTCCTCAAAAACACTGCTCATCTGACCTTCACTTGTTGGGGTTTAGCTTCCCCATTCTAGAAAGAGAATCAGTGAATAAGTACAATACTTATCAATATCAACTACTTTTTTTTTTTACATCATAAGATTTTAAAACATGTTTGTGTGAAAGTTACACATTGAACATTACAATTCCGCACAACACAAAGCAACTAATTAAACCACTACGTGCAATCAATCAAATCAATCAATCAATCAACCATGCTAATCCTTGTTCTAGATATACTAGATGCTCACACTTCAGTGAGCATCTAAGAACATGATACATAGAGAGGCGTACTTGGGCGTACGACACTATCAGCAGCATTCAAATGATCTAGTGGGACTCAGCGCCATTTTTCCGCAGTCTACTGACACATGAGTCAAGCACAACTAATAAGATTCAACTACGCTTGGGGTCCAAACGAGACTCGGCTTCATCCGGCAGAACTCATGACAGCCGGAATTGCACCTACATACACAATAACGTCGCACGACTGAAGAGGTTTTCAGAAACACTGAGTAGAATAAGTGGCCTAGAACAGTGTTTGCTGTAAAACTTGACTGTTCTGTCACAGGGCATCTTCCTCGTGTGGCCGTGATGTGACCAGGCAGCTGGCAGCGGCAGAAAGCGAGGCAGGTCACAGGTGCCAGAAGAATTATCAATCTCTCACTCCCACGGCAAACAAGCACAAACGCTTCCCCTCCCACGTGCAGCCTGAAGACGGGAAAGGCATCCACCCAGGGCATGTGATTCTTGTGCTGGAGAAGAGTGAAGGTAACTGCTGACCCAGTTGGAAATTGGGCATGTGTCCCAAGGTCATACGCCCACACACCCAAAAGGATTTGTTTGTTCGCAAACTGCCACAAGCCATCTTTTGCAGTCCTTATGCCAGGTGTTCACTAGAAAGGGGGTTCTCTGTGAGGGAATGTAGGCAACTGCTGGCTCAGTCGGAGTTACATAACAAAGCCTCGTGGGACGTATGCGCGTATAATGAATGTTGCCGTTATTTGTGAATTCTGTTGAACTGAAGTGGAGCAACGGTGTGACGCACTACGCTAATACCCTCTGTTAATGATGTCTCTGTTAAAGTCACTGTAAGATCAAAATTGACAATTCTTATTGTCTATGTAATATTGCAGTTTTTATTGCACATCATTATTTTAACTTCACGTAATCTTTCACCAGAATAACTTCCCTCTCCCTCTTGCAGCGACATTGCTTCTCTTCTCGGATGACGTGTTTACTGGCGTGAGGGCGGGACAACCTGTCACTCACATGACATCACAGCGATAGCAAACCACAACCATCCAATCAATTCCCCATGGACAAAGTCCCGCCCTACAGTTTGTCTTGTTCAAAAAGCAGTTTCACTCAGATATACGCTACAAAAGGGAAAAAAGTAAATAGCAACTTCCGATTCATGCCGACTTTAACAGTCACATGTCGTTTTTACTATGTTATATTATGTTACATATATCGCAGCTTAATGTGCAAAGAAAACTACAGTATAAAGACTTGTGAGCGCCCTAAACATGCTCATTTTAACGAGAGCTGGCAACTAAAGTGTAGAAAAGTTTAACAACGTTAAGCAAATGTGGAGAGACTTGATGCAGCAGCTATCGAAGTAAAGACAGTGAGTGGAGGTCATGTGATCAGTCTGCTGTCAGATTCTGTAGTCGATTTCATGTACAGTATATGTTCTGATCAAGTAGAAGGAAACAAGATGCATGGAAAACGTGATAGATTGTTGCGTGTTAATCGTGCTAACCATATGGTTGCGTTCACGACAGATAGATGGACACAATAGCAAATAATGCTGTATATTGTTTTGTGATATAATGTGCAATGCATTATATACAACCATTTTGATGATTTGGAAATACATGGAATGACATACTAGTTGTAGTGATGTTCTAAGAGAGAAGATGTTCATTTTCAGGTCACTACACATATCCTTTACAATGTTCTGTCTGAATTTCTCGAAGGTATTCTGCTGAAAGAGGCTTATTGAACCTCACATACCATTTTGTATCTTTATTTGGCAAAGCTATACATCAGTGGGTGATGTTCACCGTCACTGGATTCAGTGTGACAGGAAATTAAATAGTTGAAAATAGACTTCATACATGTAAAGATGATAAGGACACACAAGCCATGAGCATGTGGGTAAAATGGGAGATCTTTTTCCATTCTGCTCAGTGCTCACATTTGCAAATGCAGTGCTGAGCCACAGGGTCTGGTGGGATAGCTGCCACACTACTGCCCTCTGCTGGTCACATGTGTGTATCGTGTTGAGAGTTGCATCAAACTCCATTAACAGTTTTGTCCTAAATCCACCCTTTGAAAAAAAGAGAAAAAAGCTTTGTTTTTGTTTCTCATTATTGATATCATATTGCATTCCACAGCAAAGAAACAGTTCATTTACCACAATGAAAATGAAAGCAGATCATTACATTTCCACCAAAATTGAAAACAGGAAAAAGAACTGACTTATTAGAAACAAGCTATAGCCTATTATAATAACTCATTGTTCTCATTGCTAGGAAATAACTGTGCATGTAGATGTGCTGCTGAGGACAATTAATTTCTTGAGAGAGCATATATTAGGTCCCATAACTGGCTGGTACATAATGATAGAAGAAGAATTCAAAGCTTAAAACTCATTCTAACCACAATAAGGGCAAGTAACGGCTCGGTGATGCCCTATAGGCGACTCAGTTCTACTGTCTAAAGGCCTGTTCACACCAACACAAAAGTTCGGTCCAATTTTCACATCCTATTTGTCACAATTTCAAATGCATTTCTGACACCTGCTTGTCACTGAGAAAAAAAATTATTCAAACCATGTTTACCATAGACTTAAACAAAAAGGTATGTTTTCAAATACTGCCACCTACTGTCAGAGAGTGAATTATAGTTTTAATTTTGCCCCTCGGCATTCAGATATTTGCATTCGCTATGGTGTTTGTCAAACAACACCCTTCCCTCTGATATTCAGTCGCTTAGCAAAATACTGTTCTTGAACGCCACCCAGTCGTAGTAACAGCGGTCTGTCCATGTGACCTAAATCGTGAAATGTTAAGTTCGCCAGCTTTATTCGCAGTGCAATGGAAAATGAATTAGAACAACTCTACTTTAAACAAAAGACACATCCACAACCGTTCATTCAAATGAAAATGTTTATCGCCCCAAATTTTCACACCAAACATTCGTCTTGGTGTGAACAGGCCTTAAGTCACCCATTAAAGCTTACCGACCCTCACAAGAGACCTGGACTCCATACAGAGAGCACTCTGTTACTGCGAAGCACCATCCAAGCTCTCTTAAACCATTCCTTCCCCCCCAGTGTCTCATGGGATTTCCCCTGCTGTTACTCTGAGTGTGAATGAAATCCCCCTGTTGCTCTGCCATTAGGACTGGCCACAGTCCAGTCACTCTGAGTCAGTGGCTATTCATGACTTTCTCTATGCAGTCAGCAACTGCTACAGATACAACCTGTCAAACTATCACTCTCAATCTCACCTCCACGTTTATTCAGAGCCGAATCATCTGAATCATTGTCCTTCTCTGAAGTAGCCTCTTTCAAAACCTGAAACTTCTGATATGACACTGAGACTTCAATAGAACTGAGAACCCAAGTCTCCTGAACGGTGAAAACATTTACCACTTGGAAATGTCCTAGATCTTCCCTTATTATGTATGAGTGTCCTGCGCGTGTCCCTCTCACGATGGCGAGTCAAATGTCGCTTATACTCCATGCATCTTGATTCAAAGGAGACGTTCTGATGGGAGTGCGGGTGGATGGGGTTTATTCCATAGGTCTATCCAGAAACAGCTGTTTTACCTCTAATTAAAGGAATGTAGCAGGTGTCACCTGCACCCCAGCAGTGTGGGGGCACACCTGGTTGAATTAATTTGATCCAAAGTGATTCAGACAGGACTGCCTGCGCTCCGGTGTGGCATTCAGACACTCAACACACATTAAACTACTGAAACTGAGCACCTGCTTAGCTGGATTTGCAAAAGTGCCCCATGCAACAGCAAAAAGAGGCCTCTATCCGAACACACTGACCCTTGGGACACGGTTTAGTGAGGTATGGGGGATGGATGAGAAGCCTGTTTATACCAAGGAGGTCTGGAGAGAGCTATCTGTTAGCATTCCTATTTATCTCAATGCAGCATTAGCAACTGGAGACCCGCATGGTATTTGTTCACGGCCATTCATTTCGTTTACATCTTATATTTGGTTCGGTGACATAAGAAAAAAAGGATTAATTTAAAAAAATCAACAAAAAAAATGTGGCACGGAAAATTGCGCGACAGTGTGATTCGGTTTACGGCACTTTTCATTCAGTATCCACAAACAGTAATTGGCTGTCGCACAACTCTGAACGAAATTCAATGACGTCAAGGCTGTAATGCAAGTGAATATCAAGGCACACATGATCCAAGTTAGCCGTCATGCTTTTTTCCAGTGGTAGAGCCACGGACCCTCGTATCTCGCAGAATTAAGACCATCTGGCAAAACTTCTTTGTATTAGCTTGCATTACAAAGCATTTTCCATGGAAAAAATACTTTTTACCCCATAATTATAATTACAACATACCAGCATGGGCTAACTGCTTATGCAACCCAACAAATCTTGGTTTATCCACCTTATTTTTAATGCAAGTGCGGGCGTCATCCGCTTATCTGTTATGCTGCTTGATGTTGTAAACTGGTATTTGTTATCCTATTTTAATTTATTCTCATAATAATAAACGAAAGTTATCGTAGTCAGCCGGATCCGGTCCATAGATGGTGGACCTGCGCTTAGACACGACCCCAACGCATCCCTGAATGTAGTGGTGCACGATATATCGGCCGCCAATATAATATCGGCCGATATGGTCAATTTTTTACACATCGGTATCGTTCCGATGTCAAAATAGGGCCGATGTGAACAGGCCAATAATCATTCCTGAGTATTTGACGTGCGTGTATGTGAGTGTGGGGGCGGGGATGTTTGTTTTTGCACGAGCGCATGTACTAGCACAAGTCCTGTCAGTTTAAACAAACATCAAACGCAAGAAGTCTGGAACTTACGCGCTGTTTTCTGTCAGCCTTACTAAGGCGTCTTTTTGTCCCGCCAAAGCCTTATTTGACCGGTGAGTGATGTAGATGAGTGATGTAGATGACTGACTGTTGCGCTTGTTTAACTCTCTCTCCCTCGCGCATATTAAAGAATTGAGTTGACTGAATATCTTTGAGAATACACGATGGTAAAAGGTCGGAAGACCAAAGTTTTTTTTTTTTCTTAACTACCACTGGTTGTGAATTGTGCTAAAATAACATTGCCTTATCTTCTCTGAAAAGCTTTCCACACATTCAGATGACAAACCACACTTTCAATAAACAAAAAAAAATCTGTCTAGTGACAAATCTTGTGCGATGTCCTAAACTGCCTGGATGGTCCGTTAATGACACGTCCGATTCGCGAACTAATGACTCCTTTGAACCGATTCACTTTAATGAATGGTTAAAACAACTGATCTGTCCAACACTGAACTCAAGAGATATAAATCGGAAACACTTTACAATAAGGTTCCATTTATTAAAGTCTAGTTAACTACATTAGTTAACATTCTATTAATATTAGTTTCTATGCGGATTTACTCCATGACAAAACCACCCCAGTCATTCTAGAATGATTCATTCTTTCCAAATAGAGCTATTCAAGTCATCTGGTGAAATTGTTTTTTATATAGCAATATACACTCACCGGCCACTTTATTAGGTACCCCATGCTAGTAACGGGTTGGACCCCCTTTTGCCTTCAGAACTGCCTCAATTCTTCGTGGCATAGATTCAACAAGGTGCTGGAAGCATTCCTCAGGGAGTTTGGTCCATATTGACATGATGGCATCACACAGTTGCCGCAGATTTGTCGGCTGCACATCCATGATGCGAATCTCCCGTTCCACCACATCCCAAAGATGCTCTATTGGGTTGAGATCTGGTGACTGTGGAGGCCATTTTAGTACAGTGAACTCATTGTCATGTTCAAGAAACCAATTTGAAATGATTAGAGCTTTGTGACATGGTGGAAGTAGCCATCAGAGGATGGGTACATGGTGGCCATAAAGGGATGGACATGGTCAGAAACAATGCTCAGGTAGGCCGTGGCATTTAAACGATGCCCAATTGGCACTAAGGGGCCTAAAGTGTGCCAGGAAAACATCCCCCACACCATTACACCACCACCACCAGCCTGCACAGTGGTAACAAGGCATGATGGTTCCATGTTCTCATTCTGTTTACGCCAAATTCTGACTCTAACATCTGAATGTCTCAACAGAAATCGAGACTCATCAGACCAGGCAACATTTTTCCAGTCTTCAACTGTTCAATTTTGGTGAGCTCTTGCAAATTGTAGCCTCTTTTTCCTATTTGTAGTGGAGATGAGTGGTACCCGGTGGAGTCTTCTGCTGTTGTAGCCCATCCGCCTCAAGGTTGTGCGTGTTGTGGCTTCACAAATGCTTTGCTGCATACCTCGGTTGTAACGAGTGGTTATTTCAGTCACTGTTGCCCTTCTATCAGCTCGAACCAGTCTGGCCATTCTCCTCTGACCTCTGGCATCAACAAGGCATTTCCGCCCACAGAACTGCCGCTCACTGGATGTTTTTTCTTTTTCGGACGATTCTCTGTAAACCCTAGAGATGGTTGTGCGTGAAAATCCCAGTAGATTAGCAGTTTCTGAAATACTCAGACCAGCCCTTCTGGCACCAACAATCATGCCACATTCAAAGTCACTCAAATCAACTTTCTTCCCCATACTGATGCTCGGTTTGAACTGCAGGAGATTGTCTTGACCATGTCTACATGCCTAAATGCACTGAGTTGCCGCCATGTGATTGGCTGCTTAGAAATTAAGTGTTAACGAGCAGTTGGACAGGTGTACCTAATAAAGTGGCCGGTGAGTGTATATCGCAGAAAAATAAAATATTGCAATGTCATTTTTTACCAATATCTTGCAGCCCTAATCCTCGCTATGTGTTTTCTATACGATATCGACATCGGTAAATATCGGTATCGGCCATAACAGCAATATTAATATCGGTTATCGGTATCGGCCACAATTTTCAGATCGGTGCATCACTACCTGAATGTCAGCTAGACAATCCCCTGTGAAGGCCTTGTCAACATGGTAGCCATCAGGACAGATCCTCAGTAAAGACCACAAGAACCAGACAAGTCCTCCGCACAGACCCATGACCAGCTTCGGCTCCATACCGGCGTGATGAATCCGTTCTTCAAGCAAAAGATAATGGATGAATATTTGAATGCTACTGATCCACAATCTAATTTCTGACTTGTGATGCAGCCTGAATCATAATCACAACGTTGTTTGTTCGTTGGCCAGAGAACTGCCACTCTTCGCATCATTGCATCATTTTCCTGTTATCACTATAAAGCTGCTTTGAAACAATCTGTATTGTATAAAGCGCTATAAAAAATAAAGGTGACTTGACTTGACAAATAGTTTTATCATTTACTGCACTTTGCTATTCTTCTATTCTTTGTTATAAATGTTGTACGTTCTCAGGAAATGGCTCATTTCCGCATTGAAAAATTAAGTGGATAGCTCTTTGTAGAAAAGAAAATAGGCCTTGCATTGGAAGTTTATCTACTGTTGTTAAGAAGACGAGGTTCATGAATGCTGTTTACTCATTTAAAGCTTTCCTTTTTGTGATTTCACAGTGCGTTTAACTTTAGGACCTTCATTTGTCACCTCCGCAGGGCATCTCGCATGTCCATTATAGGAACAACCGTAGAAGTTTGCAACCCTTAACCTTTAATAGTTTTTACGCATTCATAAATTGCCTTCAAGATGCACAGGGGCACTGCAGTGGTCATTATTTACATTGACAGGCTGCAGTGTGGAAGGAGCACAGGGATGCATCCCAACATAGTGGGATGGATTCCATCAAACATAAAAAATAAAAAAAAAAGAACCAGTAAGCATATTGACCTTCTTATAGAGGACTAGACAATCGAGGGACAAAAAAAATGAAAAAGAAAAAGTCAATTCTGGCACGTGATTAGGATTATCGATATCCTGGTGTTGTTTTTTGTCATTGAGTGTGCACTTTGGTGTTAACATCTGCCAGGTATGTACGCTATATGTCAATTTGTCTGGAATGCAGCCTGAGGAAATGCTGTGCATTCTAGTGCACTGGTTTCTTTTGTGCCACAATAATGCATTAATTTCATGAGTCAACAGGCTATGACTGGCGGCTTATGTAGAACTAAACAGTGTTTAATTGGATTCAGATCTGCGGCAACACAGCTGCAAGGCTGTTTGCCTTTTTTCCTCTTTCGCTTTTTTTTTTCCGAAGCACCTAGAGCATAATGGAGGCGATTACTTCCCCACTCGGGTGGCTTGGTGACTTGGTATTGTGAGCCCCTGGGAAGGTGCTGTTTACGGTCACACTTCACATTGCCCTGATGCCCTGGAAAAGAGCCTGGCAGCAGTGCTAATGCTGCTAATGCTGTTGGTTGCTGCATTGGCACAGCGGAGGCCAAATAGGTGTCATGCCGGGATTAACCTTAAATTGATTACGACCACAAAGATCATCTCCTGGCTGACTGACTTGCTTAGGACACAGTTCATTTCACAACCCATGAGTGAAATCCCAGGACAACCTTATAAACATCAGGCAAAAGCAAAGCATGTTTTTTTCACTAAATAAACCCAAGTATAGTTAATCGTTCTAATTCAAATGCACTAATTTAAAAAATAATAAACTGCAATAGTTACATATACCTATTACCTATATTGTATTAAAACATTTAAATAAATACTAAAACAATAAGTCACATGTCAGGGAGGGATCATACAACTTCAGATGCAGTTTTCAGAAGACTCAACATCCAAATAAAAACGGCATTAAAATCACGGCAATGTTTACAATGGTGCTTTATTTTATATGAATTTAAAATATCACAAAAATATTATGATACATCACCATGCTCCTCCCCAAGTAATCCACAACGGGACCGTGAATTTTTATGCTTTTCTGACTAAGGTTAAGGTTAGGAACAACACATAGGCCTACAAATACATTATATAAGACGCATTCCCCATATTCTCTCGATTGCTTGTGTACCTCACACACATATGTCTACAAAATGCAGTGCAGCAATATTTAATACATCTATAAAAATGATAAATTAGAACAGACTTGCTACATAATCCCTGAATTTATAACAGCACACTTGTATTTTTCTGTCGCACTACATGCTGAATAAAGCAATAATAATGTCTCCAATATTTATTCCATTAATGACCTCTTCAAGCCTATTGCAAAAACCTCTTTTTATGAAATATTCTCATTTTCAGTAAAGATTTTGAGCCAACCACACCACTCCAGGAGGCTGAACCCTGGCCTGGCCTGCCGGATGAGGCTAAGGCATGAGGAAGGTGAAGTGCTGAAGTGTGCTTGGGAAAACAGCCAGCAGGTGATGTGAGTGCTGACAGCCTACGGACGGGCATCATCATCATCATCATCATCAGGCCCTCGACCTTCAACACATTCCCTTCCTCCTCACAGTGTGAGCCACATTTGAATAATACATTCTCCTCTCCAGCAGAGACAATCCAGCCACCTCCTAACCAGGGCTAAACAAGTGTCTGCTCCACAGTACGACTCATGTTTACTACAGACCCCAACACCAAGCACAAATGAGGTCACATGGGTCGACAATTGAATTGTTATGCAATGCATTTTTTCTTAGAAATGCTGCCCATGACCATTTCATCAATCACCATTGCCACATGCTGCACACTTCCTCATAAATATGAATGTTGACACATTATTTTTGTAATCTGGCAGAAATATCTACACTGGAAATATAAACTTACACAAGAGGTTGACAAATGCTAAGAATGTCTAAAGTGTTTAAAACAAAAGCTCATGCATATGAAAATCGTTTTTGTCTTTTATCTCAAATAATTGCGTTTAGATCGAATAAGTATGGTTGATTAATCATCGGTTATTCTATCTAATCGCAATTTTTTTTAGATAACCGCAATAATTGTACAGTTTAAATAGCAAGCACATTTTGCCAAAGATTATTAAAAAAGACTGTTGTAGAGTAAATAAAGATAGTCTAACACAAAGTATACAAAGATAGGTTTAACCAGACTGCATTATATTATATTATATTATATTATATTATATTATATTATATTATATTATATTATATTATATTATACTGCCATTTAAAATAAATGGCAGTAATAGTAAGAGTTTTTATATGTTCATATAATCATGTTTTCTATGTTAATATATTTAAAAATGTAATTTATTCCTGTGATCAAAGCTGCATTTTCAGCATCGTTACTCCAGTCTTCAGTCCCATATGATATTTCAGAAATCATTCTAAAATGCTGATTTGATGCTCAAGAAACATTGTTATTATCATTGTTAAAAAACAATTGTGCTGCAAAAAAAATTTGTGGAAACCGTGATAAAACTTTTCAGGATTCTTTGATGAAAGGCATTTCTTGAAATAGCATTTCTGAACAGCATTTCTTTTGAAATAGAAATATTCTGCAAATGCCTTTACTGTTTTGATCAATTTAATGTGTCCATGCTGAATAAAGGTTGTTGTTTTTTTAAAGCATGGACTGATCCAAAACTTTTGAATGGTACAGTGTATAATGTTCAAAAGTTTGGAATCACTATGTGTATTAGTTGTTTTTTTATGTTTTTATTCATTGCTTAAAATGTAAAAATATATATATAAAATATTTTTTGTGTTACTGATGACTATTCATTTTTCGAATTAATACTGTTTTTCTTTCTTTCTATCAATTAATCATCCATACTAAAACTTGGATTCATCAATCCATTTTAACATGCTTTTCTAACCGTTTGCCATCCATTATTTTTCCATACCCGGTTCTTAGATGCGACATGGCTTTTTCTTTGAAACTCTGTCTAAAGAGCCAGTGTCTCAGAATCTCCTCAGATAAAGTTGAAGCTGGTGTTGCTGTTAGTGTGTGCTGTTCATTGCTGTTCAATGATGCTTCCAGCTGAGCACCAGAGTGGTCTGTTTCGCAAGCAAGAGATTCTTATTTACTCATTCTTATGTTGTTGCATCTGCCAACCACATTTCTTTCTGTGCTAGTTAGATCAAGATTGCTTTCTTCTTCTTTGTAGGGAACAGTCTTCTTCTCTCAACAGAACAATAGACTGATGAGTTTCTAAAGAAATGACATTTCAAATATGCAAAGTATTTGAACAGTTTTTGCAGTTTAATAAATTGAAATAAAATGTTCCGGTGTTTTCTTACTCTTTTGAATCCCTTTGTATTAACAACTTACAACTTTGAGTAAAACATGCTTGAGAAATTTAAGGCAATCAGTTTCCACATATTTGTCTAGTAATGTGAACAAGCTTGTTGAGTAAACGTCTCAGGTTACGTATGTAACCCTGGTTCCCTGAGAGGGAACGAGACGCTGCGTTTGAGACGCGGTGGGAACGCTCTGCGTGATTGCGTCATGAAGCACGTGTAAAATCAGTCCAATGGAAGCCCGATACGTCATAGGTGACGTCATAGACCAGGAAACTATAAAGCACCCTTGAAAACAGACCGCGACAGCTTCTGAAAAGTCTGAAGTAAGTCGATCAGGGTATGCAGGAAGTATGGCAGGCAAACGCAGCGTCTCGTTCCCTCTCAGGGAACCAGGGTTACATACGTAACCTGAGACGTTCCCTTTCAAGGGAACTTCGAGCTGCGTTTGAGACGCGGTGGGAACCCCATACCCACTACGCCATAGTGACAAATGCCCGTTCTGTGTGAAGTCCTTGCGCACACTAAGAAGCAAGCAACCTCGCCCCAGGAGTGGAGAGGTCAAGGTCATAAAACCTGACAAATGTATGTGGAGAGGACCAACCTGCCGCATTACAAATGTCAAGAAGGGAAACACCCGAAATTAAGGCCGTAGAGGCCGCCATACTCCTTGTAGAATGGGCCCGTACAGCCATAGGTGAAGGCTGACCGGCCGCTTCATAAGCCAATGATATAGCCTCAACTATCCATTTGCTCATAACCTGTTTAGATGCAGGGCACCCTCTTCTGAGTGACCCAAAACATACAAATAACTGCTCTGACTTACGCCACAGGGCAGCTCTGTGAACGTAGGCATCCAATGCCCAAACTGGACATAACAGGTTCAGTTGTTCCTGATCTGGGGTATTAAAAGGTGGAGGATAAAAGGCCTGCAACACTATTGGGCCCCTAACATTAACTGGGACCTTAGGAATATAACCCGGTCTAGGGTATAGAAATGCTTTCACCATACCAGGTGCAAATTCCAGACATGACGGAGCAACCGACAGGGCATGCAAATCTCCAATTCTCTTGATAGATGAAATAGCAAGGAGAAATAAAGCTTTCAAAGTGAGGAATTTTTCTGAAACCTCTTCAATAGGCTCGAAGGGAGCCAGAGCCAGACCCTCAAGTACAATGGCTAAATCCCAAGCCGGTGCTCTAGAGTGCAGTGCAGGTCTCAACCTCAATGTACCACGGAGAAAACGAGTAATCAGAGGATCTCTCCCAAAAGAAGTACCCCCCAGAGGGGTATGATAGGCCGAAATAGCCGCCACATAAACTTTTAAGGTGGAAGGAGATAATCCAGCAGAGAAACGGTCTTGCAGAAAATCGAGAACTGAACCAACAGGGCAGTTAACAGGATCTAACTGACGCTCACCACACCAGGTGGAGAATAATTTCCATTTCAGTGCATACAGTCTTCTCGTGGAAGGAGCTCTGGAATGGAGAATGTCTCAACGACCTCAGTCGAGAGACTGGATTCTATGAGCCTGGCCCCCTCAGAGGCCAGGCCCACAGTTTCCACAACTCCGGTCGAGGGTGAAATATCGTGCCCCCTGCCTGGGACAGCAGGTCCCTCCTGAACGGAATCTCCATGGGAGAGCCGTCCAGAAGAGACAAAGTCCGAGAACCAAACTCGAGTCGGCCAGTACGGGGCTACTAGTAGCAGATGAGCCCCTTCCCGGCGAACCCTCTCCAGAACCTCCCGGAGCATAGATATCGGGGGAAATGCGTACAGGTGCAGCCTCGGCCACACCTGCACCATCGCATCCAGTCTGAGAAGAGCTGGCTGCGTGAGGGGGAACCATATAGAGCAATGCGTTGTACAAACGATGTGAAAGGTCGACTTGACTTTAGTTAGACCAAAGTTCTCCCTAAGAAGCTCCACCACCTCGGGGTGAAGTCTCCAATCCCCTGGGCCTCAGCCCCTGCCTCAACAGGATATCTGCTCTGATATACGAGACCACCAGTGTGTTGTCCGCCATTCGCCGAGCAACCACTCATGATCGCCCCCACTTGTGAGGGAAGCATCCGTCGATAGCAATATGCGTCGACAAGAAGCCCCCAACACTGGGCCTGGGCGAGGAACCAAGGTTCTTCCACATGACCGAAGCACGAAGGCATAGCCGCGTGACTTTGATCATGCGAAAACGTATTTCCCCTCGGAGAAAAACCCCTTGGTCCTGAGCCACCACTGCAGGGGTCTCATGAACAGAAGGCCAAAAGTAATACGTTGGACGCAACTGCCATGAGACCCACCCGTCTGAAACTGTTTCACAGTGAGTGACTGGCCTAGATATACCCCATTACGGCTGTAAGAATTGCTACACCTAGAAAAGTGGTCCTCAGAGCACACTCTTCTTGGCGTTGAGAGGCAACTCCAACATCCTTAATGAGACAGAACGACATCTCGATGCCGAACTGCCATAAACTCAGATTGAGCTAGGAACAACCAATCATTGATGTAGTATAATACGCGAATGCCCTGGAGTCTCAGAAGAGCCAGAGCTGCATCCACGCATACTGTAAAGGTGTGGGGTAATAAACCTAGGCCGAATGGAAGAACCCGATAATGGTATGCTTCGCCCCCGAAAGCAAACCTCGGGAACCTCCCTCATCCTCTTTCGGAAACAATGAAGTAATGGCTGTCTGCTGGGAGGAGGAACCCCTTCTACAGCTCCTTTTGCAGAAGTGACAGTACTTCCTGCTCCATAACCAAAGCCTGCTCGGGGTCCACCAATGAGAGGAGGACCCCTAGAAATCTGGGCGAACGAGAACCGAACTGAATTCTGAAACCCTTTTCTATAGTGTGCAGGACCCACTGAGAAATATGTGGCAGTAGTTTCCACGCTGCCAGAAATTTACTAGGGGAACCAGTCTCTCAAGACTGGCCTCTGGATTTGTTTGAACAGTCACTACGGCGCCCTGAAGCGGCGAACCGGCAGGGAACAACCGAACTGACCATTCTACGACCCTCCTCAGAGGATCGTATGGGGATGCTGACACCTCGGTGCCCTGAACGGCGAACCGGCAGGGAACAACCGAACTGGCAGCGCTGCAACCCTCCTCAAAGAGTTGCACCCCAGAGGAAAAACGATTTCTCAAAACCGTCCCTTGGTTGAACAGTCACTACGGTGCCCTGAAGCGGCGAACCGGCAGGGAACAACCGAACTGACCGCTCTACGATCCTCCTCGGAGGATCGTATGGGGACGCTGACACCTCGGTGCCCTGAACGGCGAACCGGCAGGGAACAACCGAACTGGCAGCGCTGCGACCCTCCTCAGAGAGTCGCACCCCAGAGGTCGCCGAGGAGAAACGATTTCTCAAAACCGTCCCTGCCCCGGAGGAGCCCTCAGAAGCCTGATAGCCTCGTTTTCTCGCGACAGGACTTCTTGTCTAAGCTTTATTAGAGATGATGACAGTCCTCAGATCTTGCCTACCTCTAACTAGCTTAGTTCCTACGACCCTCCTCGGAGGATCGTTGAAAAAAGCAGGCACTTCGGCGCCCTGAAACGGCAAACCGGCAGGGAAACCGAACTGACTGCTCTTCTTTTATTTGAAGGCTCGTTTGGGGACACTGACACCTTGGTGCCCTGAAACGGCGAACCGGCAGGGAAACCGAACTGGCAGTACTGCGACCCTCCTCAGAGAGTCGCACCCCAAAGGGTGCTAAGGAGAAACGATTTCTCAAAACCGTCCCTACCCCAGAGGGGACCACCCTTAGAAGCCAGATCGCCTCGGCGTCAGGGCTTCTCCTTTGTCAAAGCTATTTTAGAGATAAAACAGTCCTCAGATCTTGCATGTCTCTAACTGGCTAGACTGCGACCGCCACCCAGGTACCCCTCAATTGCGGAGGAGCCCGAATGGCGACGCTCTGTTTTGCACTTTGTGCTGAGAGGAGCTTAATAGGCCGAGACTGCTCCTGCCCAGCAGTCTCAGGAACATTAGATTGGTGAGGAAGAAACCTCTGGAACGCCGCTGAATGGTTTATTTCTTAGTTTTCTTGAAAGCGGAGCGTCCAGAAGAACAGACATAATTATATCTTTATTTTCCTTTATCTTTATATCAGAAAAACTTATATATATATACATATATATCACTCTGCGGCCACCAGCAGGAAACAACCGAACTGGCAGCGCTGCGACCCTCCTCAGAGAGTCGCCCCTCACATTCATCCATGTCCTTATATACTCTACCCACCAGCGCTGCCCAATAAAAATGTACTCATTATTAAGATGGCTGGTGGGTAACGTCGGGGTTAATAACGATAACGCCGACTCGGGAGAGAGAAAGCTCGCAAGCGTCTCTTTAACCCGAGGCAATGTCATACTATGATACTTAATACCCAAACATTACTATAGTCAGACATCTGGGGATTAAACACATAAAATACAAACCGGTTTATTCCACGATCTCGACACCTCAGTGTGGAGATAGGGAAAAACCACAGTCCCCGACGAGGAGGCTGAGATACAGAGTTTTCCTGTTTTAAGATACAGTTCATCTAACAAACTCTTCTTTATTTTCAATCTCATAATGTTCAGCTGGCCAGTAAATATTTAACTGGCAACAGCACTAGATAAAACCTCCTTTTTTTCTTTAAAAAAGCTCCTCTTTATTCAACAGAGTTATGAGCTGGAAAATGTATTCATTGAAAACTCAAACATCTGCCTTTTTAAAAAGATTTGTATTTGTTTTCTTTCTTTTTAAACAAAACACTAACGATACCAATTCCTCGGAACTGGAAATCGCAGCACACTAGATCTGGCATGTGAAAGCTGAGAAAGGGCGGAGCCCGTCCCAACCCCCGCTGTCAGATCCGTTTTCGAACCCCGAAATACTAGCCGTCTCCGAGCCTCGGCAACAGAGAGACCCGCTCTGGGAACGCGAACCGAACCGTCCTCCTCGAAGAACGCCCGGCGAGAGCGGAGCGTCCTCACGGACAGCTTCTCGCAATGCACAGTCAGATCCCTCGAGAAATGACTGTTGCATGCTCCACTCCCAAACAGCAACAAAAAGCTGATGTGTGTCCCCACCCGTGATGTAACGAGGGCAGGGAACAACACAACGTCTATAATATTGCTTTGCTCGCCATAATGATAGATAGTGATATATATATTGGGCTTGACAAACAACAATAAATAGACAAGGACAGAATCACAGAGAGCGCTTGCTGAAGACTACAGAAGCTGTCGCGGTCTGTTTTCAAGGGTGCTTTATAGTTTCCTGGTCTATGACGTCACCTATGACGTATAATTCATAGTCACTAATATAATCACTAATTTCAAAAAATCAGTGTTCAGTTCAGGGCTTCCATTGGACTGATTTTACACGTGCTTCATGACGCAATCACGCAGAGCGTTCCCACCGCGTCTCAAACGCAGCTCGAAGTTCCCTTGAAAGGGAACTGTTATGTTTGAGGTCAGTGGACTTAAATCTTTAAGTTGACTGAACTAAGTCAACTTGCAAAATGAGTAAACAATAGGACTCAAATTTTCTAAGTGTTAGTAAGTTTAATGATGAGATAATTTACTTGAAAATGTTAAGGAGATCTGTTCGAATGTTGTTGTTTTTTTAAGTAAGGTTAACAAATGAGATTTCACAGGTCATTTTTAAAACCAAAATTTGACTTGCTAAAAAAAACTACATCACCAGCTGAAACATGCCATTCTATTGTAATTTCCATACTTCATTAAACCAACCACATTTTCATCTGTCCTAATAATAAAGAATGAACCAAATTAGCACATTAGAATGATTAGACTGAAAATGTTTTCAAACCTGGAGTAATGGATGCTGTAAAACGGACTTTGCCGTCACTGTTAAAATTTGAATTTTAAAATGCATGAAGATAGAATTTTAAAATACAGTATAGGCCTATATAAAAACAAATATTTTGAACAGTATTAATAATTTACAATGATTCATAATTTATTTTTACTATTTTGACTTTTGCTCAATTAAATGCTACCTTGTTAAGAATAGTGACAATTTGTGGTGGGGAAAAACCATGAAAATGTCTAATTCTAAATGTAACTGTACCGTATAAAAAAATATTTTTATAGGGGACATGCTGCATTTTTAAATTAATGTGAATTGTTGAGTTTCTCGGCCTTACGTTTTCAATGCATACATAACATACAGACACACACACATATACACAGAAGGTAACCACTGCAGTGTTCACCACTATTAAAATCTCATGTAAACCCTCACGGTGCCCCTCTAAACACACTCCTTCACAGATCATCTAGCTGCGCAAACATCTGATTCTTCAACAGCTGGCTCTTTTCCACAGAACAGTCTGCTCAGTGGCCATGGGAGAAATCAAGGGTAAATTAAAAACTAAACAAATGCTGTCATTTAAGTAGCAGTAGCACACAAAATGGATTATCGCATCAAGAGTGTCCTTCCCAATTCTAGCGGTCAATATTTCCTCCATATTACACTTCTGCTGCAATGCTGATCTAAAAGAGACAGCTGTATGTCCAACATCCAATCCACTGGTTTGTAAACATGCCTGTTGACTCAGCAGCAGAAGGTTACGTGAACACAGAGATACTAGTCATTGTTTTTGTTATATTGTGCTGCAACTTTTTTTTTTTCCTGGGAAATGTCAATATTTATTGAGGCTTATGGTTTCAGATCATTGTTTAGCCCTTCACCGTGCACCTCGTGAGAGCTGTAAACTACGAATTAATTATTTAATAGACTTTTGTATTTTACATAATACAACACCGGGTTAACCAAAGGTCATGACTGAGATACCTAGTAAATGCCCATTTTACATGGAAAACAGACCTCAGACAAATAAACAATAGTTCTTCTTACAAAAAAAAAAAAATAGGCTACTAGAATCCTCCTTCCCATGCATTGAACACGTTACATGTACTGGAAACAACCTTGGCTGTTAGGAGTTGCAATTGGAATCTCGACCCAGATTCCACTCTAAAGTATATTTTAGAATGAGCTCATCCCCAAAATGGCTTAATTATCATAGAGAAGTAGAAAGTCAAGTTATATTGTTTCTTCGCCATTTGGGTTGATCACATCCTGACCAAATGGTCATCATCAATTGTAGAATGGGAATGGGTGTGGGACACAGAGAACCATCTCAGGCCCCGTCCACACTACTGCGTTTTCGTTTAAAAACGGAGACCTTTTGCTACGTTTGCACCTCCCGTCCACACTAAAACGGCAAAAACGGAGACCCAAAACGGAGAAGTTTAGAAACGCTGCCGACCCGTTTTTCGTTTTGAATCTCCGGAGGGCGTTTTAGTGTAGACGGGACAAAACGGAGGACTTTAGAAACGATGACGTAGTAGAGGCTCACGCTCGGCTCTATGATTGGGTGTCATCCGTCATGGCATATTTCTTTGCTAGCCGCTGTTGTACAAGTAAATTCTGCATTTTACAACGCTATAACTGCCTACATGCGCTGGAGTCAAGCTATTATTCGAGCGATCTGTGACAATTCCCGTGTGCAGCGGCGGCGTTGACCGTATATGGAGCGTCGGTTTGGGGTTAACCCAGAGCATGGTGGGATCATTTTATCAATGAAGTTGTGTTTACACCGGCGCGCGCATGCCCAGTGTTGGTGAAAGGTCACGTGATCCGCGTTTTCAGTCGTTTTAATGTGGACGGAGATCAATTCTAATACGCAGCCAAAACGCTGGTGTGGACGGAGATCGTATTCGTTTTAATTATCCGTTTCTAAACTAAAACGCAGTAGTGTGGATGGGGCCTCAGAAAATGGGGTGTCACAACTTCATTAACATACAGACCACAGCTGTTAGGCCCTGTGTCCACCAAAATGTTTTTTCATGTGTCTGGCGTATTTTTCCAATTGTTTTCAATGGGAGCGCCGCGTTTTTTGAAAGCCATGACCGTAACGAGGCGCTAAGTGTTTGTTTTTTTGTAAAGTGCTGAGCACCCAGCGTTTTGTACCGGTCGCCGAGAGTTGAAGAATGTTCAAGTTTGGGTAAAACGCAGCGCTCATCGCTGTCATTTTTTACCCAGCCCTCCAATCAGAGTGGAGGAGGGGCCGGACAAATACCACACTGACCAACCGCCACATTCTGCTACAACGTCAACAGATGACAGGACAGAGCTCTTATACGCACACTACGCAAGTTGCGTAGGGCCCCGCAAATTACTCAAGGTCCCGCCTCCCCCTCGTGTCAAAGTGCGTCAATCAAAGTTTACAACATCGATGAGATAATTAAGCGGAACTATCCTTCTGGTCATGAAAAGAGAGACTGAGAGAAAAACACCATGTGAGTAAATTGCGGGAACAGCGATCGGGGAGACTTGTGTTCTCTCCTCTCCAAGTTTGATGTCAGCAAAGAACAGTAAAGTTGAGTTGATGTGCATCTCCCTCTCTATCTGTCTGTTTAACCAGCCCGATCTCATGAAAGCGCATATCTATACCACGAATTTCTTGTGCCATTTATACGCCAAAAATAGTTTTTGCGTGCATATGATAAGTCTACGCAGTTTTCGCGTCCATATGATACGTACTTTTTGCCGTGCAATATGCAAGCTCTCCACACCCCTAATCCTACCCAAGAGATTTACAGTGCGTAGCATATGTTCGCAAAAAAATACATTTTTGGCGTATAAATAGCACGAGAAATTAAATTCGTAGTATAGATACGCACTTTCATGAGATTACGTTTGATACTACAAAGGGCAACGGTGTTTGTTTATAAACTGCAGCTCGTAAAAGATAACCGCGTCGCACGTTAACATGAGTTCATATGCGCGTGCACGAAATGAAATGCACACTTTCCAGTAAAACATCTATGGGGACCAGTTACCAGTACAATATGGGCGTGATGGCACTCCTCATTAGGCGCTCATACTTTTAAATCAAGACAATGATTATCTAGTCTCCAAGTCAGTTTAGTTACACCTCTGCAATAAAGCCAGATGGAAAGCAATCTATTAACATTGACCATATTGCATTTAAAATGTTGATTGGCTTGACATACTGGTCAATATGGATGCACATCCCTCAGTAAATAATAACCATCAAGTATCAATTATTGCTTGTATCATTTAAAACACAGTGACATGCAATGGCAAGCCATTTTAGCTTTTATTAATTCACAGGATGCATTTTTGATTTCAATAATTACATTTGTACTATTTGTACTATAAAATATGAATTATTGATATTAATATAAAATATGTCTATTTCTGATATCAGGAATTACATTTTCATTAGTACTAACTAAAAGAGGGAGGATTGTAGTGGGAGAATTGTCAGGTGTGACTTTGTGGCAATGGCAAATGGTTTACATGGCTCATGGGTCAGGTAGGAGGGCCCCTTAACAGATTTTTGCTTAGGGCCCCAGGGAGGTCAGGATCGGCTCTGATAACGGAACAAAATAATTAAAACAAGAGCAAGAGAAAATACGTTACATTGTATCGACATTTTAATATAGAATCAACACAGAAACAAAATATGTGTGAAATGAGACACTAGTAATACTTTCGCGGATATTCCATATCAAAACAAGCAAAGCGTCTACACTGAAAAAAAGGATGCACTGCCAAAACGCTCTCAAGGGCCCATAGCTAGGCATTTTCAGCAGAGCGCCTAGCGTTTTCAGCTGGCTAAAAACGCTTTGGTGGACACACGGCCTTACAAAAGGAGCAATTTCATTTTGTCACAATCCACACTCAGGAAACACAAAAGATCCAATAATGCAGTAAGTTTTAATGGGGAAATCCGTACTCACAAAACAGTCCAGTCCGAAGCAGACAGTCCATCGGGCGGCCAGGGCGAAGCAGACGACCCATCGGGCGGCCAGGGCGAAGCAGACGACCCATCGGGCGGCCAGGGCGGAGACGTCAGTCCATCGAGTGGCCAGGGTGGAGACTTTCCCTCTGGCGCCCATGGCGGAGAAGACCCTTCGGGCGGCCACGGCGGTGAAGACCCTCGGGCGTCCACGGCGGTGAAGACCCCTCGGGCGACCACGGCGGTGAAGACCCCTCAGGCGGCCACGGCGGTGAAGACCCTTCGGACGGCCATAGCAAAGGAACAGGAACAGACCCTGGCTCAGGAACAGGCACAGACACTGGCTCAGGAACAGGCACAGACATCGGCTCAGGAACAGGCACAGACATCGGCTCAGGAACAGGCACAGGCACAGACACCGGCTCAGGAACAGGCACAGACACCGGCACAGGAACATACGTGACGTGAACAGTCTCTGGATCGGCAGACGTGACGTGAACACTCTCTGGATCGGCAGACATGACGTGAACACTCTCTGGATCGGCAGACGTGACGTGAACAGTCTCTGGATCGGCGAGGCGCTTGGGTGGCGCCGTCAGGGCGAGACGCTTGGGTGGCACCGTCAGGGCGAGACGCTTGGGTGGCACCGTCAGGGCGAGACGCTTGGGTGGCACCGTCAGGGCGAGACGCTCGGGTGGCACCGTCAGGGCGAGACGCTCGGGTGGCACCGTCAGGGCGAGACGCTTGGGGACGGCCTCCGGGACAACAGCGGGCTGCTCGGGCACGACCTCCGGGAAGACAGCGGGCTGCTCGGGCACGGCCTCCGGGTTCTTGAGGAGGCTGGTGGTCTTCCCCCTCCTCCGCCGTTTCTGATGGCGATGTGCAGACTCTGGGCTGGACGGAACCAGCGGTGAAGGCTTCAGCTGGACGAGACCAGTGGCGAGGGCTTGTGATGGACGGAACCAGAGGCGAAAGCTTCATGCTGGATGAGACCCGCGGTGATGTCCTTATGCTGGGTGGAACCAGCGGTGGATGGAACTCAGGGTCAAGGAGGGACCGAGGTGGAGAGTACTGCCGGGACTCACCTCTAGCACCTCCTCTCCTGCGACCTCCGCAGGTCCCAGAAAACCTGGCCAGACGGGTTCCCTCAAACGACTCCCCGGGTCCGACGGAAGGGGTTGCTGGAGACTTTGCCGCCCCGTCAGTCTGACGGGCCCACAATGCAAAGCACTAAAAAAAATTTCATACAAGGCGCCGCCTCTCCGGCTTGAGAAATCCCACTAGGTGGTCCTCCTCTTACCCCATTAATAGGAGGAGGGATACAGAACCCCGTACTGCTGGATCTTGACATGACGGAGTCCTTCTGTCACGATCCACACTCAGGAAACACAAAAGATCCAATAATGCAGTAAGTTTTAATGGGGAAATCCGTACTCACAAAACAGTCCAGGCAGGGGTCAATATCCATATAAGCAAACCAAACACAAGTAACAAAGAATAGACAGAAACAGACCTCAGATGTGGTGTGATAAAAGACAAGGACTCCGTAACAAACACTAAACAAGCAGGGTACTTATACACACAGACTAACAATCATAATGGGTGACAGCTTGGTGCAATGAACAATGATGAGAACAGACAAGGATTGTGGGAAATGCAGTTTCTAATGTGACTGACACCATGGGGGAAGAGGACCTCTAGTGTTGAACCAGGGAAACACAAACCCATACTGTGACACATTTACATTAAGAGTGGGAAACTGTAACAGGATAAAAGGTTTGAGATTTGGATGTTCTGGGTTCATTCTGACGCCGGTGAACTCAAGGTGCTTCATGTACTTTGCCACTGCTATATGCTGCAATAAAACTTAATCTTTGAGATCTTCAACGTCCTCATATATTTTTTTCTTACATTGGCGAGCCACCCAGTGGGGGATTTAAAAAAAAAGTGGGAAAGGTAAGAAAAAGCGGTTTTGTCCGAAGTACTGTGACAGTGATTAATTTCGAAACTTTTTTTGCGTTGTGAAATTTAAAGGCCAAAGGATTGTGGCCAGCGCTTGACATTAACTTTTTTGCTCACTAGCCAATGTGGCTAGTGGTTTTCCAAAGTTACTAGCCACACAGCATTTTTACTAGCCACATTTTTGTTGTTGTGAAATTACCTGATTAAAGTAGACTGGTGTGCTAAAATTTACTTGAACTAGATTTACAACCCTTTTAAATGTAAAACCACTGTACACACCCAAATCAAGACTACATAAATGTATAACAATACAGGTCATTATCATTAGTTCTGATTGTGTGTAAAGCTCCTTTTTTAAAATAAAACCATGTATTAAGATAAAGACATAAAAAGTAGCTTCTTATTGCACAATAAAAGTGGTGCATGGATGTAGAAGATTAATGAAAAAGAATCAGACCCCGTATTACTTTATTGAGCCCGATGGGAAAGTAGGTCAGTCTTGAAACCTCACGAAAAATGCATGCCATGGTTCGGACACCACATAGCTCCACCGGTGTCCAACGACGTTAGGCCGGCGACACACTGACTGCGTGGCGTTTCTGTTGCGTGTCAGCTGCGTGGCGTTTTCTGTGTCTTTGCACTATAAAGTCTGTTTAAAGTGCTATATAAATGCTGTCCATTTACCATTTGCACACCAGAAACGTGTCTGGCGCGGCGCTGCTGGTGACGTACAGGGAGGGCTATCTCGGGACATAGGCGCTGTTTATATCCTACATTTTATACATGTTTATTTAACAAATATATAGCCTAATACTGATACAGCAAAGACAACGTCGGCAGAATAGACGGCAAAATAGGCTAGCCTACAGATAATTTCATTCTGTATTGACAGGTGCGATATTTAAAAATCGATAGGCTAATTATTATTATTATTATTTTTTAATTATATTTATATCTGCATTTGTCAAAACCTATAGACTTTCAAACATAAAAATGTCATTTATTAATATGTGTTCGTGTCAAAATGACATATTTCCTATTCTATTTTGTCTGAAAACGCTTCCTACACGCGCGGAAGTGTGTGTCGCGTGAAAAATAGGCGTCGGTTCTATTTCTAGCATGCACGCGTTTTCGGCGCGGCTCGAGCGCGCGTGTCACGCATTGCAAGCTCTAACCTGTTAACATGGGAGCCGAAATAAAAACGGACACACCACGCAGCTGAGACGCACACGCCACACAGCCAGTGCACTTATTTCAGATGCCTTTTGAAAAGACTACAATTATTCTAACCCGCCAAAGTGGCTAGTTGGAGTGACTGTGTTACCCGCCACGAGCAAAATTCACCCGCATTTGGCGGGTTGGCGGGTGTTAATGTCAAGCCCTGATTGTGGCCATGGTTAAGAAGCCTGATGTAGTGTGGCTGTTTTGTTCATTTGCGTCTGACATATGGTAGCTGTGAATAATTAGACTAACGGATATCTTAAAGCAACTAGATAATGTGTAGTCATTTAAATAAGACGTTTTGAATAACTATTAAATCACGACATACTCTTAAGTCCGATAAGACGGACGGAAGAATGGAAGAAATTATTGTTAAATACATAGCTAAAAACGGTTCTCAGAGAATATTTGATGGAATAGCGAATATTGTTGATAAACCGTACGAGTGGGCTATCTCTAAGTTTGAAAATTATCCCAAAATGCCTGGGAACAAAAAAGGAAAAATTGCTAATGCGCTTCAAGCTGTTTTTGCTTCATACAAAGTAACTAGGAGGAGAGTAGATGAGTTAGAGGCTGAAAATGAGCGACTCAGTGTTGGGGTAATTTCTACAAAAAGTTCCTGGCCACCTGGCTAGTGAAACGATATGGAAAGAAGAAAAGGTCAGGATGCAGAATGAGATTGCACTTCTTAGAACTAACAATAGCATGCTTAAATAATCTGTGGAAACATTGTCCAACAAATTGGAGGAAGCGAAGACTGCTTGTCAGTTTATGATAAAAAATTGCACAACTGAGAAAAACACCAGTAAGATATTGTTGTGTCACGCTGTGTAACCCAGTTCCAGAAATGCCAGATTTGCAGGAAGATAGCGCTGAGGGTTGGGAAAAAGATTCTCAGTCATTCAGTAGACAATACTCTGACTGTAGAGTCAGATTTCCCATGGCACCAGTCCATACTACTACGACTATGCGTGCTAGTGAAAGAGGGGAAGAACCAATGAACTGTTCCATAGTCAGAGGCGCTTGTCTGAAGTATAAAATCATTGGTTACCCATAAGCCAATCACATAACGTTTGTTTATGACGTGTGTGATTCGCCAGCTCAGCCGCATCGAACATCCATTGTAAACACATGTATGATGCGAAAACGAAACCATCGAGCGAAATACCGGAGTGAACATGGCTGACCGAGTTTTGCTGCCTCCTTAACCTGATCCTCCATGAGTGCAACCAAGGGGGACACAATCACAACTATCGCCTTGCCGGCCTTTGGCCTGCCCAGTTTCTCGCTGACGATCGGTAATAGTTGATAAATTAAACTTTTCCCAAAACCTGTCGGGAGTAGGGCCACAACATCACCTCCATTCAAAATGTTTAACAAACACTCTTCTTTTTCGGGCTTCAGTTTGCAAATGCCGGGAATATTCTCCACAACAGAGCGAATTGTATCCCGTGTCTCCATATCCACGGTCGTTTTCGATTTCCCTAACCTAAAATACAATCTTAAACTCGGTGCTTAGCGTCTACGCCCTCTGTTCGTTGATTGGCCGGCTGTTTTCAGGCCGGAGGAAAACTGAGAGGCATGTCGATGTCTCAGACTGAGTACAGAAGCGAACTGAAATAGAGCGGAAGTACGAAGTCTGACGCAGTCAGGCTACTTTGTCTGGAGCCTTAACTCAGAAAGTAAAGGACAGAACTGCTAATAAGTCAGAGAGGAAAAAGGCACTGCTTGAAGTCTTAGGTGTAATGTCAGTTAATTGAGATACAATATCTGAGATGCACATGAGGAAAGGGGAGCATCCAGCAGCATTTTCTGAACGATTATTGGAGACGTTTAAAACTTTCAATGGCAATCCTGATATTACTAAGAATCATGTCGGTTTCAAGTCTGCCTTGATTAACAAATATGATCCACTCATCCAGTCTGACTGTGACAATGCTTGTGACACCTCTCTCTGAATACAATGACATTATTGCTAAAATTACAGTTTTACAACAATATTAATGCAAATAGTCAAATGAAAGCTGACAAATTAAGACATCAGTTGCTGCCTTTGGTGGGAGAGAATGTTCTAGATTATCTAATGGTTTCCATCATAGACCAAGGAGATTTGCAAGAGTAAATTCAGAAGGTGTTATTCTTTGCTATGTATGTGGAAAAGCTGGTCACATTGCTGGAAATTGTCAAGACAATGAGAGACCTCTTCAAAGCTTTGTCTGTCATACATGTGGAAAGAATGGTCACATTGCCAGGCATTGTTTGGAGAAAAGAAGGGAAGATCAGGAAGTTGTGTGCTTTGCATCTGGGAAGATGGGACACAAGGCAAGACAGTGTCATTTTTCACACAAAAGAAAGATGGGCTATCGTGATTTGCTTAAGAAAATAAGCAGTTTAGAAACCCATTTGGCAATGTTGAATGGAAATAAAGAAGCCATTCACACCTTGCCAGACACAGATGCTGATACAAAGTAGAATTGTTTTATGATAGTAGCACATTTTAGAAAAAAAAAATGTTCACTATCAAAAGGGGGGTGATTCTTTATGATTTATAAAAAATATATATATTAGCATTGATATGTAGTTCTAATTTATAATAAATGTTTTAATGGCATTATTTTTAGAATTAGTTTTTAAAAACATTACTGATGTTTGATGTTTTGAGATGAAACTTCTGTGACTTTGATGTTTAAATGTGAAAAGATTATTGTGGGGGAAAGGCTCTTCTGATTATTGTTTCAGGTATAAGCATTGAGATGTTTGTCTGAAATGTGTAACCTCCTGAAGAAAGATGATCTGGTCGTTTGAAGGATGAGAAGGAACCAGTGAATACAGGGGATGTTCTCAAGAAAAAGCACAGAGTGATCCATGACCTAGAAATGCAGAGATTTCTAGACCAAGATCCAGAACTCCAGGCTTAAAAGATCTAGAAGCCCTTAGACCCACCATGGGACGGATGGAACAGATGGAGAGGCACATACTCGAACAACACCAGTGACTGCTTATTCTAGAAAGGACTTCCGATCCAAATGGAAAAGAATGGACAATGGAAAGAGAAACAAGAGGAGATAAAACAACTTCAGAGACTATGGACAGCAGACTTACTGCACATGAAGAGACAAATGCATACTCATTTGCACTAGATATTGTCAGTTGGATTCACACATGTGGATAAAGGATGTCCACACTGAGAAAATGGACACAATTCGACAAAATTAAAAAGCACGTACACACACACACACACACATTATATTGTCTATTGATTGTTGATTTTTGAGTTATCAAAACAAACAATATGCTAATATCAATGATGCACATTGTGAGAGCCCAATTATTCCTAATTGTTTGCCTAATGTGTTCTGGGTTCATTTTGACGCCGGTGAACCCAAGGTGCTTCATGTACTTTGCCACTGCTATGCTGCAATAAAACTTAATCTTTAAGATCTTCAACGTCCTCATCATTTTTTCTTACAGTGACAATAAAATTAGTTTAATCTGTCAATCATCCCTTATAATCATGCAACAAATTAACTGTCCATTTACTGTCTAGAATCGTTTGAACCTGTAGGCATACTGGAGCAGTCATGTAAACCATGGTGTAACCAATGAAGGCCACAGGTTTCCTCCAAATTTAGGGCAATAATGGAAGCAGGTTATTCAACAGGGATCCCGAAAAGACACAAACATCATTAAATCACCTAATAATTAAACCATTCAGAACTTAAAGATGTCATGTGAGGCGTTCATGAACACAGCTTCATAAGGCGTTGAAACCTTTATGAATCTTTTGTTTCAAATCAGTTGTGGTTCGGACCGTGTAAATCAGGCCCTGTCCCACATGGCACCCTAAACACTCACGGTCTTCCTACGAGTCCGCACTTTCACTGTCGTAACTTTCACTGTTACTGTCGTAACAATGCTTTAACTGACTGTAAGGCATTCTCTTCAAAAGCTATTGAAGTTAGAAACTTGAAACATCTTTAGAGATGGTCCCTAAATGTGCGCATATTGAACGTCCAACATCAAGACAACTTCATGCCAGTATCACTGCATCAAACTTTGGGCATTACGTTCATATTCTGAGTGCATCTGCTTCCCTGTAGCCTATATAGTATAATCTACATTCCCAATAAGGTGCGAGTTTGCTCTTTTATATCACTGTATTAGTCCATTAAGCTACGCTAAGCGTTTGCGTTTTATATGTCCCGACTGGTCCCAATGGCAGGGGAATCCTGGAGTATGACGAATGAGGGGAACCCTACTGCAGCACAGCGCTGAGATGGGGGTGGTTTCCCGGACATGGTTTAAGTAGTCCCAGACTAAAATGTATGTCAGAACTATTGTTTCCTAAACTGAAAACAGCTTGCATTGACATATCTTCAGTGCCATTGTTTTGTCTCAATATACACAACCTGTAATGTTTTTTGTAAGGTAAAGTTTGTAAAAACTTTTTAAATGTCCTAATAATACTAATGCAAAGTCCTTCCCTTTCTGGGAAACCACCCCTTAAAGTTAAGGAAACTAAACAGCCGAGAGAAATATATGTCTACCTCCGATGGAATGTTTGATCTGTACATAAGCATTGGGGGAATAACATTACAATAATCTCGTTCTTGGTAGAGAAAGCTGCTTACATGTACATAAGTAACCGTGAAGACTTGAACGTAAACACAGCTTTTGTGTCTTTATCAGCCCTGATAATCATCACATAGCCTACTTACCACTTGCTCCATTTCTGCAAATCCGTTTTAGGAATGAATGACTCTCTCTGGTTTGGTCTTTGTCAACAGCCACTTGCATCACCTTCTGGTGAGGATGACTAACAGCAGATGGAGATCATGCATTGGTACTCGGTACCAAGGGGGTAATCCATCGACCGGAAGTTGAAGCCGGCCGGTTGCCGCCATGTTGTAGCAGAACTTCACTTGCGTTAGCATTTCCATTGACTCCCATTCATTTTGGCGTCACTTTGACAGCGAATAACTTTACATCTGAGGCGTTTAAAGACTCCATTTGTCCATTGTTTATTTCTAAAGAAACACGACAATGTATAAAGGGTTCCATTACCTTCTATGTTACATTATGTAGAAACAGATTTAGTAAAAATAGGCAAACGATTGCGTCATAACCACTCGACTCTCTGTCGCGCTGTACAGAAATTACCGTACAGACAGGAGGAGAAGCTCGCAGGCAATCGGGGGACGTCCCGTCAAGAGAGAAGCCCATAGATAATGAGTCCATAAAAGCAACGGAATACTTACTCCTGCTCACTCACGCCAAAGAACTCTTTGCTCAAGTTCCCCGTCTCTGCAAGATTAACGTTGGCAATTTTCACGCACAGCTACTAGAAGATTCACGTCTGTTAGACAGGTTGCTCACGTCATCAAGCTTAGTTTGAGTCGGTTTGAGTCTGCGCGTCAGGAACGGAAGTGCTCAAAAATCGCTAAAAATGGGCTTCAACTGTCTCAACTGAGTTCCAACAAAGTCCTTTTAGGCAAGTCATGCCACTCGGGCGCCATCTTGGCAACGCCTCCGGGCAGCTATTTCGGACTAACAAGACCAGGCTCCTATCTAAATGAATGGGCAGAGACCCAGAACTGCACTTTCACTGGTCACCGGGACATAAAAACTGCATGTATACAAACACTAATAAAATATGATAAAAATCGCTGAAAAAGTGTGATGACTTTGCCCCAAAATAAGGTTTAAAACGCCTTTTTCCCCACAGGTTATACTTTTACTGCGCATGCGCAAGGGTTCTCTCGCTCTCTGTCGTGCGCGCGCTACTGCTCGCTCGCTCTAGATTCCGGGAGATTTGAACTAATTTGCGGTCATCAGGGAGCCGCTATCAATCTGCGGGAGACTCCCGGAACTTCCGGGAGACTTGGGATGTCTGATATTTACACTACACATCAAATCTGCCGCCTTTTCAAACAGTAACATATTTTCCGCTGTCGCAAACCTCAACTGTGCGCATGCGTCGGTGGAACCAGACGATAGGCTTAAATGTTTTCCGGCTTGACTGTTAAAAGCAGACGATTGGCTTTCGAGCGGGAGGGGCGGGGCATGTGCATACAACCGCCATCTTTGGCGTTACGGGTTTTCCCTATATAGTTGTATTAAGGATTGGGGAAGTGGCATGTCTCTATATAAATAGTCTCTGGTTCCAATGAGATGGCTCTGTCCACTTCTTATACTGTCTATGCTCGGTACTCTACTGCTATTCCTTCAGTTCCCGGATGTGCAATGTCGAATTTGAACCACTGAATTTGTGGAAGGGAATTTGTAAAGCGAAATGAAATGAACCGAAAATTGCCGGTCGAATATTATAGGTTTTAATTTTAAATAGACATTTTTTTGGAAGGGAAATCTGAAAGGTGAATATTGGTTATTGAATTTTTAATAATGAAAATGTTTTGAATTGAAATATTAACAGCGGAAATATACAACCATGTTGATTATCAGCCAATAAAAATGTAGCACTAAAACTGTTAACACTAAAACTACAATGCATTAAAATGCAAGCATGGTTAATGCACGGTTGGTGCAATTCAACAAGCTTTTTTGTTTCAAATACATTTGGCAGTAATTTGCAGGTCGTGTAAAAAAAAGTTGTTGGCCTAGATAAATAGCTGTATTCTGTACGTTTGACTCTTGTACGATAAATTTGAGCTTCTGGTACAATACTTGGACATTTCCAATTCGGCAAAACTGAGCGGAACTTTGTTTGTACTCTGTGTTTCTAGCCGGACATTTCTAAAACCGAGCACACTGCGTACACGGAAACGTTAATGCCTTTCGCTTTAATAGCTCTTGTTTTGACATAAACTACACATTTATCAAGTAAGTGACGCTAGCTGTGAACATTTTTAAACGCTGTCAATTGATTGTTGTAACAAATATGACGTGTAATATATACCATGAGCAGTAACGTTAGCCTAGTTGTTTCTCTCCCAAGCATGTGAACTATTTTTATGGTCGCTTTTCACCAGATCATCCATTAGAAATCAATTACAGGTGATCTGCAAAAGTGTCTTCTGCTCATGGCTTCAATCTGGCCTGGTGTTCGCGCTGTTTTGCCTTCGACCGTGTCTGAATTCCCTCTTGAATTTAGTGAAAAGATTGAATCAAGTGTGTTGAATGTTCTCGAGCTGGCCAGAGATCAGCTGTACCGTGCACCAGATTGCCCAGCTTCAGCTGAAAGAGCCCAAGTCATTCTAGATTATTCCTGGGAGAAGCTTAACACTGGAACATGGAGAGATGTGGACAAGGAGTGGAGGAGAGTTTACTCTTACGGCTGCTTATTCAAAGTCTTAAGTTTGTGTCATACTAATCCATCACAATACAACATCCAGGAGGCCATTAAGACATGTGACATGAGTTTGTTAATGGGAGCAGCTATCATGGACAACATCCTGCAAAGACTTGTTGGTATCTTAAGAATGAAAATGAAGAGCCCAAACACAGAGAGGAGTGAAGAACCCTGTTCAAAGGTGAAATCATCTTTCCTGAAGGGAAATAATTTGTGACAGCTTGTTTACAGATAGTACATGTTGTTTTTACTTGCTTTCCCACTGTAAACGGTTTCTTAAAATGTTTAGGGTGATTTACTCAAGTATGATATGTTTCTGGACAGTGTTGTTTTAGTATTTATTAATGCTTTGAATTAGCTTTTATTTTCATCTTATTTTTTGTAATTTATGTGCTTTTGTCTTTTATTTGTATTCGCTTTTTAATATTTTTGTTTAGCTTTGAATTTTCTTTTTCATTTTTAGTAATTGTAGCCTATGTAGTACTTCAACTTGTTATATTTCAGTTAGTTGCTGAGGCAATATTTATAATTTCCATTAAATAAATGTATGTATTCTCATTTAATATTTATATTTTATTTTATTCTAGCTTTAATTTCAATTAACGAGAATTAAAAAAAATAGTTTTAGATTTATCAACACTGTTCCTGGATCAACTCTTTTTTTGCCATGAATGTTATTTTCCAGCAAAAGCATCTATGAAGTTATGGCAGTCTTGGAGTTCCTTGTATAATTATAATAACTTATATCAAATTTCAGCTATAATTTAAACTTTAGATTTTCAATATGATAAAATGTGTGAATTTTATTTTATTTTTTTAAACATTACATTTTAAAATTATACATTCACAATATATTTAACTTCTAAAACTGAAATACTTTTTTTTCCTCTGATGTTTTCAATAGGGTTTGGTCTGTAATTGTTTAATAATAATAATAAAGAATATTCCAGAACTAACAAAAGATGTTGATCCAGGATGTGTTCTATTTGGCTAAATCATGTCATGCTACTTTGGAAACCTTGTTCTAATGCTTTGTAATTCCTTGGCTTGTATCAATGTTACATTATTCAGCCATACACTATTCACTTATAAAGCTTCTCTAAAACAGAAAATGAAACAGGACTGTGTGTCTGAGCCTGTAATAAACCCTGCTCAAGAAGTGCCAAGGATTCAGTGCCCATCCCTGGAGCGCTTCAGATCAGATTTCCTGGATCCTCAACGGCCTGTGATTATAGAGGGAATTACTGACCACTGGCCGGCCTTCACAGAGCATCCATGGAGGTACTGATAAAATATACATTTTTAGATTTTATCCTTTAAAACATCTGTACACTACCATACTGCTCTCTCTTTTTCTAAGCATAGACTACTTAAGAACTGTTGCTGGCTGCCGGACGGTCCCTATTGAAGTGGGATCCAAGTACACTGATGAAGAGTGGTCACAAAAGCTTGTTACAGTGAATGACTTCATAGACCGCTACATTATAGGAACCGTAAGGCAAATTTCATTGTAAGAGACATTTTTTTAAAAATATTTTTACCTAGAGAAGCTGTCTGTCATTATTATAATTTTTGGTTATTTTCTCATAGGCGGAGAATGGAGTGGGATATCTGGCTCAGCATCAGTTGTTTGATCAGGTCAGTTGAAATTCTATTTGGTGGCGCTAGATGAGTAGAAACTAGATACTTCACCTTTAACTTTCTCATATTAAAGTGCAACTATTGTGCTTTTTCAAATGTTTATTTTGTTTTGGAGGTCTCCAATATTAGGTTTACATCAGGTCAAAAACACTTTTAATTTTGCTGTAATATAAATTACAGCATCACCTCTTTTCTCACAGTGTCTTAAAAGGTCCGATAAAGGATTCGGTTCCTTTCTGAGAGGCTGCTCTGATTTGTTAGATGGCCCAGTCTGTTGTGATTGGTCTAACGCTTACAGCGAGTGTCGGAAACAATACGGTCATTACCGTATCTAAATCTTAGTTCCGGAGGCTTCCTCAGTGCTTGAAGCACAGTGAGTGCTTCTCATTTCTTATTTGTGCATCCTCGCTTCCTTTCTTCATGTCTTAGCCACACCGCCTTAGGATGCAAGGGAAGTATACACCTGTATATCCTCTCTCATGACTCCTCAGGAAGCTTCCTCATTCTTCGTTCCTAGCAGTGGAATTAGAGAATTGAGATGTCCTAAATATCCAAAAATCACTAGAACAATGTTATATATTTTGTTGATTTGTGTACTTACACTATCCCAAATGTTTCCAAGAATGTTTAAATCCAGAGAAATAAGCAGTTTAAAACCAGGACACGGACCATGTCCGTGCGTCGCCTATCAATGAAATCATACCTGCGTTTACACCAAAGACGCTTTAATATATTATGTGTTTTATTAAACAGGCGAGCGACTGTTTGGATACATTCATCGACAGAAAACTAATGATTGTTATACAGCTCAACACAGTTAGTCTTTTTGTTTAATTCTCGTTTCCTTGATTTCCCATTTTTACCATGCCTAATATCGCTCTAACTCACTGCAGTGTGCAACAAGTGTCTCATATAGTAGCCGTAGAATAAACAAAGTAGCATTATAACAACTTTCAACACACTCAAATGTATGTCTGCGGCATAATAAAAGCTCCACTGCTCTCAAGTTGTGTGTCGCGCTTGTCTCTCATGAGCAATCGCTCCAGCGGCCTCGTTCCTCTCCAACGGTGTTCGTAACGTTAATAAATCTTTATTACAATACCGGTCATCCATTAATATGATTTCTGCTGGATATGAGTCCATCGTATTCTCCACCGGCTGTAGAGGTGAAGACAACAACTCCCATGATTATGTGAAATCTTTGTTTGGAATAAGCGACCTCTAGCGGCGTAAAGTTACATAGTGTGGCTTTAAGATGGCTTTCACTGATCAGTTTCCGGGTCATGGGCTGGAGGAAACGAGGAAGCATCTATGGCCCTGTCCCAAATCGCACACTTCATGAGCACTTTCGGTCTTGTGGACTTACAATGGCTGCCGCGTGCGCGTGTCCGTTAAGTCCGTGAGACCGCAGTGTGTCCCATTTGTCATTTTTAGATCTCAGAAGGGTGCTCGCGAGCGCCCCCACGTGGTCGATTTGCGCCCTTGATGCGCACTTTTGCCGAGCCCGCGCTGATGCGGACTCCACAGCAGACTTCTTCCCGACATTCAAAGCGGCGTTACGTCGCGAAAGTGTGGACTCAGAGGAAGACCGCGAGTGCTTACTGTGCGTTCACACCGGACGCGAATAGCGCGTCAAATTCGCGTCTACCGCGTCTAGTTTGACGCTTGACCACTTTGTGTTAATTCGCGTGTCAATGGCGAAATTGACGCGCGTAAAAACAAAAGTTTGAAGCGAAATTTACGCGCGTCAGAGGCGAAATCCGGAGGCGAAAGTTTCGAAACCCGTTGGCGGCCATCTTTTTAGATGTTTATCGAGCATTAGCATTAGCATTATTCGAGAGAGTCACCGCTCGTATATGCTCTGGAGAGCAGAAGCAGCTCCGTAGGGGACATCGTCGCTGTACTCGGGTCCACCAGAACCTCCGGAGGGTTTCAGGAGTTTCACAATTTGCTCCAGGAGCTAGGTTTGGTGGACCTAATGGTGAGGACGCTGATGAGGACAGCGTAGGCCGTATAAGCCCTCGGCCTCGAGTGGTCTAGCTATGCCTGTCGAGCCCGCGCTCTACAGCCCGGCGCGAGGTTCACCCTCGCCCGCATCCACCTAATCTGTCATTTATTTTTGTTTTGATAATAAATGAAGCCAGCCTCCAAAAGTGATTAATCTGTCCTGTGATTTTTCTCTCTCTCTCACACATCACTGTCCAGACACGAACTTATATGTTGGTTGTCTTTACATTATAATAATATTTCATATAATCTAGATATGGAATAAATAGCATTCAATGCAAAATGAATATGTCTCATATATTGAAATCAAGTTTTATGTGATAAAATATTTGCTTTGTTGTGCATTAGAACCACAGTCATATATTACAAAATAATTTATTGAAGCATCCAGATACTTCACCACGTGACAGCAGCCAGCAGCTAGGCTCCTGATTGGTTAACGCGGCGCGAATTGACGCAGAAGTTCAGATTTTTCAACTCGGGCGGCAGACGCGAATTCGCGTCAAACGCGTGAATGCACAAATAGCACTAACTAAATCATTCGCGCGTAACGCGCTTAACGCGCCAGACGCTCAATTCGCGCCATTCGCGCGAACTTGACGCGCGAATGAGGCGTATTCGCGTCTACCGCGCCGCGCTCTACGCCTCATTCGCGCCGCAGGAATTTTTTACGCGCATAACGCGTCTTTGCATTGACTTAACATTGAAATCACTCGCGCCTGACGCGCTATTCGCGTCCGGTGTGAACGCACCATTAGGGTTCCATTTGGGACAGGGCCAATTTCAGTATTGAGAAGCACCTCTTGATACAATCAGTAATGATGGCATTGGTTTTACCGCATTAATTAATGTCGACAACACAAAAGAAACTCTTCCAGGGCTCAGCTACAACTACAGTGTTTGAGGGAGGAATAAAGTAGACGTTGGTGAGCAGCAAATGAAGACCATAGGCTGGCATTATGTAAATTTGTTACAATCCTACGTAGGTTTCAAGCAGCAAGAATGGAATTACAGACGACTCGTTTCAGGCAGTTATAAATCAGTTATTTCTTTTAGGAGACATTAACTCACACCTTTTACATTCAGAAACAGTTATATTACATACATGAAAGGTAAAATCCAAAGAAAGCACAATAGGGGCACTGTAATATTAAAAGTGAGCATCTCCAGTTACTCGCGTAACCTCGGTTCCCTGAGATGAGGGAACGAGTCATTGCGTTTCAGTAGTATTTGGAGGAAGGGGTTTTCCCCCGTTAACAAACCCAATGTCGAAGTGAACCGAATCGAAAGGGAACTCCGTAATTTTAGGTTGTTCTATGGCAGTCTTCTCGGACTTGGACATTTTCTACAGGGTGTAGCATCATGCAAAAGCAATAGCAGTAACTTTGGCTGTTATTCATTCTGATAGGTTCCAGAGCTAAAAGAAGATATTCGTATCCCAGACTATTGTTGTCTTGGAGAAGGAGATGAGGATGACATAACAATTAATGCCTGGTTTGGGCCTGGAGGGACTGTGTCTCCTCTCCATCAGGATCCTCAACAGAATTTTTTGGCACAGGTAAACACGAGACAAATGGTTCATTGGGCATTTGAAAGGCAAGGCTTTTGATTCCCTCTGTTTCAACTCATTCTGCTTTTGTTTTTGAATGTCAGGTGGTTGGAAGGAAATACATCCGGCTCTACAGCCTTGATGAAACAAAAAATCTCTATCCACACCAGTCACAGTTACTGCACAACACCAGTCAGGTAGAAGATCTACTACTTTATGACAGCTGAAGTTTCTTGTACATAGCCCTAGTTGTTGTACATTACCAGTCATTTCAATAACGACAACTCTTGGAATAGTTTTAGCATGTTATTGAATATGGTAATGTTAATGTATTTGGTCTTGGCAGACCAGGTGTGCTACACTGCTGTTGATTATTGCTGCTGCAGAGCAAGTATGGACTGCTAATAGATACAAAGACACAATGCTGTGAGCAGCATGTAAGATATGCTGCTGGATGAATAGACAAATACATAAATACTGTAACAGATATAGGCAGGTGGAGGTGTGGGGTTTCAGAGTAAATCTGATTGTGCGCTGCAAGACTAGCAAACAGCAAACAATGAACCAGACTATTTAAATAGAGCAAGTAATCTCATTTGGCTGCAGGATCAGCAGTGGCCAATCAGCTCGTTCCATGCGGTAATGATGTAATTGCTGGCAGATTGCATTTGAAGGACCTATCAGCTTGCAGCCTCTAGAGTTTCATGACTGAACTTTTTATTTATATACTGTGTGTAATGTGTATATATATATATATATATATATATATATATATATATATATATATATATATATATATATATATGAGTTTGCTTTACCACCACCAGGTGGAGGTGGAGAATCCAGACCTGGTGAAGTTCCCAGACTTCTCTAGAGCCTCATATCAGGAGTGTGTTCTCAGGCCCGGAGATGTGCTCTTCATCCCTCTGCAGCACTGGCATTATGTGCGCTCTCTTGAGCTCAGCTTTTCTGTCAGTTTTTGGTGGACCTGATTTGTACAGAATAAATTGGCATGCTCAGTGTCTGTTGTCTTGTATTGTCTTTATTTGTACAAATGCAAAATATATAATCACTTTTAGGAGGAATGTGAAGTATGATCATTTTAATTTTATCACTTCTATTTCAATATTAACATTCCAAAAAGCATTACTTTTTAACCATTTGGCTTTTTTTATTTTTTTATTCAACGCGAGAGTCCCTACAGGTCCTTAAAAAGTCTGAAATTCAGTTAAATTTAAGGCCATAAAGGCTTGGTTTCACAGACAGTGCTTAGATTAAGCCAGGATTAGGCCTTAGCTCAATTGGGACATTTTAAGTAGCTTTTATAAACATACCTTAGAAAATAACATTACTTGTGAATCTTGAGACAAAACAATGGCACTGATGTATTTTAAGATATGTCAGTGCAAGTTGCTTTCAGTTAAATCAGCTCAAACATGCATTTTAGTCTGGGACTAGCTTAAGCCTGTCTGTTAAATGTCCTAAATGGTCGAGACATTTTTAGACCAAGTAAAAAAAAATTGAAGGGAAAACAATACATCAATAATGTTCTCTAAATGTAAGGTTAGAACGCAATCAATTTTATAAGCAGCACTTAATTAATACAATTTCCAGCCGCTGTCCATTAGGCTACTTTTTAATTCGTTTGACAAAAAAAGTAGTTCGAATCGCTCTGCTCTCAATTACTAGAATATGGAAATAACTTTTACTGTACCTTCTGATTGTATTGCAAAAAAAAAGTGATGTTCTTCCTCAGTTTTTTTTTTGTTTTTTTTCCAAGTACAAATTTCTAAACATTCCTAAAAATCTACTTAATTCAAATGAAAGTTTTCAGAACTCTGGCAGATATTTGTTCTTGTTTTAAGCATAAACTCAATTTTGTTATTTTGTTAGATTTTTCCAGACTCGTCTTTACATTTGCATTTGAAGTACATGTATATTGATTTCAAGATGTTTGGATATTTGTATTGGAAAGACAAAAATACTGAGAAAGATTTTTTTTTTTTTTTGCAATGCATCCAACATTTAATGCAATGACTATTCATTTAAGACCTTAATAAGGGTTAAGATTATAATGTAAAAAATATATTTAAATTATATTTATATTAACTTTGAATATAATTTTAATATATTTATAATTTTAACTCATCCCTTTTCTTAAAAATGGCTTAACGGCTGAAATGTGAGGTTTAGCATTTTATAAAATGTTGTCTTTGTCAAAACCTATATATCTTAACTGTAAAGTTGTTTAAATTGTAGTTTGAAATGTACTGTTATTTTACGGTTTAATGTTACCATAGACATTGCCCTCTCCCCTTTCATACAGTGCAGGTCATAAAAAGCCTTAATTTAAAAACCCTGCTGATATTTTGTCAAGTAATATCTTATCAATTTTAGCAGTACATGCAATTCTGTATGATTTGAACTACTGGTCTTGATTTTCGTTCCGTTTGGTTCAGTGGCCACAGGAAGTATTACTAAATTGAATGGTTAACCATATTTAGAACTTTGCAAATAACTTGAATTTTTATTTTTTTATTTTTTATTTCATGTATTAAGCAATTTAATGTTTGATCAACTTTCCTTCTAAAAGGTAGCCTGGTTAAAACCAGACCATTCTCAGTTGTAACTGAGTTATGGTCTGGCAAAGCGTCATAGACGAATCATTTCCAGAGGGGCGTCACCAACGGACGTCGCGGATAGACCTAAAACCAATCAGAGCGATGAAGGAGATGGCGTATGCAGAGCGGCGGAGAAACATCTCCGAGTGTTGTTCTTTGCTCGGTTTTTAACAAAAAGCAAATCGCTTAAAACAGACGCGATAGCCGATTCGAACGAGTGATGTTCGACGGCGGCATCCATCTTTGTAATGTAGGCTACAAAATCTGCTTCAAAATCCCAGCGCTGTCGTCATCGTGTAAAGCCCGCCCCAACGTTTCTGATTGGTGCCTCGATTTCGACGGATTTGAAATGGGCTTGAATGAGCTCTTTGCCAGACTAACTTTCAGAGCCAATCTAAATTTGCCAGAAGTTGTCTGAGTTTTCCCAGGCTATCTAAAAGGGGTATTTGATTGAAAGAACAATATGCTTCTCAAAAAACTTTATTTTTATCTTGGCAACCATACAAATGTGCTCAAATACTACAGCAAGCATCTCCATATAAGAGCAAAGAAAGAGACATAAGTTTATTTGCATAAACAATTTGATCTTGAATTCAAATTCTAACAACAACAAAAGAAGTGGAATTGAGAAACAAACTTATTCAATAACAATACTTTAATAATAGAAAATACATGTAAAAACAATCTTAGACTCTTCAGAGAAAGCACTTGAAATAACAGCTGAAGCGATGGATCAGCAGGATTTGAGATCATGACCTCCTCGACCGCCGGGACGTTGTGGGTGCAGTGTTCTCTCTGGATGATGAAGGTAGATTCTGTGAACTCTGTGACTGGAAATGCTGCATTTCTGCAAATAAGAAAGAAAAAGACATGACAATTTTGATATCTAAAACTTTCTGAAGTAAACAACTCTGCAGTTATAATATAAGATCGATGGAGCAATTGGGGTTGGTTTACCCAAAAATTTAAATTTTGTCATTTACTCATCCTCAAGTTGTTTCAAACCTGTATGAGTTTCTTCTGTTGAACACAAAAGAAGATATTTTGAAGAATGCCGGAAACCAGACAGTTGACGGTAGCCATTGCCTTACATAGTATTTTTTTTCCTACTATGGAAGTCAATGGGCTCCACCAACTGTCATCAACATTCTTCAAAATATCTTCTTTTGTGTTCAACAGAAGAAAGAAATCCATACAGGTTTGGAACAGCTTGAGGCGGAGTAAATGATGACAGAATTTCGATTTTTGGGTGAACTATCTCTTTAATAACAACAGCTCACCTGGAATCTCGTGAGGCCAGAAATCATTGCATGATGGGCAATGAGGGTCACTGCGTGCTCTGAAATATCTAGCAGCACACGGGAGGTGCACCTTGATTCCACATGCTGGGTTTTCACACATTTGGCACTGAATATAAAAGAAAACATTTTGTTTGCAGTTTCCCATGTCTAAAAATGCCATAAAAATCAGCCAACCCCAGTCACTCAAGTCAATTCTATGGAAAAACAATTTCAATACACAACTTAACTAACAGAAAATTCAACTACTCAGTTATTAAGCAAGATAAACATGAGCTATTCACTTAAAAATGACTCCTTGCAGTTGAAATCAAATGATGGGAGTTCTAAAGCCACACCCTTTACTCGTATGTGTATGTATGTCTATACCTGCAGGGCAATGTTGTGGCACACATGACACACTTTGATGAGATCCTGGTAGATTGAGCGCATATACTGTTCCATCTCCACAACGCAGCGGACACTAAGAGTGTATTCACCGTCTTTCTAAAGTAGCATAACAAAAGAACAAAAACAGTAATTAATTGCTTTTGAGGGTAGTAGTGAGTTATTTATAATACTTAATTATATCTGAAAATGTATACCTCGTTTAACCATTTGTCCTGGACAAATTTGTTCAAGACATGCTCGGTTTCTTTTTTCTTCAGTTTCTTTGTCCGGAGGCTGTCGGCACAGTTTAAAATATCAGTGGAGGAGGCAGAGCCGCTCTCAGAGTCCACAATCAGATCCATCTGACGGAAGAAACAACGGCAGGAGATATTTGAAAATATTAATAATACAACCAACATGTTTTAGTAATAGGATCGGTTATAGTATTTTTTTTCATGTCATAATTATTCAACCCCCAAACGCTCAATTCTGATTTATTGCTCAGATAAAAAAAATTTTTATTTTTTTTGCTGTTCAAATTTTTTGAATTATGGTCAATATCAGATTCGCGTGTGAACAGGTCACAATCCTGAACTGACCCGCATCATGTGCAAAAGAACGATAACAAAGATGGCATGCAGCACAGAATTACACCAAAGTAAACATGGACGTTTCTGAAGTCAGCATTTACGCATTCAATTAAAAGCTGATGAATTTGTGTGCAGGCTATGATGATGAGGAGACAGAGAGCATAGTATTTCCGTACAGTTTTGCTTAGAGCTTTCACTGTAATACTTCCGAGTATAACAGCTCACCGTCCCTCCACTGACTAACTTCGCTGCCGTCTTCCATGTTCACAGAGTGACCAAAGAACTACGGTATGTAGTAAAATCTTTGAAGTGACGAATAAGTGACGTAAAAGGCACAAGAATTTCGACATGACTGTTCAGACTGAGGTTTAATTGCAAAATGGAAGTGGCCCAAATCAGAATCGAAAAGACCAGATTCCAAGTGGTTTGTGCTATTCACAGATTTGCCTGCATTCTGTTTTACACAACAGTTTTCAAACAAACACTGAAACTTTTTATGCGTTTTTGCCGTTCATTTACACAAATTTTTTTTATTTCAGATTTCAAAGTGCAAGTTTTTGAAAACGATACTGTTATCATCTCCATGTAAACTACGAAAACACGAATTTGTGAATACAGTGACACCATGCACGTGTATTAAGTATTCAGTCTATAGGCGCGTAGTGTTTCTTTACAAAGTCACATTGCCAACTACTGGCCTGGCAGCATAATGCAGCAATTTTAGTCTTTTTCGCAGATCCGTATGAACGGTGATTGTTTTGACAACGTTAGCGTCTGAACGCAAAGGAAAACAGCGGAAGACACGAGCCAGGACCAGAGCAAGAACCTCTCCGCCCCTCCCGGTCTTCGAGATCTCCACCCGGAACCGCTTCTCCCCTCTTCACGAGTCGGAACGCGACGACGCCGTGATCATCGGCACTTCCATGGTCCGTCATGTCCGCGCTACCTCAGGTAAGGGTAAGGTGCGCACTCACTGCTTTCCTGGTGCTCGTGTTCTTGATGTCGCCGCACAGGTTCCCGAGATTCTGAACGGTGACGAGCGCGTCGGAGCCGTTGTCCTCCATGCGGGAACGAACGACATCAGGCTGCGGCAGACGGAGGTTCTGAAGAAGGACTACAGGAGCCTGATCGAGGCGGTACGCAGCACAGCGCCTGAGGCAACGATCATCGTGTCTGGACCGCTTCCCACGTACCGACTAGGACAAGAAAGGTTCAGTAGATTATTTGCTCTAAATGAATGGTTAATGTCATGGTGTAATGAACAGAAACTGCTCTTTGTAAATAATTGGAATCTGTTTTGGGAGCGACCCAGGCTGTACCGTGCTGATGGCCTGCACCCCAGCAGAATCGGAGCGGCTGTTCTGTCGGACAACATCTCCAAGACGTTGCACACCATCTGACTAGTAAGTCAAAGTCCAATTCACAGTCTTTGCTGTCCCAACTTAATTGATATAAGTAGTGTAGAACATTATATAGAAACTGTGTCTATTCCTCGTCTAGTGAGGCCAAACAATAAATCTAGTGTAGGATCTAGGAAAAATCTTATTGTAATTAAACCAGAAAATCTAAATATCAGTGAACAAAAACAATTTCTAAAACTAGGTCTTCTAAACATTAGATCGCTCACACCTAAGGCGGTTATTGTAAATGAAATGGTCACAGATAATAGCTTCGATGTACTTTGCCTTACTGAAACCTGGCTTAAACCAAATTAGTATTTCGGTCTAAATGAGTCTACTCCGTCAGGATATTGTTATAAGCATGAGCCCCGTCTGATCGGTCGTGGCGGCGGTGTTGCAACAATCTATAGAGATATTCTTAATGTTACTCAGAAAACAGGTCACAGGTTTAATTCGTTTGAAGTACTTGTGCTAAATGTTACGCTCTTAGATGTAAGAAAGAAATCCCTATTATCTCTAGCCTTGGCTACTGTATATAGACCTCCAGGGCCCTACACTGATTTCCTAAAAGAGTTTGCAGACTTTCTCTCAGATCTATTGGTCAATGTCGATAAAGCAATAATTGTTGGAGATTTTAACATACACGTAGATAACACAAATGATGCGTTAGGGACTGCGTTTACAGATTTATTAAACTCCTTTGGGGTCAAGCAAAACGTCAGTGGTCCCACTCATCGTCTAAATCATACACTAGACTTAATTATATCATATGGAACCGATCCAACCGATATAGATATTATACCGCAAAGTGACGATCTCACTGATCATCACATGGTAACTTGTATAATACGTACTGCTGAAATTTGTCATGTTGCGCCGCGTTATCGACCAGGCAGAGCAATCCTTCCAATCACTATAGATAGATTCTCAAATAGCTTACCTGATCTATCTCAGCTGCTCAGTGAACCCAAACAAACAGATGAACTAGAGGAAATGACCAGCAGTTTGAGCACCATTTTCTCTAGTACATTAGATATTGTTGCACCAATTAGATTGAAAAAGGTTAGAGAGAAAACTGAAGCACCATGGTACAATAGTACTACACATGCTATCAAGAGAGAAACTCGTAACTTAGAGCGTAAATGGAAACAAACTAATTTAGAGGTCTTTAGAATCGCGTGGAAAGACAGTGTGTCACGTTATAAAAAGGCTCTAAAAGCAGCCAGGGCAGAGCATCTCCGCAAACTAATAGAAAATAACCAAAATAATCCAAGGTTTTTATTTAACACCGTGGCTAGACTAACAAATAAACAGACATCACCAGAGCAAAATATTCCGTTACAGTATAGTTGTAATGATTTTATGAATTACTTCAATGAGAAAATAGAAAGCATCCGAAATACAATTGTAAATGTACAATCCTCTATGGTGTCTTGTGATTCAGCCTCAATTATCGTCCCTCAAGAACAACTACACCGCTTTACAACTGTAGGACAGGAAGAGCTAAATAAACTTATCATTGCATCTAAACCAACAACATGTTTATTAGATCCAATACCCACTAAACTACTGAAAGAAGTGTTGCCTGTAGTGGAAGAGCCTCTTCTCAATATTATTAACTCGTCTTTATCTTTAGGTCATGTTCCAAAAATATTCAAGCTGGCAGTAATAAAACCTCTTATTAAGAAACCGCAATTAGATCAAAATAACTTAGCAAATTACAGACCGATTTCAAATCTTCCATTTATGTCTAAAATACTAGAAAAAACTGTGTCCGCTCAATTGTGTTCTTTCTTGCAAGAAAATGAGATATATGAAAAATTTCAGTCAGGATTCAGACCGCATCATAGCACAGAAACTGCGCTAGTTAAAATTACAAATGATTTACTTTTAGCTTCTGACCAAGGCTGTATCTCAATACTAGTTCTACTCGATCTTAGCGCCGCGTTCGACACTATAGATCATAAAATACTCCTGGATCGACTACAAAACTACACTGGTGTTCAGGGACAGGCATTAAGCTGGTTCAGATCGTACTTATCGGACCGTTACCATTTTGTCTGTTTAAATGGGGAAAAATCGAAGATAATGTCAGTAGACTATGGAGTGCCGCAAGGATCAGTGTTAGGCCCTCTGCTATTCTCAATATATATGCTGCCACTTGGTAATATTATAAGAAAACATGGAATTAATTTCCACTGCTATGCTGATGACACTCAATTATATATTTCATCACGACCAGATGAAAACACTAACTTATCTAAATTGACAGAATGTCTTAAAGATATAAAATGCTGGATGACGTGTAATTTCCTGCTACTAAATCCAGATAAAACGGAGGTATTACTTATTGGTCCAAAAAACTACCCACAAAATCTCTTACAATACAACTTTAATTTAGAAGGTTGTCCTGTTACCTTATCGACTACAGTAAAAGACCTGGGTGTTATACTAGACCGCAACTTGTCTTTCGAAAATCATATTTCGTATGTTACAAGAACAGCCTTTTTCCACCTTAGAAACATTGCTAAATTACGTAACATGCTATCTGTTTCTGATGCAGAAAAGTTAGTTCATGCATTCATGACCTCGAGACTAGATTACTGTAATGCTTTATTAGCTGGTTGTCCTGCATCTTCAATAAACAAGCTACAGTTAGTCCAAAATGCAGCCGCTAGAGTTCTTACTAGGTCAAGAAAATATGATCATATAACACTGATTTTATCATCTCTGCACTGGTTACCTATTAAGTTCCGTATCAATTACAAAGTACTACTACTGACCTATAAAGCCCTAAATGGTTTAGCTCCTGTGTATTTAATGGACCTTCTATCGCCCTACAATCCATCGCGTTCTTTAAGATCCCGAAATTCGAGGCTTCTGGTCATTCCTAGGATATCTAAGTCCACTAAAGGAGGGAGGGCGTTCTCACATTTAGCTCCTAAACTCTGGAATAGCCTTCCTGATACTGTTCGTGGCTCAGACTCGCTCTCCCAGTTCAAAACTAGATTAAAGACGCATCTCTTCAGCCAAGCATTCACATAATGCTTACCTTTTATACCACTGTTGAATCAGATCGACTGCATTAATATTATGAACAGCAGCTACGCTAATTATTTCCCATCTGCTTTTCTGCTAAATAGCGTTCGTCAGCTCCAGTTTGTATCCAGCCTCTCACGGAGACTTCAGATGCCCCAACGCCTGCGATGAGACGACTCGACGCCTGTGAAGAGACGCCTCGACGCCTGTGAAGAGACGACTCAACGCCGGCGATATGTTATGCCCTAAATTAATACATGATGATTAACTAACTATATTCTTCTATGTACATTTCTGAAATGCACTTTCTGTAAAGCTGCTTTGAAACAATATGTATTGTGAAAAGCGCTATACAAATAAATTTGAAATGAATTGAATTGAATTGAAAAGCTAGTGAAGCTTAGTGCATCGTTGTTGTGTAAACGTACCCTTAATTAGCTTTAGTTGTGTTTTAGTTAATTATGTATTAGCCAGTGCATGTGCTGAATTTAAGTAGCAAATATGGCCAAGACAAAAGAGCTCTCACAAAAGAAGTTGTCTTGTTACATCAAAAAGGCTATGGCTACAAGAACATTTCCAAGACACTAAAAGTTCCTAGAGACACTATTGCCAGTATCGTTTGAAAGTTTAAAATGCATGGAAGAAAAAGCACAATTTCATCAATAAGACGAAATCAATAAGGAGTAAGAGGTTTGAAACCCTTGGCTTACTGCTAAAGACTTGATAGATGAAATGATTTTAGAAGGAAAAAAACATTTCAATGCAGAATATAAAAACACAAAACAAGCATTTTGAGCTCTAGCCCGGACACCTCAACGAATGCCACTGTTGACCAAGAGGACATAACAGGAAAGGATAACTTGAATATTTTAAAAGGACTTTGGATGGACCTGTGGAGTTCTGGAAGAATGTTTTATGGAATGATGAGACCAAACTGGAACTTTTTGGGCCTATGGGTCAGCAGCAGTATGTCTGGCACAAAAAAAAACATGACTTATGACCAGAAGAACACCAAAGGGTCAAGCGTGGTCACTTTTGTCGCTGTAGTGCTTTGCTGCTGCAGGAAGTGAAAATCTTGACCATGTGACCCGTGTCATGGATTCTTTGAAGTATCAGGCCCTTTTGGCAAAGATTATGATGCCTTCAGTACGTAAACTGAAGCTTCACTGAATCATTTCACTTTCCAGCATACTTCCCAATCTACCAAAGCTTGGTTCAGCGATTGGTCCGGGATGTTCTTTAACATCTAAACATCGTGATGCCCCCCCCCCGTTTCCATGCTTGGCACGTGATTCACCACAGCCAAAATAGCGCTGTATGACAGATTTAGCGCTTTTATTTCTAAATATTAATAAACTTGCTTACCATGTCATGAACTAATCTTCTATTACGATTCTCAAATATGTGTAAGTGAGTTTGTTTTGTCATTTAAAAAAAAACTTTATAAATGATCTTGATCTGTAACGTGAGATGGGTGCCGTGTTTGGGCCGCAGTTCAGAGATTTCTGTCTGTTGGATTTTTTACAGCGCGTGAATTCATCAGTTTCTCCCGAAATACATGAAAGTAAGTGGCCGGTGAACTGGGAGAAAAATAGAGTTGACTTTATAGTTATTTACACTGTGTCTCTCTGATATGAATAAAAACCGTCGTCAAATATATTTGAATGGGTTGTTATTGCTGCTTCCATAGACACCATTGTGTATTTTTCAAACTATAAATGTATTGTTTTGCTATAAATTATATTGATTTAAATATCTGAAACCTAAAATAAACATTATGTGGTTAAAAACACTGAACAGTTGTGATATAGGCTATGACAAGCGCGAGCGCGTCCGTCTTTGGCTCAGCACCAGCCACAGCGCGAAAGCACGCAGTTCGAAATCGAAATTGCTGATGAGATATAGAGGAAAATATCTAGTGGAAAATGAGAATATTATGAAAATACCCCCCCCCCCCCCCTTCACTGTAGACATTGTCTGATGCCAAATTGGTAGACATCGCGCAACCCTAGTCTCCGGATTTAAATCTTTTTGGTTTCTGTGCTGCCACTGCTTTCTCCAAATTTCACCAAAGAATATCAGTGAGTTCGATGCTTTTACACAAAGAATGGCCTAAGATTCCAGTAGAGAGTGTTGAAGGCAACAACTTTATTTTCTTAGAATCACTCAAATGTGTAATAATAAACTTTCTTTGATGGTTTTTCTGATGCCTTTGTTGTAGTGTTTTCATAAACATAATGAATGTCTTGCAGGTCAGAGGGATCCAAAAAATAATAATTATATATATATATACAGTATATATATATATATATATATATATATATATATATATATAATTGTTTTTTGTGTGTATAAACATACCGTTTTTCTGAATAATTCCAGTTCATTATCTGCATAATCAGACGCCATTCTTGTTATGTCTGTCTCGGTCATGTTTACCTGAATAACAGATGAAAAGTATTTGTCATTTCTGTTTTGATAATATAATAATTATATAATATACTATATTGTCAAAACACAAGTTTATTATAACACTAATATCATTATTAATATATATTAATAATGCATAAATCAAATATAACATCAAACACATAAATTAAGAAGATGTGTATATCGATTAGATTCAACCAACCAAGGCATAATACTCCAGTCCATTTTCTTCAGACATGCCTTTCCTGATGTACATGAACAAGGGCTGAAGCTGAGCGTTGATGACATTAATGAAATCATCTAATCTGTCTGCCACATAGTGCGCTAGAAATGCAAGAAAGATGCATTCAAACAGGACACTTATATACAACTGACATTCAATTTCCAGGTGTGACACATAAACATCAACAAAAGAATAATTTTGCCTTTAGTGCAGAATAAAAATGAAATAATAAACAAATGATCCAACAGAATGTGTACACATTGCTTGCAGTGTTTTCTTCGTACCTCCATGGGTCTCACAGCAGTGTTTGTGTAGTGCTTCAGCCTGAGATGCACTGATGATGCCATTGCTCATCATGGTCTGCAAGAAGCGCCTGTGACTGTCTGCCATTGCTCGGGACATTCTGCTTAATGTCCTCTTGAGCTGGAAAACACATATCTTGATAAACACAATTTCTCAAACCTGCAAATACTGACCAGGCAAACATAAGTTAGGCTAAGTTAGGTAATATGATAAAATGATTTCCATTACACGAGAGTAGATGTTAAAACTTCATGCTGATTTGTACTCGGCTTTCGCCAAGATAAGCAAAACTAAGACGTAGTTTTAGTGACGAAAATTACATTTGGAGAGCCCTTATGTATTACCAAGAAAATATTTAACAAGTTCAACTAAACAATAGTTCAAATATGATGATGTTCCCACGGTAATTGTACACAGGTAGTCATTTTAAGATCTATTTGACTCAGATGGTAACGTTACTTCATCTTTAGGTCTCATCATTATTCTGTTCTAGCTTGTAGCTTAACCGTATGTTAACGTTTATAGATGTCCGTCTATATATAACAACAGTCTTTCGACCAATTATTTAGTGTTAGTGTGAGCAAGGATTTGTGGTAATATACATTAATATACATGTCTTCCAGCACGAATGTACAAAAATACTGCAAGCCACGAAGATGCGCGACATGCTAACGTTACGTCAAATCAAGAATGCGTTTGTCCGGGCATTCAAAAACCGACATCGTAGTCTGACCGAGACAGATTTACATTTAACAGTTATTGCTCTGGAGTGTTGATCTGCTCCTCACATACCTGTTTTCAAATTCAAAGTTGTGCCGCCGAGATGTCAATTTCGTGCAACATTCGCGCGGTCCCACTAGAAACAATACTTCCGATCACGTGACTTGAGTTCCTACGCAGTGTACACTGCATCCTGCACACTTATCAGGGAAAAATTCGTTCAAGTAAAGTCACCTTCATTTATATAGCGCTTTTAACAATATAGATTGTTTCAAAGAAAGCAGCCATACACATAATAATAGGAAATTAAAGTAACAGAGATTGTTTTGGCTTTACAGCAGCTCTAGAATGAAGTTAGTTTTGATTGATTCACTTCCGTTGGAAACATCATTAGTTCACTGATTCTTGAGAGTCGGGACAAAACATGTCCCACATTGAAAAGTCTAATTTATAGCAAAAATTAAGAAATTCATCATGTATGACATACTTACAAAGTTAAATCTAAAGGAATTGTATATACCTATCTGATTTTTAGAATAAACTTTTTTATCTTTTTGGGGAAAAGTTGTTTAAATGTATGGTCTGTGGTTAGATGGTCCATGTTATTGCCCTTGTCCTCAGCAAGAGGTTACAATATTAACCATCCCAAAAAACTTTAAAAAAGCTCTACAATTGTGAAAACATATCAAATAAAAAATAAGGGGTATAAATATAAAAAACAATGCATGAAGTGAACATCAAACAATATTTTCCATAAATATCTGCCTATTAAAGTTGTGTCCTCAGTTTCTGTCAACCCCGTCAGATTTTTTCATAAAGCTCTTTAAATCAGGAAATAGCATGGTCAGCTATATCCTTGAGGACCCCTTTTCATCTCCCTGTCTGTGGTGAATGCAGCACTACCACACATGCTCTGGAATGTTTTACATTTTTTAATATTTTAGACAAACAATGTCAATATTCCTATGGTCACAGCTGGACCATGTCAATACCATCTTTCTGTTAAGATACTTTTTTTAAACCATAGTGGATTGAATTTAAGCATTTTAGTGAGGTTATTGGGACAGCTAGCAACTGAGGAAAAACTACCTAGCTGCAGTGTACAATACATGTTTTGGTGGGAAAATACATGCCCTTACGTCAACTCCGTCAGACGTCAACTCCGTCAGGTTCTATGTCTGAAGGAGTTGACCTGTAAGCTGACGGAGTTGACAAATCCACCAATAACCTCTTAATGTGCGAATATAATATTATTTGTGAATATAGTGAAGGGTTAAACTGTTATTTCAGGGTTTTATTTACACATAAATGCACATACATAGCATGCATTACATTATTTAACCATACGCATGTCCGACGCCTGCTGCTCAAGGCATAAGCGCAGGTTAGACAAAAATGAAATCTTAAGTAAGCTAATTGAACCTGATTCTAAGCTATAGATTATGTGTTGCAGTATTGTTGTCAAGGAATGTCAATTTAAGATCACACCCATAAAGTAGGCGGTGCAGGGCAATCACACATCCAACACACACACACCCCCCCACACACACCCCCACACACACCCCCCCACACACACACACACACACACACACACACACACACACACGACACTTTAAAGTAAATGGCTACTTACAAAAGAGGGAAAGGAAGAGGAGAAGAGGTGGATGAGAAAAAGGAGAGCAGGAAGTGGTATAGGGGAGGTAGATGAAAACGGAGGGGGAGGAGGGCCCCTGGTTTCCCTTATTGTTTTTTTTTTTGATAGTTGGAAACGGTGTAATTTATAATAGTTGGAAACGGTGTATGTGCAATATGTTTATTATAGTTTGCTTTACAGTAAGTTCAATACTCTAATAACAAGGAGTAGTTTTAGTAGTAGTTTAAAGAGCACATCTGAGCACATCACAATGCACACATATTTTTTGTCAACACCGTCAGATCTTCATCAACACCGTCAGGTTTTCATCAACACCGTCAGTTTTTCATCAACACCGTCATATCTTCATCAACAGCGTTGGATGTATGTTTTTGTTTTTGTTAATTTTTGGGGGAAAAAATGTTCTTCCTTCAGTTTATGTTGTTTTTGTAATAAAGGACCATCTGATCTACATCTTCTTATGTTTTATTTATTTAAGGAATTTGTTTTTACAATATTGAAATTAAAATCAAAGTTTGAAAATGCAAATATTTAGAAATCTGAGTTTTCAGAATAGTGTGAAATCACAACTTAAGTTTATATATTGAATTTTTTTTACATATCAGAGTAACTAAACACTATTACAATATACTTCAGCACTTTATATTCTTGTTGGATTGGAAGAATTAAAATTGTATACTTTAAAGTGTGTCTGACGGAGTTGACACAAATTCAGTTCTGAAGGGAAACATGTTTATTTGTTAAAAATGTGTTTTTATTTAGAACCTGTTCCTTTACATGGTTAAATAGTTAAGACCTTTCTCTGCAGAAACATACAACTCTAATTGATATAGTGTGTATTGTAAAAAAAAGTTTTTTAAAACGTGTTTTGTCCCGACTCTCAAGAATCAGTGAGTTATTAACTTAGGGGCCGCTTACACGACACCGTTCACAGTGCCTGGTGGCTCGAGAACGCAAACCTTGAAGGTCCCACAGTCTATGGTTCCAAGGTGCAGGCGTTGAAAAAAAATCTTTAGGTTCACTTGGGATCAAAACACGACAGACAACACTTGTATGATCAAGACATAATATACTTGTGTATATTATCACCCATCAAGTATAGCCTAGCCTATATTTAATTTAATATAAATAATAATTTAGTGACAATTGACAGCTGTAGATCTGAATAGGCCTATGAAGTAAAATGTAACTAGGCTTATTTACAATATGTTTTGCATGCTATTACTTTCTGAAATATATATATATATATATATATATAACTTTACAGTTTTGTGTAAAGCTTTCATAATATTTGACAAAAATGGTAAGCATGACCTTTTAAGGACATGTTGTTTGTTTAAATTACACTTTAACATGCCATAGCTGCACTAGTGTAAAAAGTAAAAAAAAAAAATCTGTGTGTGCAGAAGGAATTGATTTTGCTCTGATCGTTTATTTAACCCTGAAAATCATCTTTGAAATGTCAATACACATTTAAAACAATAACAATGAAGAGGGACATATTAATTGAAATAGTGGAAAAGTGCACTGAGACTGTTCGTACATGGCAAGGCTGTTTCACACAACTGAAAAGCACTATTTTCAGATGAATTCATATTAATCGGACAAATGATCTTCTAGCAGAAAGGCAACTAAAATAGGATCCTGTGCATCAAAAATGACTTTCAATATGGAATGCATTTGACTCGTTTTGAACAAAAGATGGCACATACACAATGTAAAGTTGCAAACAACACCATGCAAACAAATCTACATTTACAATCTCTAAACAAAATTTGTTTGCAACACCATGCAAACAAATCTACAAACACAATGTTTAGCCTACTAATCAGAAGGTGGCATAAACTCCTTGAACAAATGGAATAAGAGCCACAGTATGATCTAAAACAGAAACAGATAAAAAACAAAGCACATATGTTTTGTCATCGTAAGGTTATGACATTATAAAGTAGCCCAGACAGCAACATGTCTGCCCAGATCCGGGCCAAATCTGGTACATGTGGATTCCATGCGTGGAATCCACATGTAGGCTATGGTTGGTAGTAGGCCTGCTTTTTTTATGTGATTATATCAAAAAAAACATATGTAAGGCATTCAAAGCAAACACAACTACGGTTTAAAAAAGTTTTGTGTTTGCCTGCAGGCCATGTTGTATTGTTAAACTCGTTCCAATGACTATTCATGGCCTTTGTATCTAAATGTAAAATAATGTCATGCCGTTTGCAACCACATGGCGTCCCTATTGCCAATATTTATTTATTTTCAGTCTATGGTCTGGCAGCGTTGGGAAAAGAGAGAGAGAGAGAGAGAGAGAGAGAGAGAGAGAGAGAGAGAGAGAGAGAGAGAGAGAGAGAGAGAGAGAGAGAGAGAGAGAGAGAGAGAGAGTTCAACAGCAAAAAAAAAAAAAGAAAAAAAAATACCCGTTCTTCCTGTAACGGCAAAATCACACACAACACAACCATAAGCTACCATTAATGTTTTTAAACATTTAAAAATAAACCTATGTGCCTTCCTGAAACTGTTTTGCAGAGAGGTAACGTTAAACAAATAAATTATTTACAAAAAACGATACAGGAACTGAAATGAATTGCATGTTTCTCTGAAATGCAATCTCATGCGCTTCCTTTTTTTGTGAGCCTTGCATAATTTCCTTTGTGTTTATTGGCTAACCTTAATTAATAAACAACACGTTATAACGAAGACTAATCTTGTTTATATCTGACGGGCGTTATGTTTGTTTCGTGCTTTTCCTATCCGCGTGCTTGAGCAGAGACGAGAGAGATCAGTGTGAGGGAGGGAGCGCGCAGGATTCGGGAAGGGAACAGCTCGATCGCGCGCAGGGCGGGAGTGGAACAGCAGAAGTGCTGCGTGCGTGTGTTCCAGGAAAGGTCCACTTCCATGTTGCGTGGGCGAAGAGGGAAGCTTATGGTAGACCATCATTTACACGGTTTAAACTGCTCGTCGTGTGTTGTTTTTATGCGTCTGTGACTGACATCATATGTTTAATTTGTCTACAGAGTGGTCAGTAAATTCGGTTTCTTTTATTTTTACTCTGCGAACGCAGCGACGAACTGTCCTATAGTTACAGTCAAAAGGTATGACAAAACTATATTTTGTCTAGATATCATATTTTAACATTTTATCTTATTACATACATAGGCTATATGTAATTGTTTAAAGATGAATGAGATTATATTTATGCTTATAGGGAGTACAGGATGTTTTCCACATTTCTTCTTTGTCAGATCATCCTCACACTCATCTGCCAAACACTATGTTACGGTAAATGTTTATTTCGCTAAGAATGAGCTCTTGTTCTTGCCCTATTTGTCACTTTGTGACTTTAATATATAATATCCCCATGTGTATCTGCTCTGCTCTTCTCTCTCTCTCTCTCTCTCTCTGTGTGTGTGTGTGTGTCACTTTCACAATTGTTTCCAAATGTTTAGCTCTATACACTTTTTAGGTTAGTGGCTTTCCCTTCTGCTGAGTATATTTAATCGTTGATTCATTCATTTATTTAAAACATGTTGATGACAAGCTGATGTGGATCAATGTTTTATAACGAATTAAACATTAAAAACTGATTCAGATGACACCACTTTTATGTTTTTTATGCAGTGTTTTACTGTCAAAAGAACTTTTACTTTAACAAAACAACTTGTTCCTTAGTCATTTGTGATAGTGACTTCTTTTATTTTCCTTATCTAAAATCTCTGTAGAACCCACAGAGAAGGACTTGAAGTGTTTCAATGACTATGAGACAGAAATGAAGTGCAGTTTCTGGTTTGACGGCCTCATAAGTTGCTCTGGATACAAACTCAACATCACACATACTGTAATAGATACGTATGTATTTGTTCAATTCCTCTATAAATATAACTAAAATGATTTACTGTTCATTTAGCAATCAACTGACACTATTAACTCTTATATTGCAGGTTGAAAACATGCATCTTTGAGAGAAGTCATCACAGTGCCAACTGTGAATGCAAAATTAAAGTCGAAGGGTTTGTTTTAACAGAGATATTCTCTACTACACTTCTGAACGGAACAAATGTTTTATTAAACAAAACATTTGTGACAATGGACTTCAGTGAGTATATTTGTTGTCTATATGTTCTTGTTATGCTTTTTCATACTTTAAAATATTCTGAAATAAAAAAAAGGTGTTATCTGGCCTTATCTGACACAATTACAAATATGTGATTTTCATTTTCTGCAGTCAAACCAAAAACTCCAGTCTTATCAGTTCAGAAGACTAAAAATGGAGATTTTAATGTAACTTGGGATGACAAGTATGGGAAAACATATTTTGCAGAAAGTTTGGAAATACATCTGACCTATAGGAGTGAAGGAGGAGATGAAACCGTAAGGAAGATGATATATAGATGATATTAAATGAATTCATGCATATTCACATATAGATGTGTCATAAAAAAAAATAAAATAAACACTTTGCCCATACAGATGTCCAGGAATGAGCCAAACTCCCGGGGATTCTATGAGATCGTGGGCAGAAATCTCCAGCCAAACACCAACTACATTCTGACTGCAAGAATGAGCACAAGCTATAACTCACACGAGATATTGAGTTACCAGAGCGCACCAGTTGAGTTCACCAGCTGTAAGTCAATGTGTTTTTTTCTCAGAGTTATTACTGTGTGTGTTTTAATGCTTTTTAATAATCCTGATCAATCTATATGTGCTCCACAGCCTCATCTCCAAATGAATTACTCAGAACGATGGTTCCGCCTCTATGTGTTGTTTTAATCATCATCATTTGTACTATCTTCATCTGTGTTTTGAGGTGAGATCTCTGTTTTGTGTCTCGCCATCATTCTACATTTTGCATTTTTGCTACAGTATTCCTTTGTGCATCCTTGACAAATTTAGTTCTGACACACTTTACTTCCTCGTTACAGGATGAAGATGAATTGGTGGGACAAGATCTCCAAGCCAAAAATAGACGCCAATCTTGGAGAAGAGAAGGTTGGAGAAAGATACAAATCATGCAATAGCCATCAATAATCATATTACATCATTTATGCAGATCAATCTTTTTTCTTACCCTAATTTTTCTTTATTTTTGATTAATAGGGTCATATTTTGCCTCCTTCCATTATGGACTTCTCCTCAATCCATGTAGAGATTCCAAAACTGGACTTTAAGGAGGAAAATAAATTGTAAGTTTTCCCAAAAACTTCAGAAACACATGACAGACTAGCAACGCTCTAATTCTGATTAATAACGCCTCAACATGTTTGTCTCTCTACAGGATCTCCACATTATCAGTTGATACAAACAATGAGAAAAGTTCCCACAGTGTTGAGTCAGCAGCAGACGATTATGGCCAGGCTGGTTTTGATTCTAGTAATGACAAGGAGAATTGCAGACGGATCACCGTCTTATCACGTGTCGAACATGCCCGGGAGGAGGATTTCAAATCCTTTCTCTTTGCCAACAACACACCCAGCAATCAGCAAGTCAAGAGTGTTGATATCAGTTCCTCAAGAGAACGCAACCGTGCAAAGAGAGATTCGGGCAACTGCTCTGGCTCATCGGTTTTCAGCAACATGTCGTATTTCGGATCGTCCAATGATGATTCATCCTTCCTGGGTCAGCTGAGCTGTGATCATTCCTGTCAATCTGACAAGAGGGACATTTCTAGCTTTGAAAACTCCTCTATGAGTGCTGATGTCAGCAAGATACAGTTTAACGTTCCCACTAATGATGCTTTGGAAGACGGATATCAGTCCTTCAACAGCGTTGTGAACCAGGGAAATGATGCGGATGTTTGTTTGAACCTTTTAAATGATATTGATTCTGATGAAAAGTTCATTGTGAAAAATCTCATCACTAGTAAAAATCCACTATATCCTTCTCTGTTTGTCCATGGTGGCAGCGTCACACCAAGTGATGGTGGGTATCAGGCTTTTGAAGGCTTAACAAAGAGCACAGAAGGACAGTGGAGCACGAGCATCAGAACTGAACAAGCACTTAATGAATGTGGAGCGCTGAAATTCCCCCACAGCACCGGCCAAGATCCCACATCATCAGAGCAGCAAAGTTTGTGGCCCTCTTCTTTGCTTTTTCCACCCACTATTGAAATAGACACTTCATATCAGTCTTTTTAGCTGCGCTGTACATAACTGAAGCACTGAAAAATTTTTATATGTAACATACAAAGTTACAAAGCAACAGTTACAAAGAAATATGACCAGTATGAGATCTATGCAAATGTTCATTGTTTATGTAGACTCAAAGCCAAGACCTTGCATTTAGGTTTCACTGTTTCTACATGAAGACTTTGAACAGTGCCTTAAATGCTCGAAGAGGTTATGCATGATTATTCTTGATGTTCATTTTTCTTTATTATTGGTCACAATTACACACGCAATGTTAAATGCGACACTGAGTCACATTTGCAAATGCAAATTTTAAAGGCATGATAACAAGGCCAAGACGGTTCTTATCATTCTGTGCTGTTAAAACAAATGATAGATATTTGCTTATTCATTTCTACAGTTGCAATGAATCATTCCTTTGAAAGTATCACCAGTAATAGGAAACTTTAGTTTTAATAACTACATGTTTGCATATAATTTTGGACATAGAAACAATAAGAAGCACTGTGCCTTAAATACTCTAGGGTATTACTTTTCTAGTCATTCACATGTTTGTTTTCTATTATTTGACAATTTTTCATTTCAAAATGCAAAGACATTTCTAAACCTACCGGTATATTTGATATATTTGAGTCTGTGAAATAACTTGTATTTTTATTTTGTGCATTGTTTTTTTTTTTCTACAAACAACAAGATACAGTCTGTATATATGCTATATTTAGATGAAACTGTTGTTTTTGTTTCTTAATCTTCAACAGGAAAAGACTTTACATAGCTTGGACATTTCATAACTATGCTGTCAAACAAATGATAGATACTTGCCTAAAACGTTTCATTATTTTTTTGTATGTAGTCTATAAATCTGCCTACACCATGGTGTACTACCATACAAACTAAAAGCACTCTAACAATTCTCAATAAGAGCAATGTAAATACACTGCTATGTTTATACTTCTCTAAAGTAAAACCCCAGTATGGTGAAACAGAGTCTGGGAAATACTTGAGTCTGTCAGTTGTGGAATTTGTACAGGTTTTGTCGGGGCTTTTGTTTTATGCTATCTGTGTTAACCAGGAAGCTACATTATTTGTTCCATGGAAAACACGTCATACACCTGTGCATGTCGAGACATTTACACATTCTAATAAAGTCTTCACTGAAGTTTGTCTAAACATGGGGCACCTTAGTTCTTAAAGCAGGTTCACTGAAGTATGTCTAAACATGGGAAACATTTGTTCTCTTAAAGCAGCTAACAGGATGCAAACCATATGGCATTTTACCGTAACAGCTAGGCATAAAGTATGAATATAATTGAAAAGTATGAATTAGGTGAATGAATTAATATGTATAACAAAATGAAAGCTAAAGGTCCAAAAGTATACTGAAAGTTGTCTTGAGATGAAATACATGTGCACATTTGGCACGTAAAATGATTATATAGTTTTCTCAAGCAAAAGCAAAAAATTGTTGATTAGTCATTCGGACAATTGCAGCGCCATCTACTGGTCGTTAACGTGCATCATCTTTTATAACACGACGTTAAAATGACATCAGACATTTCTACAGAATGTGTATAATTAATTTAAGTGTGAATGAGACTTTTAGGTCTGTTTTATCATTTCGATATCTTCAACAACAAAACAATATCATAAGCAGCAAGTATAGATTACCTAGTCATTGGTTGCAGCGCCATCAGCTGGGCGTTTACGTGAAGTTCAAAAACAGGCTCATTTTCCTTGACATCATGATCAATTGAAATGACAGCAGACATTTTAGCCTTGTTTAATAGTATGGGATAGCGAAGACTATGTTTTTCCACTCTCACATCTCACTAACTACAATAAATATATCCTTCCTGTAAGGACATTCCTAAAACTGGAGCAAATAAATCAGTCATTTTTGCACATATGATCAGTGTCACGATAGTGTACAATGATTCAATATCATGCAGCTTATTATAGGCCTACGTTAAACAGTCAAACATAAGACATAATGTTTTTTGCTTATTGGCCTCTAAAGCATGCGGTGGGTAGAGAATGAATGGGAGAAAGTCATGTTATACATCGTTAATTGAACGTTTTTCTGAAATGTTTTATTTGGACGTCTAATATTTTTTTTAAATGTTGTTTCAGACCGTTCATAGAAAAAAACAAACTAATAGTCTCATCCACACTTTCTATAAATCTGCCTACACCATGATACCATACAAACTAAAGCATTCTAAACATTCTCAATAACTGTTTATATAGGCCTATTCTCTAAAGTAAAACCTCGGAATGGTGAAACAGAGTCTGGGTAATAACACTTGTCAGTGGGGAATTTGAACAGGTTTTGTTTGTCGGGGCGTTTGTTTTATGCTGTGTTAACCAGGAAGCTACATTATTTTTTTCCATGGAAAACACGTCATATACCTGTGCATGTCGAGACATTACACATTCTAATAAAGGCTGCTTCACTGAAGTATGTCTAAACATGGGACATTTCTCTTAAAGCAGTAGGAATTAGGCTATGTATAACAATATAGAGCTAATATGGTCCAGATAAGAGATGAAATACGGTTGTGCACATTTGGCACGTTAAACTATAGCCTAGTTGTTCTTGTCAAGTGAAAGCAAAATATTGTAGATCATTCGGACAATTGCAACGCCATACGGGTCAAATATTTTATGACACGACCTGAAATGGCATCAGACATTTCTACAGAATGTGTATAATTCATTTATTGAATGAGACTTAGGCCTATAGTTCTGTTTAAGCATTTCGATATCTTCAACAACAATATAATGTCATAAGCAGCAAATATACATTAGTCATTGGTCAATTGCAGCATCAGCTTTACGTGAAGTTCAAAAACAGGCTTTTTCCTTGACATCATGATCAACTGAAATGACAGCAGACATTTTAGCCTTGTTTAATAGTAGGCTATATAGCGAAGACTATGTTTTTCCCCTCTCACATACAGACTACAATAAATATAGCCTTCCAGTTATAAGGAATTCATTCCCAGAACGTGTCATAGAACTGGAGCAAATAAATCAGTCCTTCTTCATATGATTTGTGTCACGATAGCATTTCTGTACAATGATTCAATATCCTACGTTGAACAGTCAAACATATAAGACATAATGTTTTTTGCTTATTGGCCTCAACATTTTGTAATCAATGCGCTCTACATGGAATCGTAAGATGGCTGCTTGAACACTTCCAGTGAGCAATCCAGTCATTTACATAGATCAGATTTCTCTCTTTTGTCTTGTTGTTGCTGGGCAACTCATGGAGCTGTCAAGCCAGAGACTATTTATGTTGCTGGTGCAACTCTACCCAGGTGTGGTTGGCCTGATTAGCTTGACCAAAGTCAGAGACTATTTATGTAGAGACATGCCACTTACTCAATCCTCAATACAACTATATAGGGAAAACCCGTAACGCCAAAGATGGCGGTTGTATGCACATGTCCCGCCCCTCCCGCTGGAAAGCCAATCGTCTGCTTTTAACAGTCAAGCCGGGAAACATTTAAGCCTATCATCTGTTTCCACTGACGCATGCGCACAGTTGAGGTTTGCGACAGCGGAAAATACGTTACTGTTTGAAAAGGCGGCAGATTTGATATGCAGTGTATGTGTGCGTTGAAATATATGAGACATCCCAAGTGTCTACCGCATATTGATAGCGGCTCCCTGATGACCGCAAATTAGTTCAAATCTCCCAGAATCTAGAGCGAGCGAGCGAGAGCTCACACATACTGTGTTTCAAACTGTGTAGCGCGCGCACGACAGAGAGCGAGAGAACCCTTGCGCATGCGTAGTAAAAGTATAACCTGTGGGGAAAAAGGCGTTTTAAACCTTATTTTGGGGCAAAGTCATCAAACTTTTTCAGCGATTTTTATCATATTTTACTGCTGTTTCTATACATGCAGTTTTTATGTCCCGGTGACCATTGAAAGTGCAGTTCTGACTCTCTGCCCAATCATTTAGATAGGAGCCTGGTCTTGTTAGTCCGAAATAGCTGCCCGGAGGCGTTGCCAAGATGGCGGCCGAGTGGCATGGCTTGCCTAAAAGGACTTTGGTCAAGCTAATCAGGCCAACCACACCTGGGTAGAGTTGCACCAGCCGTTCGAAAGTTCTTTCTTAGATTGTAACGTAAAGTCCACACTAGGCTTAGTAACTAGTTTGTAACTAATGCCGCGTTCCAGGCAACCTGTAACCCGTGTTTTTCCAACTCGTAACTGGGAGTACATCGATCTAGTACGAGTTCACGGGTGGGAAGTCACGGGTTTGACTGCCGTTCCAGTGCCTTTTCACAGGTATAAGGTTGGAAAAACACGGGTTACAGGTTGCCTGGAACGCGGCATAACTTCTTTTGCCTCACGTTACTAACGGTAAAAAATAAGTTTCCATTTAATACGATACTTGATCATGAATAACATAAGTGTTTTTATATAGGCTATAAATAACATTCAGAAACTGTATTTGAAATGAAATTAATAAGGATCAATAAATAAATATTGATACAAAAAAAAACAAGAAATTACGTTTATTGATTATGACTGATATTTGACATGCACAACATGGACCGATGCACACAGCGGCGCTGTTTAGGACGGGTTCGTGTTAAAGAGCTGCTAACAAAGTCTCTCTTAAAATGTAAGCGAGTGTAAATGTCAGCATTATCATATATGTCTAAAGAATTGAAGTCTGTCAGGTAAAAGAAGAGCTTATTGATGCAGTTCATCTATCTGATATTTTATTCCAACTGTTAGGCCTACTCCTGATCGGAGGCTGCCATAAATATTTAGTACGTAGAACGTAGAGTTATGTTAAAACTAAGTTTAATGGTGCAACGTAAAAATATTTAGTAGTGCGTAAGTTGTAACTTAGTGCCCATTTACGTCAAAACTAGGCTAAGTTGTAACTTATGCACAGCTGGTGCAACCGGCCCCTGGTACTTATGCCGCGTTCCAGGCAACCTGTAACCCGTGTTTTTCCAACTCGTAACTGGGAGTACATCGTTCCAGGCAACCTGTAACCCGTGTTTTTCCAACCTTATACCCGTGAAAGTGCACTGGAACGGCAGTCAAACCCGTGACTTCCCACCCGTGAATTCGTACTAGATCGATGTACTCCCAGTTACCAGTTGAAAAAACACGGGTTACAGGTTGCCTGGAACGCGGCATTAGTTCTCCCTACATCTACCCTTGTGTTTGCGCCGCGGTCATCTTTGTGTGACCGAGTAAGGATTCGGTATAAAGCGGGGCGTGTATTTATTTCATGTCGTAAGTGTGGCATTCTTGTTGTAATACAAAGACGTTAGTTAGTTTTTTTTTTTTTTTTAATTATTATTCATTGATTTTATGTTAAACGCAGGGCGGAAGTCCTTGATACAAGAGTGTGAGCGATAGGATGTCGTGTTTAATCCATAGCCACGAATCATTCACCCCAGTCTGTTTTATTCTTGGATTACGATAGAGGTATGTGTGTGTTAGATTGTTAGGTTTGCTTTGGTGTTAACATTTCATGTATAATCATTGAATTATCTAACAATTCTGTAAAGTAAAGGTGTAATGATGTTGCATGGAATTTGTGGCAGAGGTCTATTGGGATCTGTATTTTAGATATTTATGGTTTGTTTTGTGTTTATTTGGCAGATCCTCCTTTGTGGAGCCCTATGCACGTGGACCTCTGACGTCTAGGCCCTGCTGTTTTGTTTATGATTTATTTTCGTTATAATAACCTCAAAGTTTTGGTTACTGATTTCCTGCTGCTTAAATTGTGGTTTATTATTTTTGTGTACTGATCATATTATCTGATTTTGGTTTAGACCAACCGCTGTGTTTGAGTATATGTAAAGGGGAGTGTTAACTTATATTCTTTTGTGTCCTAGGAGCCAGCCTGTGTGGGAGTACTTCCTCTGGGGTCGTTTGGGCCTTTCCTTCACTGCAGCTGGTGTGAGATTTCCTTCACTGCATGCGTATTGATGTGGGAGTGTAGAGTGGTTTGTATTATGCACTGAATTTGCTTTTAGAAGTGATTTTATCATCTTGAGAATAGTACACGTGTGGTGTGTGCTCCTAGGGCGGCGGGTCCGCGGCCAATGACCCTCCTCTATTTTCCACACAGGCTTGGTTACTCCTATTTGTAATTGAGCTATTTAATGATAACTTAATGTTTATGTGATTAAGTTTTAGTGCTCCTTTTATAATACACACAACTAAAAGTGATTATTTATTCAGAGGTTTATAACCCATTGCCAATAAAAGTTATTAAACTTGAAGGTCACGTCTTCGTTCTTTTATCAATTACTGTTTGTTTGAACTTGGGTTGCTGTTATGTCCGTGGGTATATAACCCCGGTGGCGTAGTCGGGACTAGTGTGGCAAAAGGGACGCCACGGTTACATCTGTCAGATCGTTGTGGCTCATGTCATGTCATGTCTGTCCCTTTGCTGTCCAATGTTCTAGTTTCTGTTCCTGTGTGTTTGCCTTTCTTTTGTGATTACCTGGATTTCCGGTTTTACTGCTGTTCCTGGATTTCTCTCTGGCTCTACCGACCAGCAGTCAGATCCATGTTGCCAGTCATGGCTTAATGTGGTTAGAGAGTAAGACTAGTAACATATCTAGTCTAGTTCACTGTTGTTCAACATCTAACCATTGTTTTTCTCTGAGTTTAAGCTATGTTGTTAAACTCTTTGTTTGATTCCATTTGCTCCTGTGGATCCAATTGTTGTTTCCTGTGAGAGGTTGCTGCTATCATTAATGTCAAGTCACCTTTATTTATATAGCACTTTTTAAAATACAGATTGTTTCAAAGCAGCTTTACAGTGATAACAGAAAAATAATGCAACAAAGTTTGTTTGTATAGCAGATCTAGAAGAAAATTGTGTCATAGTCCAGCTTAAGTAACATCAGTGATGGATCATTTTCATTGTAAAAAAGTTATTAATTTAGTTCTTTTTTCTTTTCTTTTTTACAGACAGACAGACAGACGCTCTGGAGAAAACAGTGATGTCATCGTCCAGCTCAGTTCAGTTCTCATAATGGTGTCAATGCAGGTAGATCAATAATATTGTTGAATATTCAATGCTAAATGTCCCCAAATAAGCAAGCCAAAAGCCAGAGGCGACAAAGGTGACAGTGGCATGGAACCAAAACTCCATCAGGTGACAGAATGGGGAAGAAAAAAACTTCGGAGATACCAGGCTCAGTCGGGGGCCTGGTCTCCTCTGGCCAACAAACAAACTTTGTATGATTATGATTCAGGCACCATTACAGGTCAGAAGTCAGATTGGATCAGAACATTCAGAATATTATCCAGATCTGGCTGAAGGTTGGAGTCATCACGCCGGTATGGAGAAGGGTTTGTTGAGGATCAGTGCTGATGGCTGTCGTGTCAATGAGGCCTTAACAGGGAGAGTCTAGTTGACACAATCTCTGCTGACACTTCAGGGCTGCATTGTGGTCGTGTCTAGGTGCAGGGCCACCATCAGGATACGGCGCGGATCCGGCTGACTACATCAAGCGTTGTGGTCGTGTCTAGGCGCAGGTCCACCATCTGGTCTGGATACGGCCCGGATTCGGCTGACTACATCATGCGTTGTGGTTGTGTCTAGGCGCAGGTCCACCATCGGATCTGGATACGGCCCGGATTCGGCTGACTACATCATGCGTTGTGGTCGTGTCTAGGCGCAGGTCCACCATCGGATCTGGATACGCCCCGGATTCGGCTGACTACATCAAGCGTTGTGGTCGTGTCTAGGCGCAGGTCCACCATCTGGTCTGGATACGGCCCGGATTCGGCTGACTACATCATGCGTTGTGGTCGTGTCTAGGCGCAGGTCCACCATCGGATCTGGATACGGCCCGGATTCGGCTGACTACATCATGCGTTGTGGTCGTGTCTAGGCGCAGGTCCACCATCTGGTCTGGATACGGCCCGGATTCGGCTGACTACGTCATGCGTTGTGGTTGTGTCTAGGCGCAGGTCCACCATCGGATCTGGATACGGCCCGGATTCGGCTGACTACATCATGCGTTGTGGTCGTGTCTAGGCGCAGGTCCACCATCTGGTCTGGATACGGCCCGGATCCGGCTGACTACATCATGCGTTGTGGTTGTGTCTAGGTGCAGGTCCACCATCGGATCTGGATACGGCCCGGATTCGGCTGACTACATCATGCGTTGTGGTTGTGTCTAGGCGCAGGTCCACCATCGGATCTGGATACGGCCCGGATTCGGCTGACTACATCATGCGTTGTGGTCGTGTCTAGGCGCAGGTCCACCATCTGGTCTGGATACGGCCCGGATCCGGCTGACTACATCATGCGTTGTGGTCGTGTCTAGGCGCAGGTCCACCATCTGATCTGGATACGGCCCGGATTCGGCTGACTACATCATGCGTTGTGGTTGTGTCTAGGCGCAGGTCCACCATCGGATCTGGATACGGCCCGGATTCGGCTGACTACATCATGCGTTGTGGTCGTGTCTAGGCGCAGGTCCACCATCGGATCTGGATACGGCCCGGATTCAGCTGACTACATCATGCGTTGTGGTCGTGTCTAGGCGCAGGTCCACCATCTGGTCTGGATACGGCCCGGATTCAGCTGACTACATCATGTGTTGTGGTCGTGTCTAGGCGCAGGTCCACCATCGGATCTGGATACGGCCCGGATTCGGCTGACTACATCATGCGTTGTGGTTGTGTCTAGGCGCAGGTCCAACATCGGATCTGGATACGGCCCGGATTCGGCTGACTACATCATGCGTTGTGGTCGTGTCTAGGCGCAGGTCCACCATCTGGTCTGGATACGGCCCGGATTCGGCTGACTACATCATGCGTTGTGGTCGTGTCTAGGCGCAGGTCCACCATCGGATCTGGATACGGCCCGGATTCGGCTGACTACATCATGCGTTGTGGTTGTGTATAGGCGCAGGTCCACCATCGGATCTGGATACGGCCCGGATTCGGCTGACTACATCATGCGTTGTGGTCGTGTCTAGGCGCAGGTCCACCATCGGATCTGGATACGGCCCGGATTCGGCTGACTACATCATGCGTTGTGGTCGTGTCTAGGCGCAGGTCCACCATCGGATCTGGATACGGCCCGGATTCGGCTGACTACATCATGCGTTGTGGTCGTGTCTAGGCGTAGGTCCACCATCTGGTCTGGATACGGCCCGGATTCAGCTGACTACATCATGCGTTGTGGTCGTGTCTAGGCGCAGGTCCACCATCGGATCTGGATACGGCCCGGATTCGGCTGACTACATCATGCGTTGTGGTTGTGTTTAGGCGCAGGTCCACCATCGGATCTGGATACGGCCCGGATTCGGCTGACTACATCATGCGTTGTGGTCGTGTCCAGGCGCAGCTCCACCATCGGATCTGGATACGGCCCGGATTCGGCTGACTACATCATGCGTTGTGGTTGTGTCTAGGCGCAGGTCCACCATCGGATCTGGATACGGCCCGGATTCGGCTGACTACATCATGCGTTGTGGTCGTGTCTAGGCGCAGGTCCACCATCGGATCTGGATACGGCCCGGATTCAGCTGACTACATCATGCGTTGTGGTTGTGTCTAGGCGCAGGGCCACCATCGGATCTGGATACGGCCCGGATTCGGCTGACTACATCATGCGTTGTGGTCGTGTCTAGGCGCAGGTCCACCATCGGATCTGGATACGGCCCGGATTCAGCTGACTACATCATGCGTTGTTGTTGTGTCTAGGCGCAGGGCCACCATCGGATCTGGATACGGCCCGGATTCGGCTGACTACATCATGCGTTGTGGTTGTGTCTAGGCGCAGGTCCACCATCGGATCTGGATACGGCCCGGATTCGGCTGACTACATCATGCGTTGTGGTCGTGTCTAGGCGCAGGTCCACCATCGGATCTGGATACGGCCCGGATTCAGCTGACTACATCATGCGTTGTGGTTGTGTCTAGGCGCAGGTCCACCATCGGATCTGGATACGGCCCGGATTCGGCTGACTACATCATGCGTTGTGGTTGTGTCTAGGCGCAGGGCCACCATCGGATCTGGATACGGCCCGGATTCGGCTGACTACATCATGCGTTGTGGTCGTGTCTAGGCGCAGGTCCACCATCTGGTCTGGATACGGCCCGGATTCGGCTGACTACATCACGCGTTGTGGTCGTGTCTAGGCGCATCCACCATCAGATCTGGATACGGCCCGGATTCGCCTGACTACATCATGCGTTGTGGTCGTGTCTAGGCGCAGGTCCACCATCGGATCTGGATACGGCCCGGATTCGGCTGACTACATCATGCGTTGTGGTCGTGTCTAGGCGCAGGTCCACCATCGGATCTGGATACGGCCCGGATTCGGCTGACTACATCATGCGTTGTAGTCGTGTCTAGGCGCAGGTCCACCATCGGATCTGGATACGGCCCGGATTCGGCTGACTGCATCATGCGTTGTGGTCGTGTCTAGGCGCAGGTCCACCATCGGATCTGGATACGGCCCGGATTCGGCTGACTACATCATGCGTTGTGGTCGTGTCTAGGCGCAGGTCCACCATCGGATCTGGATACGGCCCGGATTCGGCTGACTACATCATGCGTTGTAGTCGTGTCTAGGCGCAGGTCCACCATCGGATCTGGATACGGCCTGGATTAACTGTTCAACCGACAACCCAGAAATAAAAATAGCCAACTTATGAATTTGCTTAAAAGATGACTATGCAAATTAATATCCCTTGTGAAAATAAACCATGGTTTTACTACAAAAAACAACAACATGATTATTCTAGTTAAACCATGTTGAAGTGAAAGTTTCTTTCTTATTGATAAATTACCTTAAAGGGGTGGTTGATTATGATTTAATTTTTCTAACTTTAGTTAGTGTGTAATGTTGCTGTTTGAGCATAAACAACATCTGCAAAGTTACGATGCTCAAAGTTCAAAGAAAAGGGAGATATTTTCTTTTAAAGAAATAGCTTTTTAAGGACTACAACAAATGGCTGGTAGGGACAACACAACATTCCTCCTGAGTTAGTGACATCACAAACCCTCAAATTTACAAAAACCCCACCCCTGGGAATGCGATTTATAGATTATCATGACAGAATATGCTAATCAATGACTAGAAGATAACTACACATAAGCTACATAAATTCACCAACTAACCATTCAAGAATGTCCCGTTGTATTCTACATGGTTTCACTTTTTGAGTCTCTCCAACATTGTCTGATTCCGGTTTGAACATAAAAGGCTAAAAGTTTTTGGAATTTTCACTGTGTGTCTGTGTGAGGTAAAAGGACACAAGCTGTTGAAGCTCCACCCTCTGCAAGAGCAGCAGCTCATTTGCATTTAAAGGGACAGACACAAAAATGGTGCGTTTTTGCCCACCCTCAAAAAGGGACAATTTTAACATGCTATAAAAAAATATCTGTGGGGTATTTTGAGCTAAAACTTCACACACTCTGGGGACATCCGAGACTTATTTTACATCTTGTGAAAAGGGTGGTCTCTGTTGTTGTATTTTTTGCTTCATAATGCACCACACATTTTCAATAGGAGACAGGTCTGGTCTGCAGGCAGGCCAGTCTAGTACCTGAACTCTTTTACTATGAAGCCATACTGTTGTAACATGTGCAGAATGAATCTTGGCGTTGTCTTGCTGAAATAAGCAGGGATGTTTCTTAAAAAGACATTGCCTTGATGGCAGCATGCTCATTTTTTTCTCATGGTCAGACAAAAGTGTCAAAACACATATTATAAAAATTGATTATTATTTGCTGAGCTGTGTTTGATGCCATTGTGTTACTTTGTAAGAGAGAGTGAGACAAAGAAATCTATCATGTAGATTATCACATACAAAGTTTAAAACATTTAAATAGACATATCAAGTAGTAATTCAGGCTATTAGAGCTGGTTTGGTTGAGACTGAGATGCACAGAGGCAATTAACGCGCTGTTTGATTTGTGGTCGTGCTGTGCTTATTCCATTCATTCGTGTATCATACAAGGCGTAAACAATTTAAATATACAATAAAATACAATATCATATCGTAGAACACATTTATATGATGTAGTAGCCTATTTGAGTTGATATTACTCTTGCCAAGCTCTGATTTCTGAGAGCTGCACACACAGACGGATTTGCACTAGTTCATTTTTACTCTCACTTGCTATTGCATAGAGATTTTAGATAAGGTATTTGGCTTCGGGAACACCCTACTCTACTACAGTAAAAAAATTCTGGAGGATGACCCACCCACTTTTTTCTTTATTTTTTTTTTTGCTTCCGACGCCCATGCCGGATGCAATGATTGAGTGCACATTTTATGGTCTACACCTTTCATGGATGATATATATTATAAAAATAAATTTATACCGCTTAAAGGGATACTCCACTTTTTTTGGAAATAGGCTCATTTTACAACTCCCTCAGAGTTAAACTGTTGAGTTTTACCGTTTTTTAATCCATTCAGCCGATCTCCGGTTCTGACGGTACCACTTTTAGCATAGCTTAGCATACATCATTGAAGTGGACGAGACCATTAGCAGTTCTCAAACAAAAATCACCAAAGAGTTTCGATATTTTTCCTATTTAAAACTTGACTCTTCTGTAGTTACATCGTGCACTAAGACCGACGGAAAATGTAAAGTTGCGATTTTCTAGGCTGATATGGCTAGGAACTATACTCTCATTCCTGCGTAGTAATCAAGAAACTTCACTGCCGTACCATGAGTGCAGCAGGCGTAATGATATGACGCAGCGCCTGAAAATAGTTCCGTTGTGTTGACGGAAGGTGGCCTATTTTCAGGCGCTGCGTCATATCATTACGCCTGCTGCTCTCATGGTACAGCAGTAAAGTTTCTTGATTATTACGCAGGAATGAGAGTATAGTTCCTAGCCATATCAGCCTAGAAAATCCCAACTTTACATTTTCCGTCGGTCTTAGTGCACGATGTAACTACAGAAGAGTCAAGTTTTAAATAGGAAAAATGTCGAAACTCTTTGGTGTTTTTTGTTTGAGAACTGCTAATGGTCTTGTCCACTTCAATGATGTATGCTAAGCTATGCTAAAAGTGGCACCGTCAGAACCGGAGATCGGCTGAATGGATTCAAAAACGGTAAAACTCAACAGTTTAACTCTGGGGGAGTTGTAAAATGAGCCTATTTTCAAAAAAAGTGGAGTATCCCTTTAATGATCGCTATCATGATGAGACTTTCATCCACCATAACAAAAAAAAAATCTGTAGAGAATCACCTACTGCACCTTAACCATGTAACACTGTGGTTAGATATACAAATTGTAATCAATCCGCCAATAAACCATTACATTTCTACTATATTAATTACACTTTTAATTATTCACAATTAACTAACTGTATACCAGGAGCGAAATAACTAAAGTAAACGCGGGCGGAGCCCCAGAGACGACAGTCTTGTCCAGTGAGTCAGCTGAGGAAGAGCCAAAGTAGTGCGTGTTCAGTTACTGAACAGTGAAGTAGTTAGTTCAGTTACTAAAGCTTAGCCCGCCATCTAGACACAATCCATGATGCAGTTGCGAATAAGAAAGTATATTGAAGAATCATACGTAGGGTTTCTGGCAATTTTATGTGTTCGTGAGTGAAACCGTATTAGTCTACTTTACTTTACAACAAGGCAACAGACTGTGAGAAGGTAACTTATTGCGTAAGAGATCGGTTTTTGCTATTTTTATTTGATCTCACAAGACGGACATGTAGATAATTGTGTTATGAACTGGACGGACACAATGTTTACTTCAGTTCTTGTGAGTCAGATCATCTTCACGCTGCTCTGCCAGACACTTTGTTATGGTAAGCTTTTCATTTTTGTATAGAACTATAAAGCAGTCTAATTCTAAAACTTATGTTCTTGTACAGTTATCTTTGTGAGAACCAGTTTGAGTTTTAGACCATCGAGATGATGGCAAAGTGGGTATAGTTTGTCCGACTCCTCACTTTCTGACAGGCATTAAAGGGCTGTTTGAGGGATAAGACTTGAGGACTGCGGTCACGCCATCTGTGCTTCAGAAAAGCACGGTCACGCCATCTACGCTTAAAAATATATTGCGCGTCTACACGAGGTTGCGTGGTAGACTCAAGGTGTATGCGGTTGGTGTCGGCTGACTTTTGAAAAAATATTCATAATAAAATAAATAAAATAAAATTGTTTTTAGCAAACTCCACCAGATTCTTGTTCTACATATCACAGACTACGACTGTGGTGATTTTCATGTTGATCTACTGTTTTATTATTTAATAATTAACTGCCAAAGTCCTACACTGTATACCTTGTTATACAGCAAAATTTAATAAATTCATAATTTTTTTAAATCAAATTGTTTTCTGCAAATTCCACCAGATTATTGTTCTACATCTCACAGACTACGACTGTGGTGATTTTCATGTTGATCTACTGTTTTATTATTTAATAATTAACTGTCAAAGTCCTATACTGTATACCTTGTTATACAGCAATATGTAATAAATTCATATAAAAATAAAATAAAATTGTTTTCTGCAAATTCCACCAGATTATTGTTCTTCATCTCACTGTCTACCATTGTGGTGATTTTCATGTTGATGTACTGTTTTATTATTTAATAATTATCTGTCAAAGTCCTATACTGTATACCTTGTTATACCGCAATATTTAATAAATTCAGAAAAAAATCAAATCAAATTGTTTTCTGCAAATTCCACCAGATTATTGTTCTACATCTCACTGACTACCACTGTAGTGATTTTCATGTTGATCTACTGTTTTATTATTTAATAATTAACTGCCAAAGTCCTATACTGTATACCTTGACATATAGGCATATTTGATAAATTCATTTTAAAAAGTATAAGTACGTAATTTATAATAATAATAATAAGTTTAAATAGGATTTCAGTAGCTTGGCTTTCTCAAGCCAACTTAAATACATTTCTTAATATATAAATGAAATACCTTTTTTTTGTACTTAAATAATAAACATATCTATATGTTTATGCTGTGTTTTGGGGGATATGAATTATTATTTATTATTATTATTATTTGGCAGTTAATTATTAAATAATAAAACATTAGAACAACATGAAAATCACCACATTGGTAGTCAGTGAGATGAAGAACAATAATCTGGTGGAATTTGCAGAAAACTATTTTATTTTATTTTTTTATGAATTTATTAAATATTGCTGTATAACAAGGTATACAGTATAGGACTTTGACAGACAATAATTTAATAATAAAACAGTAGATCAATATGAAAATCACCACAGTGGTAGTCAGTGAGATGAAGAACAATAATCTGGTGGAATTTGCAGAAAACTATTTTATTTTATTTTATTTTTTTATGAATTTATTAAATATTGCTGTATAACAAGGTATACAGTATAGGACTTTGACAGACAATAATTTAATAATAAAACAGTAGATCAATATGAAAATCACCACAGTGGTAGTCAGTGAGATGTAGAACAATAATCTGGTGGAATTTGCAGAAAACAATTTTATTTTTATTTTTTTATGAATTTATCAAATATGCCTATATAGCCAGGTATACAGTATAGGACTTTGGCAGGCAATTGTTAAATAATAAAACAGTCGATCAACATGAAAATCACCACAGTCGTAGTCAGTGAGATGAAGAACAATAATCTGGTGGAATTGGCAGATTGATTTAAATTTTTTATGAATTTATTAAATATTGCTGTATAACAAGGTATACAGTATAGGAATTTGACAGACAATTATTAAATAATAAAACAGTAGATCAACATGAAAATCACCACAGTCGTAGTCAGTGAGATGAAGAACAATAATCTGTTGGAATTTGCAGAAAACAATTTTATTTTAGTTTTTTATGAATTTATTAAATATTGCTGTATAACAAGGTAAACCGTATAGGACTTTGACAGACAATTATTAAATTATAAAACGGTAGATCAACATGAAAATCACCACAGTCGTAGTCAGTGAGATGAAGAACAATAATCTGTTGGAATTTGCAGAAAACAATTTTATTTTAATTTTTTATGAATTTATTAAATATTGCTGTATAACAAGGTAAACCGAATAGGACTTTGACAGACAATTATTAAATAATAAAACAGTAGATCAACATGAAAATCACCACAGTCGTAGTCAGTGAGATGAAGAACAATAATCTGTTGGAATTTGCAGAAAACAATTTTATTTTAATTTTTTATGAATTTATTAAATATTGCTGTATAACAAGGTAAACCGTATAGGACTTTGACAGACAATTATTAAATTATAAAACGGTAGATCAACATGAAAATCACCACAGTCGTAGTCAGTGAGATGAAGAACAATAATCTGTTGGAATTTGCAGAAAACAATTTTATTTTAATTTTTTATGAATTTATTAAATATTGCTGTATAACAAGGTAAACCGTATAGGACTTTGACAGACAATTATTAAATAATAAAACAGTAGATCAACATGAAAATCACCACAGTCGTAGTCAGTGAGATGTAGAACAATAATCTGGTGGAATTTGCAGAAAACAATTTTATTTTATTTTTTTATTAAATATTGCTGTATAACAAGGTATACAGTCTAGGATTTTGGCAGTTAATCAATAAATAATAAAACAGTAGATCAACATGAAAATCACCACAGTGCTAGTCAGTGAGATGAAGAACAATAATCTGGTGGAATTTGCAGAAAACAATTTGATTTAAATTTTTTATGAATGTATCAAATATGCCTATATAGCCAGGTAAACAGTATAGGACTTTGGCAGGCAATTATTAAATAATAAAACAGTAGATCAACATGAAAATCACCACAGTGGTAGTCAGTGAGATGATGAACAATAATCTGTTTGAGTTTGCAGAAAACAATTTTATTTGATTTTCTTTATGAATTTATCAAATATGCCTATATAGCCAGGTATACAGTATAGGACTTTGGCAGGCAATTATTAAATAATAAAACAGTAGTTTAACATGAAAATCACCACAGTTGTAGTCTGTGATATGAAGAACAATATTCTGGTGGAATTTGCAGAAAACAAATTTATTTTATTTTTTTATGAATTTATTAAATATTGCTGTATAACAAGGTATACAGTATAGGACTTTGACAGACAATTATTAAATAATAAAACAGTAGATCAATATGAAAATCACCACAGTGGTAGACAGTGAGATGTAGAACAATAATCTGGTGGAATTTGCAGAAAACAATTAGATTTTATTTATTTTATTATGAATATTTTTTTTAAAGTCTTCCGACACCAACCGCATACACCTTGAGTCTACCACGCAACCTCGTGTAGACGCGCAATATATTTTTAAGCGTAGATGGCGTGACCGCGCTTTTCTGAAGCACAGATGGCGTGACCGCAGTGACTTGAGGCCAGTTGCATAAACATATCCGTTAAGACTGCGTCTTAAGAGTATGACCAACTAGAAGTTAGTTAGGGGTAGCCTAATCAGTTTTCGGTATCAAATTAGACTAATCTACTTTTTTATGTAACTAACTTCAAAAAGTTATGAACATCTTAAAGAAAAAAATGTGATGACTAACTTGTTAGACTGCTCTTAGCGGTTTATGCAACGGTCATAGGGTTAACTTAAGGTTAGAATGAGTTTAAGCACTTAGTTGTGATGGTTAGAGAGGCTTGGGATAGGCTATTTAATTGTCCTCACAAAGATAGCCATAAAACGTGCGTTTGTTTGTCACTATCATAATGACAAATCTATAGCTAAGCCTATAGGCTACACTGTCATTTTCATCTCCTCAAAATCATTTAGCACATTCATTCTTTTTATTTTCCTTATCTAAAATCTCTGTAGAACCCACAGAGAAGGACTTGAAGTGTTTCAATGACTATGAGACAGAAATGAAGTGCAGTTTCTGGTTTGACGGCCTCATAAGTTGCTCTGGATACAAACTCAACATCACACATTTTGTAATAGATACGTATGTATTTGTTCAATTCCTCTATAAATATAACTAAAATGATTTACTGTTCATTTAGCAATCAACTGACACTATTAACTCTTATATTGCAGGTTTAATAAATATACATGCATCTTTGAGAGAAGTCATCACAGTGCCGACTGTGAATGCAAAATTAAAGTCGACGGGTTTGTTTTAACAGAGATATTCTCTACTACACTTCTGAACGGAACAAATGTTTTATTAAGCAAAACATTTGTGACAATGGACTTCAGTGAGTATATTTGTTGTCTATATGTTCTTGTTATGCTTTTTCATACTTTTAAATATTCTGAAATAAAAAAAGGTGTTATCTGGCCTTATCTGACACAATTACAAATATGTGATTTTCATTTTCTGCAGTCAAACCAAAAACTCCAGTCTTATCAGTTCAGAAGACTAAAAATGGAGATTTTAATGTAACTTGGGATGACAAGTATGGGAAAACATATTTTGCACAAAGTTTGGAAATACATCTGACCTATAGGATTGAAGGAGGAGATGAAACCGTAAGGAAGATGATATATAGATGATATTAAATGAATTCATGCATATTCACATATAGATGTGTCATAAAAAAATAAAATAAACACTTTGCCCATACAGATGTCCAAGAATGTGCCAAACTCCCAGGGATTCTTTGAGATTGTGGGCAGAAATCTCCAGCCAAACACCAACTACATTCTGACTGCAAGAATGAGCACAAGCTATAACTCACACGAGATATTGAGTTACCAGAGCGCACCAGTTGAGTTCACCAGCTGTAAGTCAATGTGTTTTGTTCTCAGAGTTATTACTGCGTGTGTTTTAATGCTCTTTAATAATCCCGATCAATCTATATGTGCTCCACAGCCTCATCTCCAAATGAATTACTCATAACGATGGTTCCGATGGATGTTGTTTTAATCATCATCATTTGTACTATCTTCATCTGTGTTTTGAGGTGAGATCTCTGTTTTGTGTCTCGCCATCATTCTACATTTTGCATTTTTGCTACAGTATTCCTTTGTGCATCCTTGACAAATTTAGTTCTGACACACTTTACTTCCTCGTTACAGGATGAAGATGAATTGGTGGGACAAGATCTCCAAGCCAAAAATAGACGCCAATCTTGGAGAAGAGAAGGTTGGAGAAAGATACAAATCATGCAATAGCCATCAATAATCATATTACATCATTTATGCAGATCAATCTTTTTTCTTAACCTAATTTTTCTTTATTTTTGATTAATAGGGTCATATTTTGCCTCCTTCCATTATGGACTTCTCCTCAATCCATGTAGAGATTCCAAAACTGGACTTTAAGGAGGAAAATAAATTGTAAGTTTTCCCCAAAACTTCAGAAACACATGACAGACTAGCAACGCTCTAATTCTGATTAATAACGCCTCAACATGTTTGTCTCTCTACAGGATCTCCGCATTATCAGTTGATACAAACAATGAGAAAAGTTCCCACAGTGTTGAGTCAGCAGCAGACGATTATGGCCAGGCTGGTTTTGATTCTGGTAATGACAAGGAGAATTGCAACATCTTATCACGTGTCGAACATGCCCGGGAGGAGGATTTCAAATCCTTTCTCTTTGCCAACAACACACCCAGCAATCAGCGAGTCAAGAGTGTTGATATCAGTTCCTCAAGAGAACGCAACCGTGCAAAAAGAGATTCGGGCAACTGCTCTGGCTCATCGGTTTTCAGAAACATGTCGTATTTGGGATCGGCCAATGATGATTCATCCTTCCTGGGTCAGCTGAGCTGTGATCATTCCTGTCAATCTGACAAGAGGGACATTTCTAGCTTTGAAAACTCCTCTATGAGTGCTGATATCAGCAAGATACAGTTTAACGTTCCCACTAATGATGCTTTGGAAGACGGATATCAGTCCTTCAACAGTGTTGTGAACCAGGGAAATGATGCGGATGTTTGTTTGAAACTTTTAAATGATATTGATTCTGATGAAATGTTCATTGTGAAAAATCTCATTACTAGTAAAAATCCACTATATCCTTCTCTGTTTGTCCATGGTGGCAGCGTCACACCAAGTGATGGTGGGTATCAGGCTTTTGAAGGCTTAACAAAGAGCACAGAAGGACAGTGGAGCACAAGCATCAGAACTGAACAAGCACTTAATGAATGTGGAGCGCTGAAATTCCCCCACAGCACCGGCCAAGATCCCACATCATCAGAGCAGCAAAGTTTGTGGCAAAGTTTGTGGCCCTCTTTTTTGCTTTTTCCACCCACTATTGAAATAGACACTTCATTTCAGTCTTTTTAGCTGCGCTGTACATAACTGAAGCACTGAATTTTTTTATATGTAACATACAAAGTTACAAAGCAACAGTCACAAAGAAATATGACCAGTATAAGATCTATGCAAATGTTCATTGTTTATGTAGACTCAAAGCCATCACCAGTAATAGCAAACTTTAGTTAATGCACTGTGAACTAACATGAACAAACAATGAAGTACTGTATTTTTATTAACTAACGTTTACAAAGATTAACAAATACTGTAACAAATGTATTGCTCATGGTTGGTTCATGTTAGTTAATACATTAACTAATGCTAACTAATGAACCTTATTGTAAAGTGTTACCAGAAGCACTGTGCCTTAAATAATCTAGGAATACATGACGTATGTTTTTTTTCTATTATTTGACATGTTTTTTTTTAGCTGTTCATAACTGAAACATTTATATATTTCATGTAATTTGTAGTTGTTTCACATGAATCACCCATTAAACTATGACCAGTAATAACTATCTTGAATTTCCAATTCTTTGTTTAGACTCCAAAACGTTGAATTCAAGTTAAACTTTCAACAATAAGAGGTTGCACAGTGTCTTAAGTGCTTGAAGAGGTCATGTATTACCATTTAAGTGATAAGCCTCATTTATCAGCGATGATAGAATATTTGATTTGTATTAGCATCTGCCATTGATTACTTTTAACCAGCAACCCAGGCGCATCAAAACTTCAGAAAATAAAGAAAAAAGAAGTATTGAACATAACCAAAATAACTAATTACCTACTTTTTTTTCACAAAGTGAAAGGCTTCATCACAATACTTTTTCTCAGACAGAGTTACTAAGCATAAGTCTCAATTCATAATAATGATGTGAGATGCAGTGATGTAGTAATAATTACTAAATTATGAGTGATAAATAATAAAGACTTAATATAAATGTATTACAACAACCTAATGGTCAGTGAATATGACCATGTAAATAGAAATAAATAAACACACATGAACACATTTAGTTTTTCTTTATTGAAATGTTAAAAACATCAAATAAGCCAAAAAGGTTAGAATGTTTCATGTTGATTGTCAATTGACAAATTCAAAAATCAGACTTTTGTCTGAGACTGAATCTAAAACAAATCCTTTCAATATGACACATTAATTATTGCATATCTACAATCTAATGTAGTGTGATTGGCTAGTGTGTAGTAAAGACATGAAGTAATGTCATCCAAAGATGCACATTTTGTGGAACAAACATTAAAACATATCAAATACAGCCCGAACTACAATACACCTGTAAAGATAACATACATTACTTTATAAACAACACAATATTGGTTTACAACTGTGGGATTACAAATTTAAGAATCTGTTTAAGATCTGCTGATCTTATGTCCTTACAAAACATAACATGAAAAACTAAGGTAGAGTAAATTGAATTTAGCATTTAAGGTTATGATGATGATGATGATGATGATGATGATGATGATGATGATATCAGCTGTTAAGCATGAGATTCCTGCCTGTTCTCTCTATTGTAAGTTAAATGAATCAGATAGGTTGATTGGATTAACATCAATGTATTTGAATGACACTTCAGGGCTGGGCTGGGAAAATTGCTCATGTACTTCATTTACATGCCACCTCGCTGTAAATTCCTCCCCCTTGGAATGTATATAAACTACAATGTATACTGCTTTAGTCAGACTTGATGCAGATGCAGATGTCAAGAAGACTTGTGTTTTTTAAGACCGCTATGTGTAAAGATTCTTATTTAAACCGGTTCTGTCTGTCTTGTGACAAAGTCCTCAGGTCAATGGTCACATAACTATGGGTAATACTTTCGTTATCTGAACCAGCTTATCTGGTATGGTTTCCTGGTAACGACTGCACAGTTAAAGTTAAAAAGTTTCACAATAAAGAAGAACAGAGTGTATATACAGTGTAAAATCATAAGAGAATAAATTGGATTGACATGTCATTAGCTCATGTCATCAGCAGGACCCTGAGAGAAATGCTTTCTTAACTAAACTGAAATGATACAGCTCCTCTTTCATATCTTAAAAGGTGCGCTCATTATTTTTTCCTCATTATGTTATTGTTTTACACATAATACACATCACCTCATGAGGGTGGCAAAGCTGAAATCGCATGACCAGTTAAACACTAGTTTCATCTAGAAACAGAAACAAAACATTACTGAGTGCGCCTTTAAAGCTGCAGTCCGCATTTTTTCCTCTTTGTCTAGCCTCAATGTAATGTCCTTCCGATATGTATCCTTGTTTTCGCATGGGCCGGTTGCTGTCTCTTTTTTTCTGTAGCCACTCCGAAGTCCGAACAAAGTATTTTGCATTTTACAGCGGGTGAGTCTCTAGTTGTCACTGCTTGTCGTTTGAACCTTTCTGGATCCGCCATCAAATTGATAAGTTTAATTATATCAAGTGCTGTGAGAAAAGGCTATAAATCTCCACCTCCAACATCCTCACACTCATAGCCTACTAGCCGAGACTCCTCCTTTATGTGTACAGATGTGACGTAATGATGCAAAGACATGCTCGAATCCCCCGGCGGAAATCCACCAGTACCACTGGGATTAAAAACATTATTACAAGCTAACTGTTTTGAATCGAGCTACGGCAAGCAGATAGCGTTGAACACTGGCTGGTTATGTATTTTTTCAAATATGTATTTTGGATACTTTTTAACCCAAAAAAAGCTACGGACTGCAGCTTTAATGTAATCTCATTTGAAGTATAATTTTACCATAATACAATTCCATTACAGATTTAGGATATCGCAATGCAATTCCAACAAACAATACTTTATCAAAGCATTTACATAGAGAAATTAAAAGTAATAATATTAATTCCATATGTATTTTAAGGTCTCAAAAAAACTAAACAAAAAAACACAAAAAGGCACCTTCTCATAAATCCCGAGTAGTGCTTATACTAATAATTCAATCTTAATTACAACAAACAAATAGTGCAAGTAGTACAACGCTTACTGAAATGTGTCCTGGTTGAGGCTCCAATCTAATACTCCAGTGTATCAGCTGACATATTCTGCATCCTCTCCACCATGAAAAAACACAGCGTTCCTATGAAGCCCATGATGACCATAACGAGGAGCTGCCACGTCAGCAGTATATAACCACTGTAGAAGAACGCCACAGCTGCAAAAATAGACTGAGAGAGAAACATCGAATTCACCTTACTGAATACATTTTATTCATTAAGAAATATAAGGCATATATCCACCTAAATAGATTTTAAATTAAGTGCAATTCCCCATTTTAATGTCTAAATACTAATCAGATTGTAATGAAGCAGCGGACGAGGAGAGATCCGTTTGCAGGATTTATTAAATAACAGCGTCAGACAGGCAAGGGTCGAATACCAGCGATATAAGCAGAGCAGGCAAAGGGTCGGGGCAGGCGGCGAAACAATCAGAGAACAGAGTCCAGGCAGAGAGTAAGGCAGGCAGGCAGCAGACAACGAGAGGTAAGGTCCAGATAAAGTCGTAACAGGTAAACAAACACAGGGTACAAACGCTTAGAATAGTTCACTGGGAAAGCAATACTTCGCCCCGAGTGAATGTAAAAACCAGGTATTTATGGTGTGAGAGAAACAAGGTGATAAGACACCGGGGAATGAAATGAGTGCTGATGAATCCGGGCAGTGAGTTATGGGAAATGTAGTTTGTGAGGAAGTGATCATAGTCTATTGTGGAGCGCCCTCTGGTGGCTCTCGAGGGCACTCCAGCTGGTGATCGTTACACAGATATTGTTCTGACGTAAACCAGCAGTCCTCAAATGCTCAAAATACCACGTATCATCATCAGACTACCGTACAATCATATCAAGTACCATCTTCCATGCAAGTAGAATGACGGCTAGGTATTAGTCTAATGATTAGATGCACAAAAATACATACAGTAGATGCACAAACATCTGTCTGTGTCAATTTGATTTGATTTTTATTTATGTATTTTTATTTATTTATATAAATTCTCACACACACACAGCTTTGGAGTTGGTAAGATTTTTAAATGTTTTTGAAAGAATGTTCACCAAGGTAAAATACAGTAAAAACAGTAATATTGTTAATTATTACAACAATATTATAAAAACTATTTTCTATGAAGATCCCTTGATCTTCTGTAATTCTTTCCTGTGATATCAAAGATGAATTTTCAGCATCATTACTCCAGTCTTCAGTGTCACGTGATCCTTCAGAAATCATTCTAATATGCTGATTTGATGCTCAAGAAACATTTTGTATTATTATCAATGTTAAAAACACCTGTGATAAAAAAAATTCTGGATTCTTTGACGAATAGAAAGCTAAAAAAAAAAACAGCATTTATTTGAAATATACTTTACTGTCACTTTAGATCAATTTAATGTGTCCTTGCTGAATAAAACAATTAGTTTCTTTAAAAAAAAAAAAAGTCATACTGACCCCAGATTTTTGAACGATAGTGTATTTGCATAGTTTATATTGCCCCATATGGCAGTGGCGTAGGTTTGATTTTGAAATTTGTGGGGACGGGGACATCAATGTATAAATATATTTTAAATTTTGATTGAAATTATTGCTAGGGATATATCAGTGTCACTGGATATTGGTAGGGACACGTCCCTAGCGTCCCTACTAAATTCTACGCCCCTGCCATATGGTACATCACATTACTATGCAAAACTGCAAACTGGCCTGTGTCTTCTGTGATTCAATAGCAGACTTGTTGATATGAATCTTAGGCTCTGTTTACACCTAGTATTAAGATGCGTTTTGGTCGATCAGGTCACATGTAGATGAGGGAGACACATTCCCGTTTAAACCCGGTGTTTTAATCCATCTCTTTTGTCCACTTTCAACCACTTCTGTCCTGATTTCTTTGAGGGAAGGGTCTATGGGCAGTAAATCTATGGGCTTTTTCAGGTCTTTTAATCTAATGGACAAAATAAGCTCGCCCCAATTCACATATGAACCCACCTGGACACAACGGAAAAACATACGGAGAGCATTACCTTTAGTTTCTGCTCTGACAGCCACGACTCTGACAGCCACGAAACCGCGCAGAACGCTGTGAGTGTGTGTTAGAAATCAGGAATGGTGAGAGAACACTGTGCTTGGTAAGCTTTTTGTCTTCCAACTAAACTTGGGTATACAACCGACAAAGTTTAAATCCCGTCTGGCTAGCGCGCTTCCCATAATGTCTGCATTAGGTCAGTCGGCGGAGAGTAGGCGGTCATTTGTGGCTCACATTCGACCACATGAGCGTTTGCAATCCGAATGTGTTTTCGACTACGTCTGGAAGTGGTCGAAAGTGGACAAGCTCAAAACTGTATTTAGCCTCGTCCACTTCTGATCCGATCGACAAAAATTCATCTTAATACTGTGTAAACAGTGTTGAATAAATGCAAAATGTCTTTACCTGTATGAATTTAAATATAGCAAAGGCTGGTGCACTCTGCTCGGCATACGCCCGTCCCAGAATGCTGTAGAGTTGAGTGTTGAAACAGCTGTCCCCGAGACCCAGCAAGAAGCTGCACAGCAGGGCTATGGACAAGCTACAAGAGTGAATAAAGTTCACCATCAACAATGCAACACTGCACTATTTAGGAAACAAAATGTAGCTCAGCAGACAATCTAAAGCAGCTTAAATTGCATTCAAGGTATCCATTTTTATCATTTCATTCATTCTGTGGGAATCCAACCCATGACCTTGGCAACACTGCTTTGTTTTCTAGATTTCACTTATATGCATTCTTCCCCCCAAAAAACAAGTTCAGCGCAAACTTTGCCCAGCAGCCAATTCTTAAGATTTCATTGGTCATGTCAATCACAGTGCTGATTGCCTTCACAGTGCTACACCAAATGCTAACCCCTGACCCAGTAGTTCTCAAACCTTTTTGGTCATGTCCCCCTTTAAACTTACCTCACCTCTGACTACCAAATAATTTCACTAAAAATTAAAAATGTAAAGATTCTTTTTAAAACCCTCTGGTACAGTAAACATAATTTGTTATTTTTTTACTACATCGCAATGGTACGAAACTTAGTAAAGGTTTTCACACTTCCTATCTTAACTTTATGGACATGATTTGAAAAGGTTAAATAGTCCTGAAAAAAATAGTCACACTTGTACTGTTCGTGGTCAAAATTACCATATTGGAAACAAATGGGAAGCGAATTTCATCTAGTGGAAACTTTTGATACTGTGCCCAAACAAAATCTTACTGAAAGTCAATGGTCTGAAGAAGGAAGTTTTAGAGGATTTGGCATCCTGTGCTGCTATAAAAGGCAGAGAGCCAACACTAACACTATTTCCAAAGCTGTTTTCCGTGCCATGCACTGCAGTACGCCCCACACTTTGAGAACCACTGTCCAAACCTTATCTTTCACCTAACCTTAACCAATGAAATTGGCTGCAGGGCAGGATTTGCACAGAACTGGTTTGAGGGAAAAATCACGCCATTTATATTATTACATATTGTTATACCTTGGTGCCAGATATGGCTTATGCTGTGAGCTTGTTTGAAAAACCACAGGTGCATCATCTGGTATGTTGAGGAATATCAGGTAGAAGGCCACAAAGTGCACAACCATCCCTAAGAAGACAACTGAAGTGCGCCTGAAACGGTTATTTTTCAATACAAGTCCAAACAATCCTCCCCCTGCAGACAAAAGACAACATCTAATCAAGCTTCAGTCTTATAAAAGTATATTGCGATTGGATGACCATAATACCAAAATGCAATGGTAATCAAAGTAGATGTCTCTTCATACTGAAAGTGACTTACCAATTATTTCTCCGATTCCCACCACAATGCCTGAAATGCCGATTAAGCCTTTTGCTGCATCGCCAAAGTGTGTCGTAGCTCCAATGCAGGTTCCATAAACTCCACTGTAAAATGACAGCTCCAAGCCTTCAATGAGACAACAGGAATCAAAACATTTTCCTCATTCTCAAATTCTCAAATTAACAGATGTTTCCTTTAGTCTTTACCACTGTATGCCATGCAGAAACTTAATAACATTATGGTTTTTGTTTTGAACAGTTCCACAATCGTCTCTAAAAGAAAACAGACAAAAGAAAAAAAAATTAATAACTGATGAACCAGTACAACAATAGTCCAATTTGAAAATAATTATTTGAATAATTCTTTAATGAAATAATTTTATAACAAATAGGGAATTAAGGAAATTAAGCCATATGAACTTACTAAACTCTGTTTTAGCTTCCGTCACAGCAGATGTTGCTCTTTGTGTATATCTAAAATAACATTACACAACAAAATATATAAGCTTCCAATGAAAAATCAAAACAATCAGTATCACCATTTTTGTGTTTTATAGTTTTTTGTCTATTGTTTGTGTAATGATGGAGACACATCATTTCCAGTTATTACTGCAAATGAATTTTTTTTTTGTTCAAATGAGGAATATCATAATATGTACCTTATTATTGTGGTGGGTACATTAAAAATATCAGCAGGGCAAGTATTAATCTTATTATCTGGCTAGAATTCGTATTGTTGGATCTGTGAAAGAGATCATTCATAATTACGGTTGACTTAATGAAAGAGTGAACTTACATTAATCTTGCCGATAACAGAGACTGACCCTCCTCTTCAGACAGAGCCTCTTCCAGCTGACAAACCTTCCTCAAGGCAAGAAAACTTAGTGTCCCGAGAACTGAGATAACCAGCAGAGCCGTAAACATGATCTTTCTGTCTTTATCTGCAATAAAGTGATAGAAACAAAAACAAAAATGGACAAACGTGGAAAAAAAAAAATCTAATTTTGAAATATTGTCATTTGAGAGTAAGTAAATAGACAGGATATATTGTGTTTAGTAGTGATTAAATGAGTGCTGATTAGCATAAACAAAAGAATAAACACAATCAAATATGATGTTACCTGAAATTTCAGTTTTTCCTTTCCAATCAAAATAAACGTATAGATTGCCAAACAACATACTGGAAAGAAAACACACATTTTTATATAGGTAATCCAATTTCATATTCGTAATACAATTGGTATTACTGATCAGGTTAGTATGTTTGCATAACTATTCCAATATGGCTTTCTTTTTTTCAGTTAACAAAAAAGGCAGTGGGGTGCGCACACCTCCGAGGGGCAGGGGCAAAATTGGGAATCCTAAAAGATTCCTCTGATCCTAGACCAGTCTTTGATCGCGAGTTTAACATGTCCGATTAATGACCATTAGGATCAAATTTGACCTCAAATGAAATTCTGGCAGTATCAGAAGATTTGATGCACACAGTCCTGTAGTGTGACTTCTCCTACGATAACCGTCATATCAAAAACCACCGACGGGTTTTCTTGCGTGCGTCTGTTTTTACCGCGTCTTGACTGCCGTACAGTCTGACATTAAAGACGACTGAGATCCATCAGTATGACATGGCTTTCAGCAGGGATCAAGTGTATACAATCTGACAAGCAACAGTCGTAAAGGACTATTATAAATTGTGCAGTGTGCACCCGGCTTAAGTTGTGGGAACAAATTGTTCATTTGTGGCCCCGATATACATATTTTATGTGTTCGCATGTTATGTGTTCCATGGTTCCGTAATTTGGAATGCCAGAGGAACACATTATCTGAAACATATAATTTGCCAAGCCACATTATTTTTAATTTGTTGCGCCTGTGTTGTTAGTAGATTACCCACACCTGATTATCATCATCAACTCTCCTAATTTGCGCTGCTCCTGGAGATTGCATTGGTCATAATGGAAATGAGCTGCGTCTGTGTTCTTTAATTTGTAGAACTTTACATTCCCATCAACGCTTTAATGTGATTGCGGTTTCACGATAATTTGCCCCCGTTTAATGAATTTGGCCTTTAATATTCCATATTAGTTTACTGTTGATAATCACAGCTGATTGAGGGTAATATGTTAGTGTGAAGAATAATTTTTGGACAACCGTGAATCAGGCTGAGCTCTCTGTAAACGTCTACTGCTATATTTTCTGGTACCTGCACTGCAGTAAAGCCCAAAACAATCCTGTGTTCCTGTTGATGGTGGAAGCATCCGAGTTCTCAACTAGAAAGTGCCCTTGGGCTGTCCAAAGCACTGTGGATAGAAAAAGGGTAGGTTGCATTATATTATATTAGATTATATTTAAATAAATTGAGAGCTAATATGAGTCATTTTGCACTACTTAATTATAAATATCCTCTTAACAAATGAATGATTAAAACCTTTAACTATCATTTAAACCATCACCTTTGATTCATTTTGACAGAGAATGATTGATTGACCAGTGTTACAAAAAAAAATGCAAGTATACTTTCTTTTATGACAGAAATGGCCTCTACCTTTGCTTGGGCATTAAACAAATGTAGAATCTCATCTGCTGTAGAAGTATGTACTGTACATAAAAGACTAACCAGACAGGCTGAGAAAACGAATGCTAGATTGACGCATTTTTGCCAAAACCATTTATTTCTTTAGAAACATATATATGAAATACACAATGTATATGATTGTGTGTTTCAAATATCTACTTACTGGCTGCTCCAATGCCAATTACCACTGATGTAAAATAAAGGGACCATGTGGATGGAATGATGAATACAGCTATATAACCACTGAAAAACACACAGAAGTAAACCATACAGACAACTGTTGCACAATGACTTCATAATGTACAGTCACAAAAACATCTGTGATACTTGCCTATAAAGAATTCCACTGAAGAACATTGCAAACTGTGGTCCAATTATTGCAACGATAGTGGGAGCTAACACATTACAGAAGGAAAAAACTCCATATATTATTCCAAGGCTGTGGAAAGAAAAAAGGGGAAGATTTTATATATCAGAGTTTATTTGCTCTTAAATTAAGTTCTTAATGTTTTTGTGCAGCCAGAACCTTCTGTTTCTGACATTGGAAAATGTGACATTTTAGCCTCTACTCTTATAATAGATCATAACTAAACTTAAAGTGCTGCATATGATCTCTCATGCATTTTGCAAACTCCAGCTGTGTTCAACTCACTAGAATTGAAAATATTTATGTCATGCCGCAACCTACAGTGACTTTTTCAACCACTTTGAATTTATCCAGTGTAGAATTCAGTGATTTTGTGCTTCAGAAATTCTTCTCTTAATTTCTGTTTATTACCTGTTCATTTCTGTTTATTATTCTGTTTATACACTGCAAAGTTTCTGGATTGACAACCGTATTTAAATGCACATTTGAATCAGAAACGGCGATGATTGACAGTGATAACCAATAGATGAGACAAAAAGGGACACAAATTGTTTAAGTAGTACTTAATTCAACAGTTTATGCGAAATTGATACCGAGAACTATGAAATTTTACTGGTATTGATACAGATTACTGAAATTTTAGCACAGTGACAACCGTTAAATTAGACTGAAACAAAGATGCTTTACAGTGAATTGTATTATACTGTATTTAGGCTATATGTCCATCATAAATAAAAAAAAAAGGTAAAGGACTGGGGGAATAAATCTTACCTGTGATACCCACTTCCAGTGAAGTTAGTGCTATTTAGGCTTTTCACCACTGTTTGCTAAAAGGAAATAAATAAACAAATAAATGTCTTGCTGTTCACCTAAATAGTCTAAATAGTATACAAATGAATTTTTAAACATTGTATTTTTTTTATATTTAATGTAGTCTGTCTGTCAATCAATATGAAGTCTGTCATGTTTTGAGTTTATTTGTTGATGTTTAGAGTTTGTTTTTTATCTGTTTCTCTGTTCTGTTCATGTTTGAATGTCCTTGTTAACCTTCTAGTCTTTTAATTGGTTCAAAATGAATTGGCTCCTCTGTTCTTTCCATTGGTTTCCATGGTTATTGATTGAGTTAGTTCAGTTCAGGTGTGTATAGTTGATTTACCCTCTCTTATTTGTGGTGTATTTAAGCCCAGTATTGAGTCATGTTCAGTTGTCTGTCTTCGTCTGTGTACCGTTGCCTTTTCCTGGTTGTTCAGTTCTTGTTTTTGAATTCCTAAGGCCGGGCATAGACTGTGCGATTTTGAGCTGAATTCTGACTCGTGCGACTCTTTTTCGGATCGGGCCGATTATCAGCTTTGTCGTGCAGTGTTCGTGCAGTGTACAGGGAGAAACCTCCAGTTCGTGTTGCAAAATGGATTAACCATATATTACCCACGTCTTCCAAGCACCCTGCGCTATCTCTAGGCCTACACCATGCCTCTTTTATTAATTTCTTAAACAATGTTTATGAAATAAAGCTGTTTTTCATTTTAATTGATGACTAATTATTGCAGTGTTCGGACATATTATAGACTGTTAATAATTTGTATTATATGCCTATAATTCATTGTAATCGACCTAAATGTTTTAGACAATTTTCAATGAGGAGTAAGCTTCTATGTAATATTTTATTATTCTCACAGCGCGTTGGTTATGCGGTGATGCATATGAAATTTTTGTGTGGCAAATTAATTATAATAGCCTATCAATTTAATAATAAAAGTAGCCTAGGCCTTCCCTAATAATAATACTAATAATAATTTAATACATAAATTTGAAATGCTAAATCATCTTGATATTGATAGCTGATGCTTGTTTTGACAATATATCTGGATACATGATATCGTCTATAGGTGCAACCCGGCACGGGGGCTTATCGCGCATATTTCACACGTATGGTCAAGCCACAGCTCGACATTCGGACCGTATAGTGTGAGCACATAAATCCTGAGCTTTGGCTTTCCATCGCATGCGATCTACTCATTCAGTGTGAGTAGGTACCGTGCTGAAATCACACAGACATCGCACAGTGTATGCCCGCTTTAAGATTCCTGAGTATTTCTGTTCTCTTTCAAACAATCGCTCGCTATCTCACTATGGGAATACCTCTGGGCGTGACAGATCCTGGAAGTATCCATCACACCACGTCTATCAGTTGACAGACCAATCACGACAGTGATGCGGGAGTCCCACCTCCCTAATATATACCACTGCCGGTGGTCCCTACTTCATTCTCGATCTCTTCCCCGTGAAGATCAAATTGGAAGCTATCCTTCAGCAGGACCTGTATTCAAAATAGTTGTTTAACTGTTCTGAGACGAGCCGTCAAGGTACGTCACCGAACGCAGCTGTTTTGTTAGCGGGTCTTTTTTTCTTCTTCACTGTAACAGTGATTTTATTTGATTCTGGTATACTAAGAGAATTAATGTGTTACGACAAATTCTCTTATATATTCCTTTTTTCTGAGTTGCACGTTGTGGTGAGCTTGGATAGACTACTATTATTTACTATGGCAACTACTAGTTCTGCAAGCGGCGGACCGAAAGCAGAAACTTCACGTCCGTGTGCAATGATATCAGGCAAGGATCCTCATTCTGTGTGCATCGCATGGACCCTGGGGGTGAGACACGCTCAGGCAGCCCTCGCGAACCCCAAGGGCTGTCCTCACTGTTCTCTCTTCCTGTCAAGGGTGCTAGAGAGAAGAGTGCGGGTCGCGGCCACTAACAAGGGAGATCCCTGCTTTTCTCCGCCGCCCGCAGAGGAGACTAAACAGCCCCCTGCGTCATACAGCTGGGGCGAATTTATGGACGTAGTCTCCCCCCAACTACCTCCCCTCTTTGGATCCTTTACGGATGTAAGAGAGGAGGACGACGATGACACAGAGGCCATCGCTCGTCTGTTGGAGGATGAAGGTGAGGAGGATGACGACGACGCAATCCTCCCGCCGAATCCCTCCCGGCCAGGCAGCGCGTTAAGCGAAGGTTCACCCTCCTCAGCTCAGGCGGAGCTTATGGAAGAGATGGGGAGGCAAATGGATGCTGGGACACCAAACCCAGCCCTCTGGGAAGAGATTTGTGTTATTGCAGATCTCAACCTGGGAACTTCCAGAGGTGCGGTCCAGAGCTGTGGCCGCAGCATGGGCCTGGCAGTGGTCGGCGAGCGAGCTCTCTGGCTGGGGCTGTCAGACAGAGGAAAAAAGCAGACTTCATGGATGCTCCAGTTGAGCCCAAAGCCCTTTTCGGGGCATCGGTCACTGCTATGCGACAACGGTGTGATCTAAAGAAGCAGGAGGATTAGGCTTTCCAAACTTGCCTCCCTCGCCATTGATTCCGCCGTGGGATCTGTCTGTGGTCCTCAACACACTATCCCAGCCCCCTTTTGAGCCTATAGAGAGTGTTGAATTAAAGCTCCTTTCGCTAATGGCTGCTTTATTATTGGCTCTTTCGAGTTAGTGAACTTCACGCGTTATCGGTTCATAACTCCTGTATGCGGTTCGCTATGGATTACTCGAGAGTATCTCTCAAAACGAATCCAGCGTTTGTGGCTAAAGTTAGCGAGTCAGCTCTCGCCTGTAAACAGGTGGATTTACTGGCTTTCCATCCGCAGCCTTTTTTCTCATCAGAGGATGTGCGGCTACGTTGCTTGTGCCCTGTTCGTGAGTTGCGTCACTATGTGGACAGAACGAAAGCACTAAGGAAGAGTAATCAGTTATTTGTTTCATGGGCTGATTCTCATAAAGGGAAACCTATTTCGCGTCAGCGCCTGTCCCACTGGGTATAATGGCATGGGTCTCTGTCCTCCGGGAAGGGCTGAGGGCTCATTCTACCAGAGGTTTGGCTACCTCATGGGCACTGTTTAAGGGCGTTTCAGTTCAGGACATATGTGCAGCAGCAAGTTGGGATTCGCCTCACACATTTGTCCGATTTTATAGACTGGATGTCACTGAGCCATCACTGGCTCAATCCGTCCATAGTGTGTAAAAAAAATGTTTTTTTAAATCAAACAACACTCGTTGTGGTTTGTTTATGTTACATACATCACTGAGTTGGTTGACATGCCTGCTTCAGACAACATCTCTGCAATACGGGAGTTGTCTATATCCCATAGTGAGATACCGAGCGAATGTTTGAAAGAGAACTTTAGGTAACCCCGGTTCTCTAATAACATGAGTGAGGTATCTCACCACCACACTTCCCTCCTTGCAGTGCATGGAGAAGAGATATGCAGAGAATGAAGTAGGGACCACCGGCAGTGGTATATATTAGGGAGGTGGGACTCCCGCATCACTGTCGTGATTGGTCTGTCAACTGACAGACGTGGTGTAATTGGTGCTTCCAGGATATGTTACGCCCAGAGGCGTTCCCATACCTCACTCATGTTATCAGAGAACCGGGGTTACGAAAGTAACCTAAAGTTAGTTTGAGTTAGTTATTAAAGCTCCAGTCCGTAACTTTTTTAAGTTAAAAATCATCCAAAATAATTATATAAAAAAAAAACTATTCTGCCAGTGGCCAAAACTATCTGCTTGCCATAGCTAGATTCAAAACGGTTAGCTTGTAATAATGATTTTAATTCCAGTGGTACTGGTGGGTTTCCGCGGGAAATTCGAGCATGTCTTTGCGTCATGACGTCACACCCGTACACATAAAGAAGGAGTTTCGGCTAGCCGGCTATACTGCGCATGACAAGATGTTTAACGTTAGATGTATAGGCTTTTCTCGCAGCACTTTACATAATTAAACTTATGGCATCCAGAAAGATCCAAACAACAATCATCAGTGTCAACTGGAGATTCAGCAGTTATAAAACCCAAAAGACTTCGTACTTCGGATTTAAGGTGGCTAGAGAAAGAGAAAGAAACCGTCTCATGCGAACACAAGGATTTAAACATCGGCGGGGCTTTTGAAAAGTGAGTGAACTCCGTGTTTTGAAGGGGTTCAAAACGGAAGAAGAGACAGCTTTTTTCTGCTGAACAAGTAAGACATTTCAATAGTTCAATCGTGTAACAGTACGTTTTCTTAATTCACACAGTTATGGAGTTTCCTTTGTTGTGCCTTTCTCGTTTTGCTATTATGGAGAATATGAATTCTGAACTACGCAGGTAACCATAAAACACATTAAATTTAACATTAGTCACGCAATGCTGATGTTGTTAACATGAACAATTTGAGAACAAAGTAGGCTATAATTTGCACGGTTGCTGTAAATCGCGTTGATTAAATCTAACGAAGCTTATCATGTCGAATGCTTTTTCCCCCTTAGTTGGTCAGAACAAAAATGGATTTTACTTACTTGTTCAGAAGACATTTTCTTATGAAAATTCTTATGTTGGTCAAACTTTCAAAAAGTAAATCTGTGATTCTGTATGACAGTATCCACACAGCGCGGTGACTGACAGCAGCACTCGCCTCAAAGCACTGTGTTCATCCGCGCTGTTTCATGCCGATTTACAACCCACGTAAAGATAATAATTCCGCGAATCACTGCAGTTACAGATTTCGAACAGAGAGATGGCGACAAAGAGGAAAAGATACGGACTGCAGCTTTAATAAAGACTGCTGCACTAAGATCCAGTTCCATCTCTGCTGCGACCAGGACAGCGACAAAGTAATAAAAACAGCATGTATTAAAATAATAAAACTTTAAAATAGTTGTAGGCTACATGAAGCATCATTGTGAATATTTTAAAGATGGTTAATTTTGCATTAGAACGTTCAACACATTTGGAATATTTGTTGAATCTCAAATATGTAAGGCATCCTTTTTCATGTTACATAGTTTGTGGGTTTTTCTGTGTGGAGTGACTGTGGTTAACATAAGTCCACCTTGACATTCGAATTTGTTCCTCCCATTAGTCATGCAGGATAATTCATTGACTGATGGGGGGAAATCAAAAACACGAGATGCGACTGACCCGGATTTACTTCAACAATGGACTGATAGTTTTCAGTTTTATTGAATGTCGTTTTTTTTTTCACAATATAAAATACTGAAATAAAGCTGAAAAATTGCCTTACAAAAATTCTTTACTTTACTGCAGTACAACTGTGTGAATAAAATGATAGAAAGATTGTCTGAAGCACGTTTAGTCGTAAAATAACTATGTGCCATATTTTAGTAGACACTATTGCTAAACTACATTTTACTGCAAAAATTTCCGTACAGCAAAAGTTTAAACCAGTTTTAACACAGCATGTCTTTGTAGAATCATACATCTTAAACTATAGTTAATATCATGCAGTATGAATGCAAGATAACTTACTTCGATGTTACCACAAGTGGTGAAGGCTGTAAAAATGAACAAAAATCCTATTCCCAAAACAACAACATTATATGTCCTAATGTCCGCCATCCTCGCCTCATTTAAATCCTCGTGTAAGATGCCAGAGTTTCAGTCACTGATTCTTGGTCCATGTGAATAAAAACAACATCCAGGAAAACAAACTGTTAGGGGGGAAAACAGAAGTTGTGTACTTGGTAATCTAACAGTTACTGCATGTTGTATTATTGCATTATAAGTTAAACGGTTGCGAATACAAGTCCGTGGTCACAGGAGTGCACGCGTCTCGTGACCCTCCTCAAGAATGAGATGAAAGTTGCTGGAATGCAAAATCCATGTGATAGTTTCCGTGGCAACTACTTCACAATGATTGCTATAATACATAACCTACATATGTGGGGGAATACCGAACTGTTGCTTCAGGATGACCTAGTACATTGTCGTTGAATCGTTGAGCTAAACTTGATAACGTTACATTTTCAGTTTAATGTATCATTTAAGGGCGACCAGTTATTCTAGGTTAGCTACAGCATTGTGCTAGTTACACAGTCTGTTAAAAACACTGTGTCATTGCAATAACTTACCCGAATTCACAGACTGTAAACTTTACTGTAAACGTAGTTGCTGCTGCTGCATACGTCACACGCGATCTTTAAAACCAGCAGCGATTGAGAATAGAATAGAATCTTGTGAATGGAATGTTCAACAATAATGAAATTATTAGTTCCGTTGACTTGTTTACATATTTCTTTCAACGGTTGTAGATTGTGTAAGCGCTGAGAGATCGCCAACCCCTCAAGGTAAGGTAGGTTAAGTTTACGCGTAGATCATCAGTAGATATAAGCACTATCCACACAGCGCATGTCAATCACGATTATTTGGAAATCATCGAACGTTAACAGGCTACGTCACATCTGGAATAGTCGTTATATTATTTTAAAAAAAAAATCACTTCAGCCTTTACAGACAAAAAGACAATAAAAACAATATTCAAAGAGAGTTAATTACAATACATGAACATCTAAGATTACAGAATAACACCATAGAGGAGTACATTAAGCATCTTATTCGACATCAATCTTTCTTTATTACAAAATTAATTTTAATTACTTTAGTAATCAAAACCTTTTCTAATCTTGACAAAACGCATATCGAGTCTCAAGGTTCCATATTTTGTGATAGAAGTGACATTTTGACAGAAATGTATTCATTTGCTACAGGATAAGTCATAAATAAAATGGCACATGGCTATTTTTGGTACAGCGCCTAAACAAAATCTCCTACGAACTTCAATTTTTGTGTTATCATCTTCAATTTGAGAGTTAAAACGTTTTTTTTTTTTTTTTTTTTTTTTTTTTTTATATATATTTAGTAAAATATATGATCTTTATATATAAAATATATATTATATATAAAATATATATATTTTAAAACTAAAAAAATATTTAGTACAATACATTTGATGTACAGTAAATTTATACTTTCATAACTTTTTCATACTTTCATCTGCTTCATATAGACTACATCTACTGAGGTCTATATTCCAACCATTTATAAGATTGGATAGTGGATTTTTACGTCTATTCTCAAAAAGGAGACTGACAGTTAAGGGGTTAATGTGAAAAGGAAAATATATTCAAAAACTATAATAATTGTAAAAAAAAAAAAAAAAAAAAAAAAGCCTAATTGTTTCTTCAAAGTGAGCACAAAAGGAAAAATTGGGTTGGGTGAAATACTGTCATTAACATTTGAAAGTTTATAGTTTACTGGATAACAGTTATGAATAATTTACAAAAAAAAAAAATCAACAACGAAGATGCCAGAACTGTCACTGAATTGATGATTCCAAAAAACACGTACGGTGCAAACACCAGGCCTAGCCTAGGGTCCAGTTGCATAAACTTCGCCACTGTGTTAAGACTGTGTCACTAGTTTGATTAACTAGCAGTTATATGACTATACGTTTTTTATAATTTGTATACAGTCTATGCTTTTAAGACTAGTTTAAGCGGTTTATGCAACCGGCCACAGATTTTAAAATCGCAAAGTCACTACGGGAAGCTGCAGAGCTCATTCACTGACAGCACGCTCTTTCCCAGAAGCCTTTCCTCATATTGTACACAATCATCATGGCGGCGCAGGATGGTAGGTAGCATGAAAATGTACTTAAATGCCATTTCCCCTGTCTTTGCGGTGTTGTTTATATGCGTATAACATCCGTTACAGTAATTTGGAACTTGTATTACAGTGAATGGATGTTGCTTTAACTTGTCAGGGTTAAATAAATTGCTAGATATTTTGTGATTAGCCCAAACAGCCATCTCAAAAACTTCGGCTGTGTCACTAAATCTAGTGAACTATCTACCTAGATGGCATTCTGGGGAAGAATTGAGCGCGCTTGAAACGTTTCTAGAACGTTCGATCATTGGAATCACGGGAGCGTTTGCAACGTTTAAACAAAGGTTTCAATCGAGCCCATTTCAATTGGGCACCAAAGATGATGTCTATATAGGCAGCTCACTGACTTTTGAGACACAGTCTTGATGTGAGCTTGCGAATATTAGCACAGCGGGCTGGCTAAGTTACCGATGAGTCAGTTGTGTAAGATTACAACACAGCCTTTATTAGGTCCGTCATGGTAACGGTTATTGGTCTTAGTTCAACAGTTGGGCTCAAATAACGAGGGGGGAATTTCCTTGATGTTTCTGCGACTTTTTGGACTGGAGTCTGGATAGTCAGTTAGCTATAAAAACGATCTATACTAGAGATCATTTAGTTAGGATATTTAATAAGTAATACATCTAAACTGGCATCTGTGGCAGAGGGTAAGAATCTAGCATAAATGAATCCTGCTAATAATTGTGAGATTTGGATAGTTACCTAGGTTTCACATTAGTGTTATAAATATTAGTGTTTTATGTATGTCCCAGGAGTTTTTGTTTGATTTATTTTTATACTGTTTGAATTGTCATTGTCATTAACTTGTCATGGTCATATCAGTACTCTACTGTTAAAGAGTCATTTCCTGATCAATACGAATAAAAACCAACTTTTGATTGATAACCTCTCATCTGTAATTGTTCCCACAGGAAGTGAGGTAGAAGGAATGGAGGCTGAGGTCACGCAGAAGGTACCAGAAGTGTTGTGTGAAGCTGCGGGACATGGAGATGTAGCAGGGACTGAACAAGCATCTCTTACCGATGGTGAAAGCACATCAACTCTGACCGCTGCTGTGAGCAATGGAGAGGAAAGTGATGAGGGGAAAGAGATGGTGGAAGTGAAAATCATTTGGAACAAAAACAAATATGATCTTAAAATTCCTTTAGACGGCACCGGTGCTAAGCTGAAAGAGAAGATTCACACTCTCACTGGTAATGTAACTCTCTTATCATGAAAGTTGTGGGTTTTACAGCATAAATATTTTAAAGTCGGCATGAAACAGAAGTTGCCACTGTCTTTTCCTACTTATTGTGAGGTATATCTGAGTAAAACGGCTTCTCGAATGGGAAAAAATGTAGGGCGGGAATGGATGTTTGTGGTTTGCTGTTGGTTGATCTTTAGTGAGTGACAGATTGCAGATCATTAGAGACGAGAAGAGATGACGCTGCATGAGGGAGGGAAAGTTTTGATTAAAGATTATGAGGGCACATTAATAAAAAAAAAAAGATGTGCAAGGATACATCATTTATAATAACTTAAATATGCGCAACTACTAATTTCGACAGAGTTTACTGTATTTATCATTGTAAATTTATAATTTGATGTAAAGATTATGATCAACTGCTTGAAATCAGTTTTCGAAAAACAATTATAAAATGTGACTCCCATCTCCATGAAATTCTTCCGATATTGAAGAGCAGCCAACAGTTTCCAGCATACATGAACAGAATGATCTAAAACACTATCTTGTTTTTAAATGTGGAAAATAGATGTGACATGTCAATAAAATGCGTCATGGTAAGAAACTGACTTTATAATGTTAAATGATATGGAACCAACATGGTATATAAGGATCAGATTTTGAAATTAAATACCTAATACAGTTTTTCTTTTCTTTTTTATCATCATCATTAGGTCTTCCACCTGCTATGCAGAAAGTGATGTACAAAGGATTGCTACCAGAGGACAAGACGCTTAGAGAAATCAAAGTTACAAATGGTGCAAAGATTATGGTAGTTGGATCTACAATAAATGATGTACTAGCTGTAAATACACCGAAAGAAGTTATTCAGCAAGAGGTTAAAGCTGAGGAGAACAAAAAGGAGCCATTGTGCAGGCAAAAGGTGGGAAACTTGTTTGCATAATGTGAACTTTAGCAGTTAAATTACAATGGTATATATGCTTATAATTATACTGATGTACTTATAATTTATAAATGTGCTTGTGGATACTTTTTTCTCAGCAACATAGAAAGGTTTTGGACAAAGGAAAACCAGACGATGTTATGCCATCAATAAAAGGAACTAAGGTAAGCAGAACCCGTGAAACATAAAATATAATTAGATTGTACCAGATTACTGCACACATGCCATACAAAATGAATTATATGTCTATTAAACCTCAGAAACATTTAATGCAATACATTTTAAACTGAATTTCCACTTGTGGTCTCAGACTTTTGGACCCCACTATATGATATTTCATATGGCATTTGTATGGGGTTGGACAATTAAACTGAAACACCTGATTTTCAGACCACAATAATTTATTAGTATGGTGTAGGGCCTCCTCCTTCCCTCCAATACGGCATCAATTCATCTGGGGAATGACAGATACAAGTACCTCACAGCGGCCAGGGGGATTTTGAGCCATTCCTCTTTCAGAATTTGATATTGGTGGATGAAAACGTTTTCTGACTTGGTCCTCCAAAATTCCCCAAAGAGGCTCATAAATATTTAGATCTGCTGAATGTGCAGGCCATGGGAGATGTTCAACTTCACTTTCATGTTCATCAAACCATTCTGTCACAAGTCTTGCTGTGTGAATTGGTGCATTATCATGCTAACCAACAATTTGACGCAAACCAACAATTTGTCCACTTTTGAACTCTGATATGTGTCCCATTCTGTTGTGTGGATTGCTATATTTTATGTACAGCTAATTCAACCTTCAACTTTAATGATGGAATGTAAAATCAGTGAAGATTGGCCGCCAGGTCAAGCATATATCGGCGTGAAACCTCCAACACTATATTGGCCAGTGTCTCAGTTTCATTGTTCAACCCCTGTGTGTGTTTTATGTAAAGTATGTCCGTTTAGTGATCATGTCCGCAACTGTAAAGCTCTTTTTAAGGAGACAGAATAAGTTCCTTGTGCGTGCTAATGACATCCGAGTGATCTCTTATTTGTCAAACAGGAGCGTCTGCCAACAGTGCCTTTATCGGGAATGTACAACAAATCTGGCGGAAAAGTACGACTCACTTTCAAACTGGAACAGGATCAGTTGTGGATCGGAACAAAAGGTGATTTCATCTTTTGAATGAAAATGTATTCGTTATGCTTGCTTTATGCTGATCTTGATCTTTTCTGGCCTGAAGAAAGAACAGAAAAAATCCCGATGGGTTCCATCAAAAATGTTGTGACTGAGCCAATAGAGGGTCACGAGGACTATCACATGATGGTATGTGTTTATCACAACATTTCCAACAAGCTATGCATTATATCATTATATCGGTCATTTTCAACCAGGATTTTGTAACTTTATAATACTAGTGATAAGTGTGCCTTGCGAAAGTATTCGCACCCCTTAAATATTTTCACATTTTGTTATGTTGCTGCATTGTTAAACTAAGTTACTTTTTTTCACATCAGTCTACACTCCATATACACCAAAATGACAAAGCAAAAAACAGATTTGTGACAACTTTGCAAATTTAATTAAAAAAAATTAAACATTTGTGACCTTCTGGGACACTTGAAATGTAGCTCAGGAGTATTCCACTTTTGCTTGTAGATGAATGGGTAGGATTTGGAAAGCCACACACCTCTCAATTGAAGGTCTAACAGCTGAAAATGTATATAAAGAGTGGTGGATGATCATATATGGAGATGGGAGAAATCTACAGAAGGACGAACATCACTTCACTTATCGCTTCACTTATGGCAGAGTGGCCAGACTCAAGCCTCTCCTCAGTGGAGACACATGAAAACCCACTTGAAATTTGTATAAAAAAGCACCTAAAGGACTCACTCAGACTTGAAAGACAAGATTCTCTGGTCTGATGAACCTCAGTTCCAAGCATCATGTATGGAGGAAACCAGGCACTGCTCATCACTTTCACAATACCATCCCAACAGTAAAGTGTGATAAACGCAGCATCATGCTGTGGGGGTGTTTTTCAGCGGCAGGGACTGGGGGACTCATCAGGGTAGAAGGAAAGCTCAACGCAGCAAAATATAAAAAGAGCCTTAATGAAAACCTAGTCCTGAGCACTCAGAACCTCAGACAGGGCAGAAGGTTCACCTTCCAACAGGACGATGACCTTAAGCACACAGCTAAGACAATGCAAGAGTGGCTTATGGACAACTCTGTGAATGTCTTTGAGTGGCCTAGCCAGAGCCTGGGCTTGAACCCAATCGAACATCTCTGGAGAAAGCTGAAAATGGCTGTCCAACCTGACAGAGCTTGAGAGAATCTGAGGGGAAGAATGGCAGAAAATGCAAATGCAAATGTGCAACGCTTGTCGCATCATACCCAAAAAGACTTGAGGCAGTAAAGGTGCTTCAACGAAGTACTTCGTTAAGGGTACAAATACTTATGCAATGAACTTATGTCAGTTTTTCCTTTTTAATACATTTAAAAGTAATTTTTTGCTTGTCATTATGGTGTATGTAGTGTAGAAAAAAAGAGAAAAATTAATTTAACAACAACAAAATGTGGGGAAAAAATGAAGGGGCGTGAATAGTTTCGCAAAGGCACTATATATATTTATAAACAATTTTTTTTTTTTTTTTTTTCACCATAGGCATTTCAGCTGGGTCCAACAGAAGCCTCACAATATTGGGTCTACTGGGTGCCTGCACAGTTTGTTGATGCAATCAAAGACACAGTTCTCGGAAAATGGCAGTATTTTTAACGTGCCTCTATAGACACTGAAGAATTGGGATTCAGAGCAAAAGATTGAAAACAAGATTAACTGGAGCCAACACAATAATCTGAAGAACTGATTTTTCTGAAGTATATCCAGAGCAAACCGAAGGATTGCTGTTGGACAAAATATTTTGGGGGTTTTAAGTGCACTAAGTGTCAGCATCCCGTTTTTCAAACTGTTTCATCATTCGGGTTTTTTTTTTTTTTTTTTTAGAGCAATCTCAAGCATAAACAGAAAATTGTACAGAACTTGCATATACATTTCTCGTAGTTATTCTGAAAGAAATAAAAATTATTTAAGGAAAATGATCAATGCAGTAGAAAGATTTTATCTAGTGTATTCCTCGGTTTACCGTACAACTCGAGCAAACTTGCCAAAGTCGGCATTTCACAAAGTTGTTGATTTTACAATCAGCTTTTGTCATTGGACAGATTATAGTTTACATGTAAAACAGCAATGGTGTAATGCTCAAATATGGAATTCATCCAGGTTGAAAGAACATTGTTGTATTTCATGTGGTTCAAAAAATTCTTCATTTTCCTCAAGACTTGTATTAACACATGGAGAGCTCATCACATATTGAAAGCAGGAGGCTTGTTGCAGAATTTCAACCCTAAAGCCAAGAGTACATATGCTCTGCCTCTGTGCTTTCGACACATTGATCCTTTGAAGAAGGCAATATCTTTTTAATATTTCAAATCAGATGTAACATTAGGCAGAACAGTGTTGATATGCCCTTAATACACAATCGTATAACTAAGTTGCTAATGAGTGACTATTTTGACCATGCATGTTGTTGTTGTTTTTTCAAACGGTGCTAACCAAATACAAACATTTTTATTTCAATAAAGCCCAAAGGAAGGAATAATTTCAGTGAACTCTGAATACTGACATTTTATTTAAACAAATCTAAACTCAATGTATCAGCTCAGTTAACATTCCTCCTAAATCACACATTTTAGCATATACTGTACAGTGTGTATTTAGTTCAAGTAGGCTACATAATTTTTTTAAGTAACCAATTATTTTTCATATTTGGAAAGAATACAGCTGCCTGTAGTTGAGCGTTTTGGTATGTGAATGGGTAACTGAGGGGTAAAGTGTGCCAGTCTCAACTAATAGTGATGAATGGGAATATCAGTACTGTTACTAAATGTGAAAAATAGTTTCACTGCATTCAAATTTTTTTAATATTAAACCATTACACAAGCAAAAGAAGACTTTGGAATGGGATTATGCTTTAATAAGCACTTTAATCTCTTTCATGTTCATATATTTATTTGAAATGCAAACGTCATGTTCTCACTTTTTTTTCCAAGTCATATTTCTATAACCCCATATTATAGACAAGCCTTCTAATTTCAGTTGATAACAGACGTCTAGAAATATAATTAGGCATATTAGTTTTAATTCAATAGGTTATTTCTCCTTCACAGATCACTTTGTTGTGGCAATTTTTGTTTTGCCTCAAATCTTAAAAGAGCTCCTAATTAAATGCATTTATCAGATGTATTATTACAATTGCTATTAAATAAATTGAATATGCATTTTGGTGCTTGGTTTTAGAAGTCCTATTGCTTTTCAAAAATCTGCTGTCGTCATGCATCACAGGTGTAGATCTTCGTTTTAAGGGGTCATATAATAGTACATGCACTTTTACAAGTTGATTGTACTGAAATGTGTGTTGGCAGTGCCTGTACACAACCATCATATACTGATAAAAATCCATCCAGTGTTTATTTTTTAATCTCCTTATATGTTTTCCCCAGTCTCAAATCGAGCCGTTCGACCGTATGACGTCACACGGTCGGACGCCCCTCCCACGATTGTTGATTGACAGCAGCGTTTCAACACAGACTCGCCCTGAGCGAGCTGTCATCATAGTCCGTCATTGTTGATACGCTGGAGCAGAATGGCGTCTAAGCAATTGTGGTGTTCTGTTCTTGGGTGTAATAACGAACACAGCAGTCATTTTAATGTTCCTAAATCCGAACCGCCGAAGACGCAGTGGCTGAGTTTGTTTTCGAAGGGAATATTCCCCACGATCAACGTCAATGCTTTCATGTTTGCGCAAATCATTTCTCACCAGACTGCTTTATAAACGAGGGTCAGTATAAAGCGCGTGATTTTTTTCTTCCCAAACCACTTCAGCGGAAATCCCGCCCTGCAGCCGATTTCATTGGTTTAGGTTACACAGTGACGGGTAGGTTTAGGGATCAGTGTTTGGTGTGGGCAATCAGTACAGTGATTGACATGACCAATGAAAACTTTAGAATCGGCTGCAGGGCGGGATTTCCGCTGAAGTGGTTTGGGGGAAAAAATCACGCGTATAAAGCTGGTTTTGCTAAGAAGCTGCTCCTGAAAAAAGAATCGGTACCAACTATTCGTGTTCCTGCTGAATCTCCAGAAGAAGTGAGTGTAAAATTTTATTAACCTTTATATTAATCTTTGCAAATCGCTTGCACGCTTCACAATGAATGCGGCTAAGGTTTACACGCAGGGTACATTACGGCATGTTTTCTATGTACAACGTTCTCAATATAATTCATAATCCCACGTTTATAATGAAGAACGCGTTATGGTTATTGTGTTATTACATACTGTGTACGCATGTGTTAAAGTTAACGTGGTAACACTACACTAAGCTTACTTTTGTAGATGGTTTATAACGGTGTCTGTTACTGATTAAGAAGTAATGTCAAAATATCAAATTGATACGGTTGCACAGATGTGTCCTCAGAAACTTCCACTGCCATTCTTTCTCAAATATACCCTCAACTGTTGTCAAGGCAACACTCCACGTGAGTTGTCAAAACGCCCCACAGAACAGAGGGGCAGTGTGAGCGAAGCTCATTATCATTTAAAGACACATGCACTTAAATGGCGTGCTGAAACAGCTGTTTTTGACCAGGTAAAATGAGGTATTGTATTTTCTTACAATACTAATGAGAATTTTTAATTAAAGTATATTACAAACTTTTCATTTAGACCCTAAAGAATCAATCAATCAATCAATCAACTTTTATTTAAGACAGAGAGGTCCATAGAAACAACATAGTACATATATGTATATATATATAAATGTAAAACAATACAAAACAATTAAGAATGATGCGGATGAGGCATCATTTATAAAACATATACAGGCTTCGGGTCCAATGTTTCCAAAAGCAAGATGTATACCTTGTGTCACTCTTAGAAACATCAGCTATGGGCAGAATGATCATAATCTTAGACCCTGTCAGTCTGCACATTAATCTATACATAAAAATTCTTAAAACAGCGTTAGAAGTAGGCCCATTGTTAGACACAAACATGTCACTGGCACTACTCCACCGAGGATTTTTAATTCCTCATCACAGAGGTCATCATCACAGAGGTCATCTCTTATCACATGTCCCAGATATTTAACTTTCTTTACAACCTCTAGTGGTTCACCTGCCAATAGGAAAGAAGGATAGACACTTCATATCCTCCTTGGTTCTGGCGATCAGTACCACACTCTTCATTGAGTTAAATTTTATATCAAACATTAGTCCATATTGAGAGCATATTCTAAGCAGTTGCTGCCGGCCAGCACTGGAGGGAGACAGTACCACCAAATCATCAGCATAAAGCATATGATTAATGAGACTATCCCCCAAAGCAGCCAGTTCTACAGCCCTTTAGCTCCCTAGATAAATTATCCATGTACAGATTGAAAAGCAGCGGAGACAGAATTCCGCCCTGCCGCAATCCATTGGAGACATAGAAGGGTGTTGACAAATTCATCCACCACCTGACTTGCATAGTTTGGTGAGAGTACCAAAACTGCAGTATCCTGATTAGGTAAGAGGGGACACCACGCTCATGTAGTTTACCAAACAGTTTCCCATGGTTGATACGATCAAAAGCCTTTGACGCATCCAGGAAACACATGAAGACATTGCGTGATCTGTACGGACAATTTCTTTAAGTGCATAAATGCACAGATCAGTTCCATGCTTGTTCTTAAAACCAAACTGATTATCCGTTGAATCTATGTATTCTGCAAGCCTATCTATAAGGATCCCTTCCAGTACCTTAGATAATGTACTTGGAAGTGCAATAGGTCTATAGTTATCTAGTTAATTTACCAGTCTTATTTTTAAATACAGGTACTAGCAAGACAGATAACATGGATCCAGGAAGTATGCCATGCTTCATTAACCCAGAAAAGCATAGAGCAAGTAAAACTGAAGTACTTTGACTAGCGTATATTTCAAATGTTCTGCTGTTATTCTTTCCCGCCCACAGGCTTTGTTCAATTTAAGTTTGTCAATTAGCATAACATACTTCCTCCGGCCTGATGACTACACCATCACTGTGAGGTATCTCTACTATGTTAAACACATCGCTCTTCACACAGTTAAAAAATTTCTCATAGTGTTTCCTCCATAGCTCTGCAATGTTTTCAGGTTCAGTAATGCCATCAATACTAGAAGGCAGTGGCATTTTGCTGTTGTTAACCACTTTCACCTCCTTCCAGAACTCATAAACATTATTACTTTGTAACTTTCTCGCCATAGAGTTCGCCCTCATAGTCTGCTCATTTCTTTTTATAAAACGCACAGCATATTTGAACCTAGTATTAGACCGTACCTTGTGCTCACAGACTGGGCCATAGGTTTGCCTGCTAAGACCCATCTTCTGCCTCTATATGAATATCATGGACATAGTCATTCCACCCTGGTCTTACAATATGTTGTTTCACTTCTTAGTGGTTCACTTCCATCAACTAAACAGTTCACAATTCTATCATACATTAAACATAGGTCATTATTGTGACTTACATTCTTACAGCTGCTATCCACACACATAATTGCATCAACAGGTAACTCAATATTTCTCAAGTGCTCATCAGTCAGTAACTCGTAATATTGCAGGTCGTCTTCTGTGAGCCTAGTCCAGTCCAGTATCTCACCTGATTTATGGCTGTCACTATAGACAAGCTTAGGTAGACCCTTAATATTTATGAACATAGAGACAGGAATATGGTCTGCTGTGGCCAAACCATATAGGATCTCAGCCTCCTTTATACAATCATGTGCATCAGCTGTAGATATATAATGGTTTTGTATCATATTATACAATGGTAGCAGCCGTATAACCATCACTTTGTAACTGGGTCTATGACTTTTTAACAAAAAGGCCACAGACTGTCAAAATCCATGGCATTTCATCTTCATCTATCATCCTTAACACCGGCTCCCCCCAGAGATGTGTCCTGAGCCCCCTGCTCTACACGCCATTAACATATGACTGCTAAATATCCAGGCAGTCATATTGTGAAGTTTGATAATGACACGGCTGTGGTGGGATTGATATCCCACAACGACGAGTCTTTTTACAGACAGGAGGTGGAAGAACTTGAGGACTGAGCAAACAACCTCTGCATTAATGTGGGGAAGGAGAAGGAAATGGTCGTGGACTTTAGGAGGAAAGGTTACACCCCCTCTCCCCTCTTCATCGGAGGAGCGGCTGTGGAAATGGTCTCGAGTTTCAAGTATCTTGGAATACACATTTCAAATGACTTAACATGGGTCATCAACGCCTTTATTTTCTTAGGAGGTTGAAGCGGGCCGGTCTCGGCACTCCGGTTCTGTTAGCTTTTTACCGGTGTGTAGTGGAGACTACACTCACCTTTTCCATCACTGCTTGGTACAGAAACTGTTCTGCTGCTGACAAGAAGAAATTGCAGAGAGTGGTCAAATCTGCCCAAAAAATAACTATTAGCAACCTTTCCACTGTTGAGGACATTTACACCAGCAGGTGCAGAGCATCCTGTATTATGAAGGATCCCACCCACCCGGCAAACGAACTCTTCAATCCCCTCCCCTCAGGCAGGAGGCTAAGAAGCTCAATCCTAACCGCGCAACCTATTTTCAAAATAACAGTTTCTAGATATAAGTTGTGCAATTTTATGAAAACACTGTTGCTGTGTAATGGTAAGGAATGTTTAATATGTGAGGTTTATCTTCATAGAATGAAGTGACAGCCGCAACCATGTGACAACCGCCCTAAAATACCTTAAACATGCATTACAAGATGTACCTGTTTTCTGTTTCTTACATAGCAGGACAGCTGATGGTTAAAAAAGATATGGTAATCTGTGTCGGAAGAATAAATTGTATACTTTCTGAAAAAATCTTGTTTGACAGTAACTTTAACAGGGATGTTTTTGTCATGTTTTCATACCTTTACACAACAACAATGTACTAAAAAAAATAGAAGAGTTTTTCCTTTTTTCCACGCACAAACGACAACATTGTCAAACCGATCCCGTTAACACAAATCCACGAAACTGACTAAAAACGCTGTATTATTCATGCCAGGCCAGTAGTTGGCGATGTCACTTTGTTAAGAAAAACTACGCACCTATAGACTGAACATGTAATACACATGCACATGACATCTGTTTTCCAAATTTTCACGATAATATCGTTTTCAAAAACTTTTAAACTGTTTACAAAAGTTTGCGTTTTACACCCCCAAAATGCAGTCATCATGTAAATGAATGGGCAAAACGCATACAATTTTCTTCGTTTGTAGTTGAAGAATAGTTAGGAACTCACTGCGCCTTGAAATTAGTCCAAATGAGGTGCGTAGACAAAAAATAAGAGAGGTGTCAAAAAAGAAAGCTAAAATCAATACTTCACTGAAGAAAGGGCAAACGTTTCGGTCATATCTGACCTTTATCAATGCCAAACTTACAATGATAAGTGCAGGAGCCCAAAGCCACTTACAAATAAAAAAAAAGTGTTACAATGATTGTTTTGTGTTTCAGTTCAAGTAAGGGGCCCTTTATATGACACTGTTTTCAAATAAAAACTTTTTATGTGTTTTGGCCTTTCATTTTCCCGACAAAGGTATTTTGGGGCTCAAAAGTGCAAATTTTTGAAAACAGGTTTCTAAGTGCAAGTTTTTTGAAAATGATGCCGTTATCGTCGAATTTGTGAAAACGGTGACGTTGTGTATTACGTGTTCAGCCTATAGGCATGTAGTGTTTCTTTACAAAGTGACTTCGCCAACTACTTGCCTGGCATGAATAATACAGCATTTTTAAAGCTGCAGTCCGTAGCTTTTTTGGGTTAAAAATGATCCAAAATACATATTTGAGAAAATACATAACCAGCCAGTGTTAAAATATATCTGCTTGCCTTAGCTCGATTCAAAGCGGTAAGCTTGTAATAATGTTTTTAATTCCAGTGGTACTGGTGGATTTCCGCGGGAGATTCGAGCATGTCTTTGCATCATTACGTCACATCTGTACACATAAAGGAGTCTCGGCTAGTAGGCTATATTGCGTGTGAGGATGTTGGAGGTGGAGATTTATAGCCTTTTCTCACAGCACTTGATATAATTAAACTTAGCAATTTGATGGCGGATCCAGAAAGGGTCAAACGACAATCACCAGTGACAACTGGAGATTCACCCGCTGTAACATGCAAAAGACTTCGTTCGGACTTCGGAGTGGCTACAGAAAAAAAAAGACTGCAAACAGACCCATGGGAAAACAAGGATACATATCGGAAGGACATTACATGTAGTCACGCAATGCTGACTTTGTTAACATTAACAATTTGAGAACAAAGTATAATTTGCGGTTTTGCATGATATGATAACTTATAAGCGATTGTTAGATTTAATCAGCGCGATTTACCGGAATGTCAGAACCAGAACAAAAGTGGATGTTTCTTACTATTTCAGATGACATTTTCCGGTGAAAATTCCGGTATAGCATTGGACTCTACAATCGGCGGAAGTAATCCAGCATCCTGAGACCTTCACCGGAAATATCGCCGTGCATAGAGCCCATTGCCTTCGAGTGAATTAAAACGAGCCAATGAACATTGGCATGCAGGACTTGCATTCCGCGACCCGCCTGCCAGTGCGGGTATAAAGCGGAAGCGAGCGCACACACATGCTTTATGCTGAGGAGCCGGATGGTGTCCAGTCCTCTGCGAAGGTACAGCAAGCATGGCGACGGGACGAGACGTCTCCGTTCCCTCCTCAGGGAACGAGGGTTACCATACGTAACCGAGACATTCCCTTTCGTTCGGGAACTCCTAGGTCTCGTCGGAGGAGTTTCCAACGAATTGGGATCCCTAATAAAACGCCATGGTGCTGGCCCCTTCCAGCGCCCAGCTTAGCTTCCCACCAAAGCAGTTTCTTAGTTTTCTTTATGGCGGGAGCTAGCTAGGAAGAATCACACTGCTGTTCCGCAAGACCCGCTCAGTGGATTTGGATAACACTGGGGAAGCGTGCCCAACCCTTGGGAGGGAACGCTGAGGAGCCCCTGCCCGCCCGAAGGGAGGCACTGGAATACTCATATGTACTAACTCGTGGGGTAGTGAAACATATGGAAGTCCCTGAGGTAGTCCCAGCCCGAGGGGTGGGAGTGTACTCAGCAGGGACGACAGAACAGGTCTGTCGAGGGGAAGACACGGAGCTAACCCGGAGGGTAGCTGGAACGTGGAAAAAATGGGTCGCCGTAGGGACCACTGTAAGGCCACCCAGTCTAAAAACAACTCACGAGAGGTAATAGACCTGGCGCCGGGCGAACCGCCTCGCCTGGAGCCGGAGGGGTGATGGAGGAACTCACGAGGTTAACCGTATGTTGGGGAACCAACGGAGCAAAAATATGCACGTATCCGGCCCATGGGGCGGGAATGGCGTAGCAAGCCGACATGAACTAGTTCCTCGCACTATTGGCCGTACACGGGAGTACACGGGAGGAAACAGGTTCAACACGGAGGCTATAAAATCTAGCGAACGTGTTAGGTGTCGCCCAGCCCGCACCTCTACAGATGTCTGTCAGCCAGTGCCCAGGAGGAGGCGACACTCCTAGTGGAGTTTGCCGTCAACCTAGGTGGGCAAGGCACGTCCTGGGACTCATAAGCCCAGATGATAGCATCCACTAACCAGTGGGCTAACCTCTGCTTGGAGACAGCCTTCCCCTTCTGCTGGCCTCCGTAACAGACGAAGAGCTGATCTGAGGTCCTGAAGCTTTGCGTTCTGTCCACGTAACAACGCAGAGCGCGGACGGGACAGAGGAAAGCAAGGGCTGGGTCTGCCTCCTCCGGGGGCAGCGCTTGCAGGTTCACTACCTGATCTACAAACGGAGTGGTGGGAACCTTGGGCACATATCCGAACCGGGGTCGCAGAACAATGTGAGAAAGACCCGGTCCGAACTCCAGGCACGATTCGTCGACCGAAAATGCCTGCAGATCCCCTACCCTCTTGAAAGAAGCCAAAGCCAACAGGAGAGCTGTCTTCATAGACAGGATATTTAACTCAACCGTCGGTAAGGGCTCAAAAGGGGGCCTCTGAAGTCCTCTGAGCACTAAAGTTAAGTCCCAAGAGGGATTACGAGGCGGATTTAGCCTCCTGGCACCCTTAAGGAATCTCATGACCAGGTCGTGCTTTCCTAATGACTTACCTTCTACTGCGTCGTGATGAGCGGCTATTGCGCCAACATACACTTTGAGGGTGGAGGGAGACAGCCTTCGCTCCAACCCATCTTGCAGAAAGGAAAGCACGACTTTGATCGGGCAAGTTCGGGGGTCTTCCCGGCGGGAAGAACACCAATCGATGAACAGGTTCCACTTCAACGCATAGAGGCGCCTCGTAGAGGGGGCTCTAGCGGAAGTGTTGGTGTCTACCACAGCCTGTGGTAGGCCACCTAGAACCTCTGCATCCCGTCCAGGGACCAGACATGGAGTCTCCAGAGGTCTGGACGCTGGTGCCATAGAGTGCCCCGTCTCTGAGAAAGTAGGTCCTTCCTCAGAGGAATGGGCCAAGGAGGTGCTGTCGCGAGGAGCATAAGTTCTGGGAACCAGGTCCGGTTGGGCCAGTACAGTGCAACTAGCAAGACCTGCTCCTCGTCCTCCCTGACTTTGCACAGTGTCTGTGCGATAAGCAGAGGTGGGTAGAGTATCCAAAAACTGTACTCAAGTAAAAGTACAAGTACTTATAGAAATATTTACTCAAAGTAAAAGTAATAATCTTAAAAGTTACTTGAGTAAAAGTAAAAAAGTATCCAATGAAAAAACTACTCAAGTAGTTAGTTACTAGTTACTTTGGATCACATAGGCCTATATATATATTTATATATATATATATATATATACTGTATATATAACATGATATTATTTAGATATTTTTTTCATTTAAATGACTATTATTATCATAATTAGATAAGCTATCTTTGCAACAAAAACAGAAGAGACAAACATTATTTCTGTATATCTGTATATTATATCTGTAGCCTGAAAACCATTGCCTGTCCTTTGGTTTGTATAATAGTATAGTAACTTATACAACTACATTTGGATTATTAGACAATGTCAGAATAAACTGACTCTATGGAGTTTTGCATTCATATGTAAAGTGTGGGAACCATTGACACAGATTAGAAAGAGTTAAAACTCTTCACATGTGCTCGCAGTCATGTCATGCCCAACACAAACAACGATCAAATGCACGGATCTTCTTCTGTCTGTTCTCCAAAATGTATTTAAATGTAGGCTATATTTATGAAAGCATCTTTAAACTGGTTAACTGAGTCTAATAAGGCAGGTAAAGGCATTCGTTTTCAAGTCAAGTTCGCACGCCACTGCGCAATACATTGTGTGTGTACAAACATTCATAAACTGGACGATGATAGCTTATTTAAAGGTTCTCTAAGCGATCCTGGGTGACGTCACTTCTTGTTGACGTTCGAACTATTGTCAAACAAAACGGAGGCTAGCTAGACCCTCCCTCCTCCTCATCCGCACACTAACCCCCCAAACCACACCCCCAAACCCTTCTTGTCGGTCATTGGCTGGAACAGTTTGTTATGTTTTGGGGAGCGGGTCGCTGCAGTTTGTTTTTGGTGCTGTTTGTGAAGCATGGGCTGTCTACAGAGATCACGTTTCTTTACAGTGTGTTCAGGGGACAGGCAGCCAGCGGATAGTGAGGAGATGTTTGCTGTATGTGACAAAAAATGTTTTGGCCTAAAAAACACATGACATCGCTTAGAGCACCTTTAATGTAAAACTATAAAGTAATGGATATGTCCAAAAAAAGAGTAATGTCATACTTTGTAGTAGTGCTATATGGCGTAATAATCTGTTTGGTTGTAAAATGTATTACCTGAATGAAATCGAATGTATCGTCGTGTGGAATAAATTATTCACAGACAGCTTACGAAGTAACATACGAAGATGTTCAACTAATTAAGATCTTCATCGCTGGCAAAAATATGATGCATTTGCAGATTTACTTTCTAGACTGTACTGTAGACTGTGGACCGCCACTTCATACAACGCTCTTGACGTTCTCAAATCTTCCTGTTACGACTCCGAGACGATTTAGTGCGTGCAGGAAACTGAACAGATCATTCAAACTGATTCGCGAACCGATTTAGACATAACAACATTAGACATAACAACAATTTAGACGCTTTTAACAACATATTGCATTAAAATAAAGTAACGAGAGGAACGTCGCCCATCGTAACAAAGTAAAAGTACAGTTTTTTCATTAGAAATGTACTCGAGTTAAAGTAAAAGTACCCACAATTAAATCTACTCTTAAAAGTAAAAATTTTCCAAAAAAATACTCAAGTAAATGTAACGAAGTAAATGTACTCCGTTACTACCCACCTCTGGCGATAAGGCTCACTTGGGGAAACGCATACTTGCGAAGGCCCTGGGGCCAGATGTGCTTCCAGCACCAGCACTGGCGTGCATCCGTGCGGAGGGATCTTCCGGTCAGGGAATAGAATCACTGGCAATGGGTCGTGTCCGGAGAGCCAAACAGATCTATCTGAGTGTCTCCGAAGATTCCCCATATCAGCTGAACCGCCTGGGGATGGAGTCGCCATTCTCCCGGAAGAGGCGGCTGCTGTGAGAGCTCGTTGGCTACATGGTTGAGCACACCAGGGATGTGAATGGCCCGAAGCAACCTCAGATGCTTCTGACTCCATAGGAGGAGATGGGGGGCGAGTCGTGACATGCGACGGGAGCGTAGACCACCTTGATGGTTGATGTACGCAACGGTCGCAGTGCTCTCCGTACGGACCAGTACATGCTTGTGCAGAAGCAGCCCCTTGAGGCGGCACAAGGCCAAGCGTACTGCTTGCAACTCTAGGCAGTTGATGTGCCAATGCAGCTGAGGCCCCGTCCACAGACCTGAACTGCATACCGGTTGTACGTGGCCCCCCATCCGTTGGCAGAGGCATCTGTGAAAACCAAAGCATGCCTGGACACCTGGACTAAGGGCACTCCGGCCCGTAGAAAAGCAGGGTCCGACCAAGGACTGAAGGTTTGGCGACAGTGCGGGCTAATGTTGACCTGGAACGTGCCGTTCTGCCACGCCCATCTCGGGACTCGATCGTGAAGCCAGCGCTCAAGCGGTCTCATATACAGCAGGCCGAGCGGCGTTACTGTGGCTGCGGCTGCCATATGCCCCAGGAGCCTCTGAAACTGTTTCAGTGGGACCGCTGACCTGCCTTGAAAATACATGAGGCAGTTGAGCACTGACTGGACGCGCTCCTCGGTGAGGCGCGCAGTCTGACCGACTGAGTCCAACTCCATACCGAGATAAGAGATCCTCTGCGTGGGGCAGAGTTTGCTCTTGTCCCAGTTGACCTGAAGCCCCAAACGGCTGAGGTGCCGAAGCACCAAGTCCCTGTGTTCGCACAGAAGATCTCGCGAGTGAGCTATTATAAGCCAGTCGACAAGATAGTTGAGAATGCGAACGCCAAGTTCTCTCATGGGAACAATGGCCGCCTCCATGACTTTCGTGAAGACGTGGGGCGACAGGGCCAAGCCGAAGGGTAGGACCTTGTACTGATATGCCCGACCCTCGAACGCAAACCAAAGAAACGGTCTGTGTCGAGGAAGAATCGAGACATGAAAGTACGCGTCCTTCAGATGCCCCTGTACTTGGGGGGCCAGCGGGCAAACTAAATTGCATAGCCGAGCCGGATGGTACGGATGAGCCAGCGGAACCGCCTCGGAAGCGCTAGTCAGGCTTTGAGAGACCGTTCCAACGAGCCGACCCGGACCACCGGCGTACCCGCGGAGGGGCAGCGAGGTGGAAGGCAGAGACCGGACACCGGAGGCATTGCTGCGGCCGAGAGAGGGGTCTGGGTGTGCGGGGAAACACCTACCTGCTTGCACCGGGGGGCAGGCAGCAGGGAAGGCCCGTTTTTCTCTGAGGCGTTCGGCTGCTGGATGTCCCGAGGCGAAGGAAGGAGGGGAAACGAGGAGCGAGGCCCGGGGGCGTCGAGTCCTGGTTTCCACGCCTCCTTGCCCAGCGAAAGACGAGAGTGACAAGGCCGTAGCGGCGTCACTGACATCTGAGCGCTGGGGCGAGGGTAATGAGAGCGGCGAGGCAACGTGGTGGCGCATACTGTCATTCTGGCCCTCTTGGACGGAGGAGACTGGGAGCGGCGAGGCAATTGAGCGTCGAACTGGACTGCCAGTACCGACCGTGAGTGACCCAGAGGAAGTGAAAACTGCTCTTTAATTGAAAATGTGGGCCAGCGGTGGAACAGAAAGAAAAGGAAAAAGATGATTCTCCACCCGGCCCTCCTCCTGGGGAAGGAGGGGTGCAGAGGCACCCTCCCGAAGAGCAGCCATCACGTCCTCTGGGTCGCCCGTCTCAGGGTCGCTTACCTCTCCTCTTGCTGGGGGGCTTAGATGAACTCCGAGCGGGCTGGGCCCTTCTATTGCGGCCGACACCCTGCTGCTTAGCTGGCTGCTGCTTGGGCTGGGCAGGGGCGGAGGCGGCGGCATGAGGGTTCCCCTCGGCGACGAGCAGCCGGAGGCGCAGCCGATGGAGACGGGGCAGCCACAGCCTGTCTCCGGGGCATGATGTGCTTAATCACCTCCGACTGCTTCTGGGCGCCGGAGAATTGTTGGGCGTAGCTCTCCACCGAGTCGCCGAAGAGGCCACCCTGGGATATGGGGGAGTTCAGGAACCTATTCTTGTCCGACTCCCTCACATCAGCCAGGGTGAGCCACAGGTGTCGCTCCTGGACCACAAGAGTGGACATCGACTGGCCCAGGGAACATGCGGTGACTTTCGTTACCCATAGAGCGAGGTCCGTCGCCGTAAGCATCTCTTGAAGCACCCCAGGGTCGGTACCACTCTCCTGCATGTCACAGAGCGCCTTGACCTGGTGGACCTGGAGGATCGCCATGGCATGCAGGGCAGAAGCAGCTTCTCCACACGCACTGTAAGCCTTTCCAGTCAGACTGGAAGAGAACCTACATGCGCGGGAGGGGAGCGAAGCCATCACGTCCTCTGGGTCGCCCGTCTCAGGGTCGCTTACCTCTCGTCTTGCTTGGGGGCTTAGACGAACTCCGAGCGGGCTGGGCACTTCTCTTGCGGCCGACATCCTGCTGCTTAGCTGGCTGCTGCTTGGGCTGGGCAGGGGCGGAGGCGGTGGCATGAGGGCGCCCTCGGCGACGAGCAGCCAGAGGGTTACCGCACCAGGTGGACGTGGTCTTGGGACACAACTGCATTGCCACAGACCGTTCCACTGGGGGGATGCCTTCGTATCCCTTCACTGCCCCGCCATCGAGAGTGGTGAGGGAGGAGGAGGGAGTCGACCTGTGTCTGGCCGCCAGAGGGGCCGTCCACGATCTCGTCACCTCATCATGCACCTCCGGAAAGAAAGGAACCGGGGCGGAGCGCTGAGAACCAGCACGGCCGCCCCGAGAAACCAATCATCGAGCAGAGAAGGTTCGGGACGCGGTGGAGGATTCCACACGAGCCCGACTCTCTCGGCCGCCCGGGCAAGCATAGCCGTCATTTCCAGGTCTGGCTCGGACAACACTACCACACCCGAAGGGGGCATGCGATGACCATCGGCCGGAGGCAGAAGTTGACCGTATCCAGAAACACACAGCGTTTTTCTGAGAAAAGAGCAACACGGGTGCAGATCGCGTCCTTTTCAGGATGACGTTTCACCCGTGTTGCTCTTTTCACAGAAAAACGCTCTCTTATTGTGCTGAAGCACACAGGGATAAACGCGGCAACACAGCGGGGAAACTGCAAGCCCGCTGTGTGCACTCAACCGAATACCAGCTGTGACAACAGCTCTATGAAAAAAAGGCAGATCGCGTGAAGCAACAGCTGGTACCCGGGAGATCGCGAAGATCGCTGAAGCGCCGTCACACCAACACAGAGAGGTCTCGGAGAAAACAGCAGACTCGTTGAGCGTGAAGATAATACACCAATCTTGAAGCTCATCCACTCAGAGGACACAACCGGTTGGCTCCGAAGCAAAGAGCATATGTGTGTGCGCTTACTTCCGCTTTATACCCGCACTGGCAGGCGGGGCGCGGAATGCAAGTCCTGCATGCCAATGTTCATTGGCTCGTTTTAATTCACTCGAAGGCAATTGGTCTCCCTAGCGTGATCCCAATTCATTGGAAACTCCTCTGACGAGACGTAGGAGTTTCAATGTTTCATCCGTCCTGCGTTTCAATCGTCCCGGCTCTCCTGGTTTTCGGAAATATCTGATGCAGTGGCGGTCTTAACATAGAGGCATAGGTAGGCGGCTGCTTGGGGCCCCCTACCAGCGGTCGTAGTAGGGGGGCCCCCCAACCAACCTCAAAAAAATATATATAAAAGAAAAGAAAAAGCCCCTTATCATCATGAACGCTTTAAAAGCATAGTAAATGTTATTAATATTCTTAAGAAATACGTTGAAATGTTAGCCTGACTTCGTCATACTCATATTCTATTCAGAATGTGAGTCTGATACTGCTCCATAGGGCTTTGATTATGAGGCGTGTCTTAATCGAACCAGAAAAAAAAAAAACTCTGCACTCAATTGGATAGACCTACAACCAATCAGGGCAACGCAGTAAGTGACGTATGTTGAGCGACTCATATCAACAGAACTGAACTGAACTGCACTGCACGCACTCACGAAAAAGTATTTTAAAGAAAAATGAGTGTTAACGACCTTTGCCGGTGTTGCAAAAAGAATTTAAGGATTCGCAGAGTACTTGCAAACTCGAAAAACATTTTTGAACGAAATAGAAAATGTGAATGTACATACGAACAAGTTCTCCGTTTAGGATTAGATCTCGACAGTAAAGCCAACAAATCTACTCGCATTTGTCTGACCTGTCTCAATTTTATAACAGGGTTGGAGCGCGACTTGACTGATTTTAATAAATGGAGAGACGACGAAAGACACCAGGCTGAAGAAGCGTGTTCATTTGAGTCTTCAGAGAAAAGAGACCGGGAGCCAAAATTATGTTTTAATGATTATTTAAATACAAAATGATGAGTAATTCTTGTACTTTGTCTTGTTTATTTGTTCTGTCTTGCGTGGTGTTTTGGACATGAGTCTGGCAAATAAACTGAATTGAGTAACATCATCTAATTATTTATATTTAAAAAATAAACCGCTCATAAGGGGTACAGTGATTACCAGTATGGGTATGGTGTGCGAGTACAGTATAACAAAGCGTCACCATTGTTTGATGTAGCGATGGCTTTGACATGAGTTGCATCGCCCTGATGCCCATTTCGGTTGCTTCTTTTACTTGGTCCTCCATGAGTGCGACCAAAGGAGAAACAACAGGCTTTTCATTGCGTCCCATATTCTTAGCGACCATCGGAGCCAGCTGATAAATTAAACTTTTGCCGAATCCTGTAGGAAGGACGGCAAACACATCTTGACGATCGACAAATGCCGTCATTGCAGTTCTCTTTCCGTCTTTTAAAATTAATGCCCTGTCGATTTCTTTTACGACAGACGCGATAGCGGAATAAATCTCAATTCTCCAGCTGCTGTCATCTTTGAGGGAAACCAGTTCAAACCAAGCGCTCTTTGATGACGTGAGGAACTGCAGATCATCTGTCCATCATCGTATAAAGCCCGCCCTGGCAATTTGATTGGCCCGAAAATTTTTTGACTGATCATAATTACTCCTCAATGGAGCGAGTCCAGACTGAACTTCCCGACCAAAAAATGTTGTGGGCGGGGTTCGGGCTGGCATCCAGGCTATTGAAATGTTGAAGTAGTAGTTAAAATGTCCAGTTCATGGTTATCTGTCCCTACACATAACACCCCCTACTTTCGCAATAAAATGGACTAGTCCGTAACGGTGCGAGGCGCGAAACCGCGAAAGATAAACATGACAGGAGGACTGGGAAGTACACAACGAAGCAAGACGAGTCTAAACGCGAAAATGAAACGAAGTTACCCAAGCAGCTCAAATAAAATAAAAAAAGACAAAAGTATTTGGCAACGCTGCCAAAAATGACAAACTTTTTTACGCCTACTGTTGATGCATTGCAGACTACGGTCACAATAAAGCATGCTTCAGAGCTGAAGTGCATCTTTATGTAATTTCATAATTCTGTTGAAATATGGTTAAAGTGTACTGCTGAATGTATTTCAATATATTTGTAGTTACACATTTGCAATAATAAAGTTGAAAACAGTACATTTAGAATATATTAACTTTAAATGTAATATGGAATAACATTAAAATTATAATCAAGTACTTTAGTGTGTTAGTCAGCACATCAAAATAAGTGCACTTCTTTAAAGCATGACAAAAGACTGTTAAAACAATGGTTTAAAATGTACTCTAACCTAAAACTTTTAATTTATTATTACAAAGGTCACTTTTTAAAGTGAAAGAAAAAAGACAGTCATGAAAGCTCAAGTGGTATTTTATTTCATTAATATTTCATCATCTGCAAAATACAGTTTTTTTTAATATACCTTTAAGATTTGAAGCACACTACAAGTGAACATAAAGAAATACTGGCATTCCAAAACAAAAAAAAACGTTTTTTTTTTTTTCAGATGGCCGTCTACTCAGGCATCTTGAACAAAGTCAACCATCAAGTTGAACAGGTTTTAATTGCCTAAAGTCATTATTTTCTTTGGAAATTACCATTTCTCAAGTGAAACTGAATCTAGTCACAGACCCAAATCAATTCACTTCACCTTTTAATTTCTTCACTACATTAATACCATGAACAGCTACAAGGAGATAAATAAGCATTTGAAAAAAAATAATTCTCCACCGAATGATTATTATATAGGGGAGAGCGGGGCACAACCTAACACTTTTTGACTTTCTCAGTTTGTGTAAATCAACTTAGGGTTTAGAGAATTTATTTTTCCCACATTAATTTCCCACATGTCTAGAACAATTATGTGATTTTGTTTCATACAGTGTATACTTTTTTCTTGATTTAACCCAAAAGAATGGAAGTAAAAGGTGGGACACATTGTTATGATCATATGATTAAAATGTTATCTAAAAAATATACAAGATAACCTAAAATATTTTGTCAATAAAATACAATTATTAACCTTTTCATATAAAATAATGGCATTTTTAATAATTAAAAATAAACACATTTTTGAGTTTAACAACAAACACCACAAGAAACAGCTATACAGCATAGTTCAAAACATAGTAATAATTAATAATTTCTGAACATTGACTCATGTCTTTATTCACCTTTTTCTCATGGTTTCTGAATATAATTCATAAAAGTATAGAATAGAATAGCATAGTTCTAATAGGGGCAGATTGTAGCGACAGTGGTGGAATGTAACGAAGTACAAATACTTCGTTACATTACTTAAGTAAATTTTTCACGTATCTGTACTTTACTTAAGTAGAATCAATAGTGCATAGTTTTTACTTTTACTTCGTTACATTTTGCAGCAATTATTATACTTTCTACTCCACTACATTTCTACAACATTCTGATACATTTTCGTTACATTTTCTGATCAGTTTTCCCCTGCCAAAACGTCATCCTGACTGTCCGTTCATCGCACGTTTCTGTCTCACCAGTGAAGTTTGGTTGCCATAGATATATCAACCCGGTCACACTAAATGCGTCTCTATCATAGACAGTAAAAGAAAGGTCTCTATAGCACGCAGTGTGTTTATCGTGCAATTTATACGCGAAAATTAGTTTTTACATGCATAGGAAACGCATTGGTAGGTTTAGTAGTGATGTGGGGTGCGTGTGTATTATACGTTTGGTTAGGATTAGTATGGCAAGCCAAGAGGTTCATAATTACGCCATAAATGAATCGCGTTTACAGCCAAACGCCGTCATATACGGCGTTTTAACATATGTGTGTTTATATATATATATATATATATATATATATATATATATATATACACCGTATATAATAAGGGTAGCCCTATATAGTAAGCTTGATGTGTATATTGCCTAATTGCAAGCTTGTTCAGAAATGGTGACAAAAACTTAAAATATAACTGCTTTTCCATCATATTGAACATCATTATATGAGTATTAGGTTGAATGAGTTAGGATTAACTGTTTTATTAATCATTAGAATATAGACATTAAGAGAATAAATTGTTATGCAAGTACTTTTACTTTTAATACTTAAAGTACATTTAAAATCAGGTACTTTTTACTTTTTACTTAAGTAGGGTTGTCATTGTGGTACTTCTACTTTTACTAAAGTAAATATGTCTCTGGTTATTTGTACTTTTACTTAAGTACTGAGATTCCGCAGAACATGCCCCACCTGCACAACTGGGATTTAAAGTGTCTTCTGCTGCTTAGATAAGCATTAAATAACCATTTAAACTGTTAAAAAAAAGATACAGTATAAGATTAAAAAAAAAAAAAAAAAATCTCTTTTTTTTTCTTGTTCTTGTTCTTTGTGTGGATTTGTGTCTGTGGTTCTGTATGTATTTGTTTGTCAAATATGTATAATTGTACTTTTGTTTATTGTATTATTGTTCTCTTGTGATGGCTGTGATGTATTTTAGGACCCCCTTGAAAACGAGATGATGCATCTCAAGGGGTTTATCCTAATAAATAAAATTTACATAATATCAGGTTTGTCTAATTTTAAATAAACAGAAAACAGAGATGAAAAATGAAAAATGAAATAAATGTTCAGTGATATCTTTTGAAGATTTGTTTTAATTTTGACCATTTTTTCTCTATAGTCTTGATATGGCAACTAATAGGTTTTGTCATGCTATAGCATGTGTGGAAAGTTTAAAACCATGTATGTTATATCCCTGCGTTAGTTTGTACCCCGCTCACCCCTAAGAAACATGAATACTGAGTTTCCGTCAACTGATAAGCAGGTTTGTAAAGTTTCTAGAAGTTAGTTTCTTTTTCTCAATGTCTTCGTGTTAATGTTCCGCGTGTATGGTATCATTTTCTTTAATCAGGGTCACTGACACTCAATGCAGCAGTGATTCCTGGCATTTCTAAGATGATTTGGTGGTTTGATGTTACCTATAATTACTGATTTTGTTTGTCACTCTGACAACGAGTGTTTCTGCACAGGTGCACATGTATTGAGTTGAAAGAATCTGGAAAATGTATTTAGGACTTTTTACTTTTTATGACAGACAAGGCTTCCGCCTATTCCCAGACTTCTTTTAACTGAAGCAATCTGCACTGGCCAATCTTAAAATATGTCAGAGCCATTGTTTTGTCTCAAGATGAACACCAATGTTTTTTTGTTTTCTTCTAAGGCACGTTTATTAAAAGCTCAATGTCCTATTTGAACTAAGGCCCATCCTGGTTTACTCTACGCCCTGTCTGTGAAACCAGGGGCTGGTTGCATAAACTACTAAGAATAGTACAAGCTAGTCATCAAATGTTTTTTTCTTTAAGACTGTTCATAACTTTTTGAAATCAGTTACATTGGTCTAATTTTATGACAAAAAGTAAGACTGCTTGCCCCTTGGCAATCACAGAGAGAGTTTGAATAAAATTGTTTCTTGCTTGTTTAATAGTTTCACTGATATTTTCACACTAGTTTGTTACACTGCTGTCATTTATGTAGTCCATGTTTGATCGACATCATTTCACCAAGTACAACTGTTAATCCTGGGACAACATTCCAAAACCAAAGCAATGTTCTCAGTTGTAATCTTGTTCAAGAGGATGTAGTAAAAACAACAATGCCAGACATTTCAACGAAGACATCATCAACACTTCTCCTCCACTGGGTTATAAAGGCAACAGTTTAACTATTGTATAAGTCTACAAGTTGAAGTGGGTTGCAGCTGAAAGCAGGTTTGACAATCTAAACTGGTTTAGTCTGGTAATTGACAGTTGTTGTACAGTAAATGTTCCTGCCTCATTGGAATACATCCAGATACTATTGTGTCTATAAGTGTCCAATTAAAATTGCTTTCAAATACACATTTAATAGAGCACTTAATGTAATTATGCACGTTTATACAGTACTACTGATGCAAAGCAGGGTTCAGTTGTTTTATTAGCTACTGTAAATATCTAGGATTGACCTGTTAAGAATATTCGTGTTGAAGTAGATGACATCAAAAGGCCTCAAATTACATCAATGTTTTAAATAGATTATTAATGTTTTAAACTGAAGGGTCTAGCGAAACATTCACAATTCTTTCGGCAATGTCCAAACCAGAATGGTATGTTTATGTTTATTTTATTGGTAAAACTTTACACCAAGGTTGCATTAGTTAACATGAACTAAGAAGGAAAAATGCTTAATCTCAATCCATGCTAATTTCAACATTTTCTCATACATTCATATAATCAAAAGTCTGTTGGTATTATTATGGTATGGTCCTGGTGTAATTTGAACTAACAATGAACATTTTATTTTTTATTAATTAACATTAACAAAAATGTATAAATTCTGTTATATACACTCACCTAAAGGATTATTAGGAACACCATACTAATACTGTGTTTGACCCCCTTTCACCTTCATAACTGCGTTAATTCTACGTGGCATTGATTCAACAAGGTGCTGAAAGCATTCTTTAGAAATGTTGGCCCATATTGATAGGATAGCATCTTGCAGTTGATGGAGATTTGTGGGATGCACATCCAGGGTACGAAGCTCCCGTTCCACCACATCCCAAAGATGCTCTATTGGGTTGAGATCTGGTGACTGTGGGGGCCATTTTAGTACAGTGAACTCATTGTCATGTTCAAGAAACCAATTTGAAATGATTCGAGCTTTGTGACATGGTGCATTATCCTGCTGGAAGTAGCCATCAGAGGATGGGTACATGGTGGCCATAAAGGGATGGACATGGTCAGAAACAATGCTCAGGTAGGCCGTGGCATTTAAATGATGCCCAATTGGCACTAAGGGGCCTAAAGTGTGCCAAGAAAACATCCCCCACACCATTACACCACCACCACCAGCCTGCACAGTGGTAACAAGGCATGATGGATCCATGTTCTCATTCGGTTTATGCCAAATTCTGACTCTACCATCTGAATGTCTCAACATAAATAGAGACTCATCAGACCAGGCAAAATTTTTCCAGTCTTCAACTGTCCAATTTTGGTGAGCTCTTGCAAATTGTAGCCTCTTTTTCCTATTTGTAGTGGAGATGAGTGGTACCCGGTGGGGTCTTCTGGTGTTGTAGCCCATCCGCCTCAAGGTTGTGCGTGTTGTGGCTTCACAAATGCTTTGCTGCATACCTCGGTTGTAACGAGTGGTTATTTCAGTCAAAGTTGCTCTTCTATCAGCTTGAATCAGTCGGCCCCTTCTCCTCTGACCTCTAGCATCAACAAGGCATTTTCGCCCACAGGACTGCTGCATACTGGATGTTTTTCCCTTTTCACACCATTCTTTGTAAACCCTAGAAATGGTTGTGCGTGAAAATCCCAGTAAGTGAGCAGATTGTGAAATACTCAGACCGGCCCGTCTGGCACCAACAACCATGCCACGCTCAAAATTGCTTAAATCACCTTTCTTTCCCATTCTGACATTCAGTTTGGAGTTCAGGAGATTGTCTTGACCAGGACCACACCCCTGAATGCATTGAAGCAACTGCCATGTGATAGGTTGATTAGATAATTGCATTAATGAGAAATTGAACAGGTGTTCCTATAATCCTTTAGGGGAGTGTATGTATTGCTCATTGTTAGTAAATGTTACACTGTAAAAATGCTGGGTTGTTTCAGCCCATGTTTGGGTCAAATATCTAGGTTAATTTAAACAAACGGTTCCGTTTGTCCATATTGAACACAAACATGGGTTAAAACAACCCAGCATTTTAATGCATCAAAAATTTAACTGACATGAGCACTGTATCCATCATGTAAATAACAGAAGTGTCAACAGTGTAATAATAGACCTAATTACAGAAATTACAGCTGTAATTAAGCAATATAAGTACAGTGTAAAAAACATGTACACATAAGTGCATTTTATTCATTTGAACATTAGTACACGTATAGTTAAAGACGCCGATTAAATGGGGTCTGATTAATTTCCAAAGAAAAAGAAAACGTTGCTCTTCTAAAAAAATATATGCTGTATATAATTGATGAATCTCAGTTAAAATTGAAAGAAGACTTGATTATTTTTTTGATAGCAAAGGAATGTAATCATGCATCTTGTTTTGCCATTTTCGAGAAGTAGCCAGTTGTTGGTCTTGTTTTGTATTTGCTGACGTGGGTAAACAGGACCACACCCTTCTGATACCTCAGTTAATAGTGGACCTGCAGGGCTGCTGACTGTCACACACACACACAGATACTCCTGTTACAGGTAAGTGCTTGTCCTCCTCACATTCCTGTTTTTAAAAAATATATATTATATTTGATATATTATATATATAAATTAATATTTATATTAATTTATAATTATTATTATATATATTTAGAATAAAGAAGAAGATAATTATTCATCACATGCAAGTTCAGTGTGTTTGAAATAATGTCATTGTTGCATTCTATTTGTTTAAGATCAGGGGTGTCGGTGTGAAAATGGCAAACTTTCAGCTTTCTGTGCTGTTTGCTTTAGGTAAGAGGAGCTGTTTTTTTATTGATCTAATTAATCACAATTTTTTTTATATATATTTCTCTAAAGAGACACTGTTCACGAGTCACACTTTCTCTTTTATAGGATTCGTCACACTGATAAATGGAGAGGTATTTAGCACTTTCTGCGCAACATTATTTTGTGGATGCTGCTTGTTAAATGTTAGAATAATTACAATTGTATCCTTGGAAATTATTTATTCAATCATTTTCCAAGTTTTGCTTGATTGAAATAAATGAGTGTTCTTGCACACTAACTTTGATAGAAAGAAAACTTGCTTGATTGTGATGATGATTAATTTACGATTAACAACAGTTTTATGGATTTGATTTTTTTTTCTGTTTCTTCAGTGTGTGGTGGACTTTCAAGATGGTGCGTTTTGAATATTTGTTTCCCACAAAACTGAATATTCCAGTCAACTCTTTTCCCCCTTTCATATGTTTTTTTTTTTTTTTTTTTTACAGGCACAGTTTCTAATACTGGTTCATGCGCTTCAGTGAGTTTTTATCTTTTGATGCAATATGATGTGGGCAATATTAGGTTTCCATATTATGTGAATCATTCATCATTTGTTTCCCCATTCCTCTTTCAGTTCTCAAATTTAACACTCAACAACATCCTCACCTGTTCAGGGATAGGCCCACTTTCAGACGTATCGCAGGGGAATCTCAAAAATCTCAAAGCATTTGCTGACTCTACCTTTGATTTGTACACATTGCTGGTACAGTAAATCTAAATATCAACATATTTCAAACATATTTACAGCTCGTTAAAATAAAGTCACCTATCCAGTGCCTTTTTAATCATCCAAACAGAGATCTAGACTTGACGTTAGTCTTGTGGTGAGCTCCATCAATAATGCCAGGTCCAATGAGACAATAGTGGGAGCACTGAGTGATGTGGGGTTTGCAAGGCTCTGGTTCCAAGTGAAGCTCAGTCCATACCTGTCATCTCTGTCCAGAGAGACTCTGTCCTGCCTGAGTCAAAGCAGCCTAACCTGCCAGAGCTTCCATGCACTGTGTGTAGCCTATATCCCATAAATCTTGCTATAAATATTCTGAGATATTCTAGCTGTTTGTTGTTGGAGACAATCAACTTAATTTACATTTTACAGGGTACAGGATCTAAGCTTGCAAATCGGTACTGAAAGACAAAGGATGGTGTATCAGAACTTCATAAAACCTTTTCTGGCAAGAAATACATCTGACGGTACTGTATTTTCTGCAATAATATATTTTAGATGTCACGTAGGCTACTACAGTTAAAAGACTATGAGCTTTTTAACTGGCTATGAGTTAGCTGACTTTGAGTTTCTTTTAAAGCTGGATGTGTGAAAAGTGCAAACGGCACCAGTGAATGGTTTATGCAGAACTTCCAAACATTCTCTGCTAGCGCAAGCCTGGCAGATTTCACAGCTCTGAAAACGGACTTTAATGGGGTAAGTAGATCAAAGCGAGCAGTTGAATCCTAGCATTAAGCCTGTTCACTCCAAGGACGACAATTATAACGGTAAATATATAGTTTTAAAAATATTCAAAAGACTAGTCCAGTCCACACCACCACTATAACGGCATAGTGGTAGAATATATATTTAGAATCACTTTCACAAAAACAAATTTTTCCAGCTGAGGAACGAGAAAAACAGGCTGAATCAGAATCCCTGGATAAACGAGCTCGCGCATTCTACAGTCCCCCGTAGTCAATAACTTAAAGAAGTTTAGTCAGAAATAGAAGAAGAGGAGGAAGAAGAGAGAATTATACAGGGTCGTCTACACAAGTCGATGTATCAGAATGGTAATACGTTATGTATCGCTCTCTTCAACGTCAGACCGGTTACAACAGATTTTGTGACGTAGAGAACACTGACGACTTCAAACCGCGTTTTTGAGACTCTGGTTCACTGCAGTTTTAAGGAGAAAATACTCAGCAATGGTATTGACTTATGCATGTGAACATGGTTTGTCTTAAACCATATTAAAATCACCACATAGACATATAGACAACATTAAAAACGTGATTTTCACCTCAGGCGATGTCTAAGAGGCAGGCGACAAGACGTTTCGAACAAATGAATGTTATCGCCCTTTGGTGTGGAAGCTAATATAGTCGTCTTTATAGTTATTGTTCTCGGTGTGAAGTGTGAACGGGCCTTTACTGTCGAGGTCATTCGTTTGAATCTTTGTGTTTCTTTGCAGCTGGATGTCCTAGATAAACTCAGTCCAGAGCAGAAAGCTGAGCTGATCTTTCAGTTGATGGCAACTGCTAGTCTAAATATTGATGCCATCAATAAGATCTTCCAGAGTTTCCTACAGCCGCTCACGAACATAACACTTAACATTACCAGTGCCACTTCAGTTGGATTGATCAAGGTTAGATAAGAGTTTTGTATATGATGATGAAGTCCAGTGATGAAACATGAATGAAGAAGATGATGCTAATTCTTGTCACATCTGTGTGCAGAACCTCACAGACTTCCAGGTATATTTGAGACCACTGGGAAGATTCATCAGATCATGTGTGACCATTGCTCAGAAAGTAAGTGTGTGTGTGTGTGTGTGTGTGTGTGTGTGTGTGTGTGTGTGTGTGTGTGTGATATAAAATAGTATAATAGGCCTATTTAGGCCGGGATGTCAGTCCTTACATTTTTTTAACATAGTTTGAAATGCAGAATGATGAATCAAATGTATAAAGCTATTAAATACTCCCAAATGAATAATTCAAAGAAATTACATTATTGTGGCAGATGAAAACAAGGAATAGACGTTAAAAAAGGTGGCTTTAGAGTCAGTATAATGTTTATTTTATTTACATACAATTATACCCCAATCCTATTAATTGCCTCTCTTAGTTTTTCTTGTGCCAGGAGCATCACATTTTAAAGATGCCTTTAACTTAATTACCTTAATATGCATAAGCCTGTTCGACAGATTTTCTGGGTTTGTTCTCTTTCAGACAGATATAAACAGTATCAGAAATGCAACAAATCTTCTGGTGAACTGGACCCTGAGCTTTGACACCAACCAAACCCCAATAAGTACTTTTAACATCAGCAACGTCAGTGAATGGTTCCAGATTGTGGTTATTCCTGTGATGAAGAAATATCTGCAAACTAACCAGACTTTACCTAACGATCTCGCAACAATATCCAACTTTGTTTTGTGAGTAGCACTTCTGTCTGCATTATAAAATTAGAGCACTCAGAAGAAACAGGAGGTAAAAATGTTAAATGATTGCAGAACATTTTTGACCTCCTTAAAGGATGCAAACAAAGCGCAAAAAGTCTTTTTAATCAGTATTTTTGTCTTTTTTCCATTAAAACAAATAGAAAATCTTATTCAAACGTGATAAATACATTTCACAAGGAAAATTGTACAATATGCTAAGAGAACTGTTTTCAGAAAATCTGGAATTAAAGCTAGCTTTTGGCCCTCAGCAAACTGCATTTAATATAAATATATTCTCTGATAACAAGTCTTACTATTTTACTATTTAGAATTATTTAATATTTGGGAAACAAGACAAACATTTACTGGAAAACAAAACTAAGTTACTAATTAAGAAAAGGATTGCGGTGTGTATAGGATTGCCACTAGTACATGCACTACAATTAGAAACATATGTTCCTCACATCATATCTGATTTGTTTTAACTAATGCTGTGCTCTTTATACATTTTTCAGTGCTCCAGAACCTCAAACTGCAGATCCTATCGACATTTGTAAAGTCACCAGCAATAATAGTTCCTGTCTTGTGAGTCTTTCATAAACCTCAAGTTTTCATTCTTATGCATAGTTAACCACACCCTGATCAGGTCCAACAATGTCACACATCTAAAGAATGTGAAAAATAAAACCACCACACAATGTTGTTTTGTTCGCATGTACAAACACTGGAACACCTACTACAATATGAAAATATCTCAAACTGATTTACAGCCCAGATATCAACTGACTGCAGTTTTGGTATAAAGCTACTTTCTGGTCATTTGCAGATATCGCAGACTGGAGAGAGTCTGGCGAAAGCGATTAATTGTGTTGCTCAATCAAATTTGAACTTCACTGAGGAAAACCTGCGACTTCTGATCACTGAACTCTCCAGCCCACTGCAGACACAGATGGAGCAATCCGTAAGGATACAAATAAAAATGAGGGAAACATTTTGTGTGTGTGTGTGTTATATTCAAAGGACTGCCTTTTTTTGACAAGACGTTTCTTTTTGATTTAGGTAAAAAACTCATCTCAGAGCAACCTCACAGCCTTGTTTGCAGAACTTCCAGCTGAAAGCTTCACATCTGGAAATCTTGTTGATGTGGAGTTCATGAGATTCTGGTTCCAAATCAAGATGAAGCCTCTGCTGCCCAAAATGTCAAGAGAATTCCTGTCTTGCCTCGCCACCCGTAGCTTCAGCTGTCAGGCCTACAATGCGCTGTATGTTCCTCACATTCCCTTCAGCTGATATCTGAAAACTGTTCATTATCTTATCAAAAACCAGACGATAAGTTAACACTCACATCCTGCTTGAGATTGAATTAACTTTCTGGTTGTACGCGGATCCAGAAACCAAAATTAAAAATAAAAAAACGAATAAAAATAAAATAAAAAAGATAATAGCAATAATGACAATAGAAATTATTATTAAATTAACCTATTACAAACAAGGTCCTGTTTGTTCGCTGCCTTCTAAAATATATTGTTACTATTTTGGTGTGGCTAAAACTGATTCAGTTTGTGAGTGAACTGTCTGAGTAAATCAAATTGAATCACGATTTCATTAATTTGCAAATCTGGCAACACTAGTACTCATTATAAACAGCTGATGGAAAACACACATGGCATAATTGTATCAATGAAAATTATTCTCAGGTCAGTGAACGATAATTTCCATTGACATAATATTTTACTGTGTATTTCACTGGGACTTGTAAAAAGGATCTAGTGATGCCCCTGAGTAATCTGCTTTTCAAAAATACTTTTGTAATCGCTATCCTCTTACATCTCTAACTGTTTTATTTCTGCAGTTTGGTGGAGCTAAATAATAATTCTGGACTGATGAACAATGCAACACAGAGATGGGTCCTCAGCGACTTCATTGTTCCTTTCCTGTCACAACGTCAAAACACAAGTAGATGTTATTTGTCATTCAATTTAACAGACACATTAAGAGTATTGTTAGACTCTTCATAATTTAATTTAATACTTTACAGGACATATAAATGACCAGAAATGAACAAAGTATTTCATGTTGTCGTTTCAGGTGTCGATTGCACGTTGCCATTTAACAACAGTTTGGACTTCATCCTGCAAAACTTTGGCAGTTTCTTTCAGTTTGCACAGCTTCAAGTTATTTCAAAATTGAGCCGCAATTTTTCAGCTGTGAGTCAAAGGTTTTTGCTGTTAGTGATGATTCGAGTAAAGACTGGCTGAACACATATATAAAAGCTTTGTAAATGTGTGTCAGTGAAGTTTGTGTCTCATGTCATTTGCAGGTGGAAGTGCTTCCTGTTCTCACACCGGTGCAACTGGATGAACTGGTGTTTAGTCCTCCTCCTGCTTCACCAGCAGACCGAACGAACATCCTCACAAGAGTCTTTGCCTTCCTTCTTCAAGCCCCTAACAGAGACAAACTAAACAACTTCATCCCCTCTCTTCAGGCTCAGGCCAGAAAGGTGCATAATGCCACAATTTAGATGTAACCTGTGTAGAAATACTTCATTTAATAATAATGATAATAATAATTATTATGTATTACTTTTTAAAAACATTGTAAAATTAATAATAATAATAAATATCGTTTTAAAACAACAACAATAGTTATTGTTAATGTTTTTAATAATATTGTTTAAAATATTTAAAACAAAATTATTATTACTATTATTGATGTTGTTGTTTGTTTATGTATCGACTTTATTATCCATTTTGTTCCTGTCCAACAATGTAATGTTTTCCCTTCTGTCTCTTTTGCAGGCAAACTTCAGTTGTGAAAACTACAAAATCTTGTAAGTGGCTTTTAAAAACCAAAACAAATAGTGATCTGGATGTATTAGTATTGAATAAGATCACATTTTTTTTGTCTTTTCTCTGTGAATCAGCTTTGACCAGATGGATCAGACATTATCATCAGTCCCTTCTAACCAGTCTGAAGCCCTGCTGACGATCAGAGACTCAGTGATGATGATTCCTCCCGATGGTGAGGCAGAATCGAACAATAACACTTGCTCCTCAATACGTTGATCACATCAAAATAACTGAGTGCAAAATTCTGCCTGCATTAAAGTGTGAATTGTGTTTTATTTCCCTCCAGAGTGCATTGAGAGAGCGAGTCAAGTAAGTAATGATGAACAAAAAGATACATTTCATGTTCAGTAGATTGTGTCTGTTTTTACGTTTCAATGAAAAAACAATTGTAATGCAACATTTGTTCTCACTCTTGCAGTGCACAACAACTCCTGTAAATGGTAAGGGACTGATTATATCCTACTTGATTTGAGATGTCAGTGATGTTTCTAAAACTTAAAGTCTTTGTTGTCTTGTCCTTTTCCAGAGTCTTCCCTCTGTGCAAGTGTCAACAGGTGAGCTTTCCTGTCTGCACTCAAATGAGTTAAAGCACTGAGGACACAATGGTCTGTAATACATGTTGCATGTTCTTCTGGTTTGCAGCTCTGCTTTGGATCAGTTCTTGAAAGTAGCGGCTCCAAATGCAACAGGCCCACTGAATCTTTGCAACTTCACTGTGTTGCAGTTTGCCTGTCTACCAACGGTAATATTACACAAAAGAAAAACACTTAGGTTTTTTAGTCATTGATTTAGTTTTAATAAAAGCTTATTTGTGTCATCAGTTGTCACAGTTGAACTCTCAACAAGTGGCCGACGTGTTGGCTTGCAAACAGCCCAGCAATGTGGGAAAAGAGACCTGGAAGCTTTTCTTCACCAAAACCAGCACAAACCTTGATGATGCACTGCTAAAATTTTCCAACATGGTAAGAAGCCTATTTTTTATATCACACTACTGGACAAATTCTTGAGGCCAGGAAGTTTTTATAATGTTTTGGAAAGAAGTATTTTCTGCTCACCATTATTCTCATCACTATTACTCGTCTTCAGTGTCACATGATCCTTCAGAAATCATTCTAATATGCTGATTTTATGCTTAAGAGATATTTCTTCTTATTATAAATGTTGAAAACAGATGTGCTGCTTAATTTTTTTTGTGGAAACCGTGATTAATTAGCATTCTTTTGACAGAAATATTTTGTAAAATCATAATGTATTTACTTACACTTTTGTCTTTGCTGAATAAAAGTAAAAAAAAAAAAAAAAAAATTAAGAAAATTTTACTGACCCCAGGACTTCTGAAATGCAGTGTGAATATAAAATATTAAAATAAAGTTGCCAAAAAAACGACAAATAAAAGTCTGAATTAATTTTAAACAAGATAAAACCAAGTCATGCAAACCCTTGCTTTTAATGTAATTTATAAAATATGTTTATTTTCCAGACTCCGAGTCCCAGCAATGTGTCTTTGTCTGATGTTCTGGATGTGCTTGTTGAAGTCCGGGTCGATCGCTTTAGTCCTCAGAGACTGAGAGATCCTGTCTTCATTCGCTCATGGTTTCAGGGGCGACTAAAGCCCTTCTTACCATCAGTATCTCAAAGAGTCCTGTCCTGTCTCAGCAACAAAAACCTCACCTGTGAAAGTTACCGCACAATGTAAGTTGGTCATAGTTACATTGTATAAAGTGACAATTTCATTAATTTGCAAATCTGGCAACACTAGTACTCATTATAAACAACTGATGGAAAACACACATGGCATAATTGTATCAATGAAAATTATTCTCAGATCAGTGACCGTCGACTGGTAATTTCCATTGACATAATATTTTACTGTGGCACCGCAGTATTTCACTGGGACTTGTAAAAAAAGGATCTAGTGATGCCCCTTAGTGATGCCCCTGAGTAATGTGGTTGTCAAAAATACTTTTGTAATCGCTATCCTCTTACATCTCTGACTGTTTTATTTCTGCAGTTTGGTGGAGCTAAATAATAATTCTGGACTGATGAACAATGCAACACAGAGATGGGTCCTCAGCGACTTCATTGTTCCTTTCCTGTCACAACGTCAAAACACAAGTAGATGTTATTTGTCATTCAATTTAACAGACACATTAAGAGTATTGTTAGACTCTTCATAATTTAATTTAATACTTTACAGGACATATAAATGACCAGAAATTAACAAAGTATTTCATGTTGTCGTTTCAGGTGTCGATTGCACGTTGCCATTTAACAACAGTTTGGACTTCATCCTGCAAAACTTTGGCAGTTTCTTTCAGTTTGCACAGCTTCAAGTTATTTCAAAATTGAGCCGCAATTTTTCAGCTGTGAGTCAAAGGTTTTTGCTGTTAGTGATGATTCGAGTAAAGACTGGCTGAACACATATATAAAAGCTTTGTAAATGTGTGTCAGTGAAGTTTGTGTCTCATGTCATTTGCAGGTGGAAGTGCTTCCTGTTCTCACACCGGTGCAACTGGATGAACTGGTGTTTAGTCCTCCTCCTGCTTCACCAGCAGACCGAACGAACATCCTCACAAGAGTCTTTGCCTTCCTTCTTCAAGCCCCTAATAGAGACAAACTAAACAACTTCATCCCCTCTCTTCAGGCTCAGGCCAGAAAGGTGCATAATGCCACAATTTAGATGTAACCTGTGTAGAAATACTTCATTTAATAATAATGATAATAATAATTATTATGTATTACTTTTTAAAAACATTGTAAAATTAATAATAATAATAAATATAGTTTTAAAACAACAACAATAGTTATTGTTAATGTTTTTAATAATATTGTTTAAAATATTTAAAACAAAATTATTATTACTATTATTGATGTTGTTGTTTGTTTATGTATCAACTTTATTATCCATTTTGTTCCTGTCCAACAATGTAATGTTTTCCCTTCTGTCTCTTTTGCAGGCAAACTTCAGTTGTGAAAACTACAAAATCTTGTAAGTGGCTTTTAAAAACCAAAACAAATAGTGATCTGGATGTATTAGTATTGAATAAGATCACATTTTTTTTGTCTTTTCTCTGTGAATCAGCTTTGACCAGATGGATCAAACATTATCATCAGTCCCTTCTAACCAGTCTGAAGCCCTGCTGACGATCAGAGACTCAGTGATGATGATTCCTCCCGATGGTGAGGCAGAATCGAACAATAACACTTGCTCCTCAATACGTTGATCACATCAAAATAACTGAGTGCAAAATTCTGCCTGCATTAAAGTGTGAATTGTGTTTTATTTCCCTCCAGAGTGCATTGAGAGAGCGAGTCAAGTAAGTAATGATGAACAAAAAGATACATTTCATGTTCAGTAGATTGTGTCTGTTTTTACGTTTCAATGAAAAAACAATTGTAATGCAACATTTGTTCTCACTCTTGCAGTGCACAACAACTCCTGTAAATGGTAAGGGACTGATTATATCCTACTTGATTTGAGATGTCAGTGATGTTTCTAAAACTTAAAGTCTTTGTTGTCTTGTCCTTTTCCAGAGTCTTCCCTCTGTGCAAGTGTCAACAGGTGAGCTTTCCTGTCTGCACTCAAATGAGTTAAAGCACTGAGGACACAATGGTCTGTAATACATGTTGCATGTTCTTCTGGTTTGCAGCTCTGCTTTGGATCAGTTCTTGAAAGTAGCGGCTCCAAATGCAACAGGCCCACTGAATCTTTGCAACTTCACTGTGTTGCAGTTTGCCTGTCTACCAACGGTAATATTACACAAAAGAAAAACACTTAGGTTTTTTAGTCATTGATTTAGTTTTAATAAAAGCTTATTTGTGTCATCAGTTGTCACAGTTGAACTCTCAACAAGTGGCCGACGTGTTGGCTTGCAAACAGCCCAGCAAGGTGGGAAAAGAGACCTGGAAGCTTTTCTTCACCAAAACCAGCACAAACCTTGATGATGCACTGCTAAAATTTTCCAACATGGTAAGAAGCCTATTTTTTTATATCACACTACTGGACAAATTCTTGAGGCCAGGAAGTTTTTATAATGTTTTGGAAAGAAGTATTTTCTGCTCACCATTATTCTCATCACTATTACTCGTCTTCAGTGTCACATGATCCTTCAGAAATCATTCTAATATGCTGATTTTATGCTTAAGAGATATTTCTTATTATTATTAATGTTGAAAACAGATGTGCTGCTTAATTTTTTTTGTGGAAACCGTGATTAATTAGCATTCTTTTGACAGAAATATTTTGTAAAATCATAATGTATTTACTTCCACTTTTGTCTTTGCTGAATAATAGTAAAAAAAAAAAATAATTAAGAAAATTTTACTGACCCCAGGACTTCTGAAATGCAGTGTGAATATAAAATATTAAAATAAAGTTGCCAAAAAAACGACAAATAAAAGTCTGAATTAATTTTAAACAAGATAAAACCAAGTCATGCAAACCCTTGCTTTTAATGTAATTTATAAAATATGTTTATTTTCCAGACTCCGAGTCCCAGCAATGTGTCTTTGTCTGATGTTCTGGATGTGCTTGTTGAAGTCCGGGTCGATCGCTTTAGTCCTCAGAGACTGAGAGATCCTGTCTTCGTTCGCTCATGGTTTCAGGGGCGACTAAAGCCCTTCTTACCATCAGTATCTCAAAGAGTCCTGTCCTGTCTCAGCAACAAAAACCTCACCTGTGAAAGTTACCGCACAATGTAAGTTGATCATAGTTACATTGTATAAAGTGACAATTTCATTAATTTGCAAATTTGGCAACACTAGTACTCATTATAAACAACTGATGGAAAACACACATGGCATAATTGTATCAATGAAAATTATTCTCAGATCAGTGACCGTCGACTGGTAATTTCCATTGACATAATATTTTACTGTGGCACCGCAGTATTTCACTGGGACTTGTAAAAAGGATCTAGTGATGCCCCTGATTAATCTGCTTGTCAAAAATACTTTTGTAATCGCTATCCTCTTACATCTCTAACTGTTTTATTTCTGCAGTTTTGTGGAGCTAAATAATAATTCTGGACTGATGAACAATGCAACACAGAGATGGGTCCTCAGCGACTTCATTGTTCCTTTCCTGTCACAACGTCAAAACACAAGTAGATGTTATTTGTCATTCAATTTAACAGACACATTAAGAGTATTGTTAGACTCTTCATAATTTAATTTAATACTTTACAGGACATATAAATGACCAGAAATGAACAAAGTATTTCATGTTGTCGTTTCAGGTGTCGATTGCACGTTGCCATTTAACAACAGTTTGGACTTCATCCTGCAAAACTTTGGCAGTTTCTTTCAGTTTGCACAGCTTCAAGTTATTTCAAAATTGAGCCGCAATTTTTCAGCTGTGAGTCAAAGGTTTTTGCTGTTAGTGATGATTCGAGTAAAGACTGGCTGAACACATATATAAAAGCTTTGTAAATGTGTGTCAGTGAAGTTTGTGTCTCATGTCATTTGCAGGTGGAAGTGCTTCCTGTTCTCACACCGGTGCAACTGGATGAACTGGTGTTTAGTCCTCCTCCTGCTTCACCAGCAGACCGAACGAACATCCTCACAAGAGTCTTTGCCTTCCTTCTTCAAGCCCCTAATAGAGACAAACTAAACAACTTCATCCCCTCTCTTCAGGCTCAGGCCAGAAAGGTGCATAATGCCACAATTTAGATGTAACTTGTGTAGAAATACTTCATTTAATAATAATTATTATGTATTACTTTTTAAAAACATTGTAAAATTAATAATAATGAATATCATTTTAAAACAACAACAATAGTTATTGTTAATGTTTTTAATAATATTGTTTAAAATATTTAAAACAAAATTATTATTACTATTATTGATGTTGTTGTTTGTTTATGTATCGACTTTATTATCCATTTTGTTCCTGTCCAACAATGTAATGTTTTCTCTTTTGCAGACAAACTTCCGTTGTGAAAACTACAAAATCTTGTAAGTGGCTTTTAAAAACCAAAACAAATAGTGATCTGGATGTATTAGTATTGAATAAGATCATGTTTTTTTTGTCTTTTCTCTGTGAATCAGCTTTGACCAGATGGATCAAACATTATCATCAGTCCCTTCTAACCAGTCTGAAGCCCTGCTGACGATCAGAGACTCAGTGATGATGATTCCTCCCGATGGTGAGGCAGAATCGAACAATAACACTTGCTCCTCAATACGTTGATCACATCAAAATAACTGAGTGCAAAATTCTGCCTGCATTAAAGTGTGAATTGTGTTTTATTTCCCTCCAGAGTGCATTGAGAGAGCGAGTCAAGTAAGTAATGATGAACAAAAAGATACATTTCATGTTCAGTAGATTGTGTCTGTTTTTACGTTTCAATGAAAAAACAATTGTAATGCAACATTTGTTCTCACTCTTGCAGTGCACAACAACTCCTGTAAATGGTAAGGGACTGATTATATCCTACTTGATTTGAGATGTCAGTGATGTTTCTAAAACTTAAAGTCTTTGTTGTCTTGTCCTTTTCCAGAGTCTTCCCTCTGTGCAAGTGTCAACAGGTGAGCTTTCCTGTCTGCACTCAAATGAGTTAAAGCACTGAGGACACAATGGTCTGTAATACATGTTGCATGTTCTTCTGGTTTGCAGCTCTGCTTTGGATCAGTTCTTGAAAGTAGCGGCTCCAAATGCAACAGGCCCACTGAATCTTTGCAACTTCACTGTGTTGCAGTTTGCCTGTCTACCAACGGTAATATTACACAAAAGAAAAACACTTAGGTTTTTTAGTCATTGATTTAGTTTTAATAAAAGCTTATTTGTGTCATCAGTTGTCACAGTTGAACTCTCAACAAGTGGCCGACGTGTTGGCTTGCAAACAGCCCAGCAATGTGGGAAAAGAGACCTGGAAGCTTTTCTTCACCAAAACCAGCACAAACCTTGATGATGCACTGCTAAAATTTTCCAACATGGTAAGAAGCCTATTTTTTTTATATCACACTACTGGACAAATTCTTGAGGCCAGGAAGTTTTTATAATGTTTTGGAAAGAAGTATTTTCTGCTCACCATTATTCTCATCACTATTACTCGTCTTCAGTGTCACATGATCCTTCAGAAATCATTCTAATATGCTGATTTTATGCTTAAGAGATATTTCTTCTTATTATAAATGTTGAAAACAGATGTGCTGCTTAATTTTTTTTGTGGAAACCGTGATTAATTAGCATTCATTTGACAGAAATATTTTGTAAAATCATAATGTATTTACTTCCACTTTTGTCTTTGCTGAATAAAAGTAAAAAAAAATTAAGAAAATTTTACTGACCCCAGGACTTCTGAAATGCAGTGTGAATATAAAATATTAAAATAAAGTTGCCAAAAAAACGACAAATAAAAGTCTGAATTAATTTTAAACAAGATAAAACCAAGTCATGCAAACCCTTGCTTTTAATGTAATTTATAAAATATGTTTATTTTCCAGACTCCGAGTCCCAGCAATGTGTCTTTGTCTGATGTTCTGGATGTGCTTGTTGAAGTCCGGGTCGATCGCTTTAGTCCTCAGAGACTGAGAGATCCTGTCTTCATTCGCTCATGGTTTCAGGGGCGACTAAAGCCCTTCTTACCATCAGTATCTCAAAGAGTCCTGTCCTGTCTCAGCAACAAAAACCTCACCTGTGAAAGTTACCGCACAATGTAAGTTGGTCATAGTTACATTGTATAAAGTGACAATGTAATTTTCAGACACTAAGATAAAAAATGAAATACGGTGATTGTTATCTTTCAGCACTGAGGCTTTTGTGAATGCTCCTCTACGAGATGGACAAGACGTTTGCTTTCCACCGCAACCTAATGCCACTCAAAGACAGGATCTGATCTACAAAGAGTTCGTGAAAGCTTTCCTCTCGCGCAATGACACTGATGGTTGGTTTGGAATATTTTAACCCTCTTTTAATTCAGCATAAAAGTATGCAAACGTTCACAATATGAAATAATTTGTGCAATTAATGTGTCATGCCCCATTTAAAAGATCAAGTGCCGATGCCAAATATCACCACTCACACCAGACAACTTACAAATTTTGGTTTCACATTAAACTAATAAAATGAATCACAATAAAAAATGGTCTTGTGGCTCTTTCAGATCCCAGGTGCCTTAGAAATTCCACCAACAGTACGCAGTGGATCAACAGAAACTTTGGGCCGTTCGTTCAGTCAGCTCCCCTAACGGACCTTGGGGAACTGAACAGAAACTTCACAGCGGTGAGTGTTAAATGTTGCAATTTATGCAAAATATCTTATGGTAAAAAAACAACAATCATTGTGACAGTCAATTTGTTTGTCAATTTAGGTGGATGTTCTACCTCTTTTGAGTCTAAGACAACTAGTTGAGTTTTCAGTCACACCTGGTGCGCTTAAAGATCCTCCAAGTGTCATCAATGTCATGGAGCTTGTTAAGGATTGCCAGCTCTCTGCTTTCTTTGACGACCTTTCCCAGAAAGTGAAGGTGTGAAAACAATGTTCATGCTAATAAAACTTTAAAAAAAAATATATATATAGAGTAACTATGCTAATGGTGCAATGATATTATTGTCTCCTGTCCAGGACGTCCGACTCACGCAAGATGTAAATGCAGCACTGATAAAACAGATATTTGACAGAGCCAACCTGTCTAATCTAAATGTCACTAATCAGGAAGTTCTAGTCTGGTTCCAGAATAGACTAAAACCTCTGTTAGCCAACCTTTCAGAAAGCGTTGTGTCTCCGTTTTTTACCATCCTCAGCACAAGAGACTGCAATATCACTCAATCCGCGTAAGAACAAAGGACTTAAACGACATTTTTGGATCTGTACATTGCATTTATGTGAGTATACATTGGAACATGTTGAGAGAAGACATTATACACTGTTTATTTTCAATTTACAGACTGAGGCTGTTAAACTTAGAATCTTCAATACCCACAAATACCAAAAATGCGATCTACAACAGCATTCTTCAGTCCTTCAGAGGTATTTCTTCATTAAACATCACATAAAAGAATTCATTGAAATAAATTCCTTCATCCCTGTGTGATGATACAACTCAAAAAATAAACCAAAAAATAATCAACTTAGTAATTTTTTATAAATATAATAAATGTTATACTTTAATAAATTTATATTTAGAAATTATTTATTTGATCAGTATCTTGTTTTATTCACTTAACATTGGATAAGATACAACATTTTATGTTTTTTTTTTCTTTTTTCCTTGCAGGGCCACAGCCTCTGAGGTGCTACAGAAACAACAGCTTTATCACGTTCCTAAACGAAAGCCTGTTCGGCTTTGGGCCGCTTCCAAATCTGACCACATTCCTCTCTCTGATACCACAACCTCGGAAATCTGAGGTACGCTCCATATCAACTCTACAGTTCTGCTGCTCAATGTAGATGATGTAACTGTAACTGGTGTGTTATTCATGTATTTCAGCTCGTAAACTCTGTATCTCCTTCTGAGCTGGGAACCTACCTCAGACAGCTGGAAGTGATGAACAATGATTCACAAATCTGTGTCATCTTTAACAACTTTGTCAGAACCCCTGAGTTCTTGGACACCGTGAGTTTTGCTTTATTTGCACACAAGACAATGTACAAAACACATTTTATGTAGGGACACTTACATATAAAAATATTTCAGTTCATCGTTGTAATTGCTTTCTTTATTGTTTTTGCAGGAAGATGTTCCAGATAATCTTAAAAGCGCCATTCTTCCCTGTGTCTGGCCTCTGGCACTGACAAGTGACAATCAGACGGAGATTGATTTGTGGTTTAACCGTAGATTGAGGCTCTACTTGAAGTTCCTGAACAAAGATATACTGGGGTCAAAAGACACACTGAATGCATCTTGCCTGTCATACAGGAAAATGTTAGTGCAAATGCCTACAGTCAAATCTGTTTGCTCGGAAGTTTAAATGCAAAGTCTTTTGTAACTTTTAAAGTGCTTTCTCTGTTCTTCTAGGGTCAATGTTTTAGGCAACAATTTCACCTTTAATGGTTCTCAGATTTCCAGTACAGATGTGTACACCACCATTAAGACCTATCTGAAAGCAGGTGAATTAGGCTTTAATAACATTTTCAGTTGTAATAATATTTAACAATATGTATATAATTTAAAAAAAATGCCAAAATGTTAATTTTCTTATATTTATTACATTTCAGACACTGATCCAAAATGCTACAAACCATCTGACGCAACACTAAACTCAACGGCGTGGTTTGTAAACCACATTGGTATATTTATAACTTTTCTGAGTCTGGACGATCTCTACTCTTTCGGTTCTGAGAGGACGGTATGAACTATACCCACTTGTTCACATTGATAGACCATCAATACTTGATTTATCATCAGACCATGTTTTGTGTGACATTATACTGGTGAAAGCGAATTAATACATATTGCTCATTCCTGTCCCATTTTGTTGTTTGCAGATAAAAACCTTCACTGTGAACCCTGAAAACTTAAAACTGTTCAATCAAAAGACACTTCCAAAGAATGTGCTCAGCCGCTACACTGAACTCGTCTTTCTGCAAAACCCCAGCTTTAGTTTGTTTGAGTAAGTTTGAACTGAGACCAGATCAAAATCTCAGAGCTTTCTCCGAGTTCAGTTGTCAAAGCATTAACTATGTTCTCTATGCTCTAGCTTGCCTTCAGTTTTGCAGTGCGATGCCCCAGTATCAACCTTTACAGCACTAAACGAGAGTCAAACTAATACTATTCTTTTAAACTTTAAGTCGTCTTGCTCCAATGTGGATCCTGCAGTAAGTATTCCATTAAAACCTAAAGTCAAGTCATTTCTTCATGTAACTGTGTTGTAACTGGCTGATATTCCTTATACACTTCTCCAGATATCTACAGCCCTTGCGGGAAACATTAAAACCATAGATGCTAGTGCTATTAGCAACTTGGGAAATGAAGTCGTTGGCTTAACAACTGTACAATTGAACTCAGCACCTCCATCGGTTCTTCTCAGTGGGCTCTCAACACTGAGCAATGTGTCTGGATGGAGCTTTGGACAAGCCCAGGCAATCATAAAAGTGCTTCTCAGTGGATCATTCAAGGTAATATTTAAGTCTCCAATGGAAGAAACTTCCCTTAAAAGTTGTTGAAATTACCTCTTCAGCAGAACCTCAAAATCCAACAAAAGAAATGACTTTTTGTACTTTCTGCAGTTCAACAGTTCCAGCAGCTTGCTGAATATTGGATCCCTGATTGGCGGGATCCCTTCAACAGAACTGACATCAATTCCGCCGGAAGAAATTCTTAAAACATCTAAAAACATTGAATTTGTAAAAAACATACTGAGTGCCCCATATATTGTTCAGAATACCTTTGTGACCAAGGTATGTTAACAACGTTCATGCGTATTTAGAGACATTTCGAGTGCAAACCATATAAAGTTGGGACTTTTACGTCTTTTCTATCTCTAGATACTCCAAGTGAATTCGACGCCAGCTGAACTAATGGCAAACATTCCCGATGACATGGCTGTTCAGATTCCAAGAAACTTTGTGAATATTCCCTCCACTTTAGATGCAACAGTTGTGAGAAAGTTTAACAATAAAAAATGGAAACCTGAACAGGTACTCTAACTTACAAAAATAAAAACATCCATTATATAGTTTTTACATGTAGATTATTTTTCTGCTAATGGCATATTTTTATTTATAGGCAGTTCTGTTCTTTGATACTGTTGTGGATGCTTTTGAAAAACCTGATGAGTAAGGATCTTTGAACTGCTTTATGCAAAAATACATTATGAGTATGCATTGAAAGTAACGATGGCTAATGCATGACTGTTTTCTACAGCCTGTCAGTGGACGTTTTGCAAGGATTTACATGCTCCCGTATACAGAAATACTCCCAAGGTAAAACCAGAGGCCTGATCAACGCCTGTCGACGGAGAGCAAACAGACCTAAGGTGGTACTGAGCGAGACTCAGGTGAGAGCTGACAAAAACGCTATTCAAAAATGTGTTCACTTGAGCTTAATGTCAAAACGTGAACAAATTGACATGATTTGTTGCTAATTGTTTTCCTAGCTTACTTGCATGTACAACCGTATTAGAGATGAATCGATTGTGGATTTTACCAACTACCCTCCTGATATGTTGCTGTACTACAAGTAAGGTCTATCTGTCATTTTATTAATGCTCAGAAATCTTTCAATTAAGTATTCTGTTAAAGTTGTCTGTTGTCCTCCTCAGTTATGAAACAATCAACAAAAGCTTCTGCAAGGCATATTTTGCTGAGGTCGGAGCAGCAGATCTCTCAATCTTTTCAAGCACACTGAGTGGAAGAAGGGACATCTTGTGGAGAAATGCTTTAGATTGCTTTGTAAGTATCATCCATATCATGATATTGATTATTTAAGGCCCAGACACACCAAACTGACATCAGAGAACTAGCAATGACGAAACCTGACTGGTGTCGCCTGCATCTAGGCCAAAATGTTGTGCTTGAACACACTCGACTAGCATGTTGAGAGTAAACAACTCTCCATACCAGCAGATGGCAGTAGTCAAATTCAAAATGCTCAATCAGCCGAAAAGCCACCAGCGCTGTTCCGAATTCCAAAAAATTAGCTCAACGACGGCCCGACAATGGCCGATTGTGTAGATATTATGATTTAATATTTTTATTGTACATATTATTTAATATATAATATTCTATATATTATTCAATTCAGGGCATTACAGGAAAAAGCATCCAGAAACAGGATTTGGCAGTGCTGGGCAACTTGGTTTGTGCTGCGAACCCTGAATTCATTACAAATTCAGACCCAGAAATCCTTGAGAACTTGAAGAACTGCAATGATCTCTCAAATCTGCAAATATCAGCAATGGAAGCTGTTCTTAATAAGGGAACCTCAAAATATGGGCAAGTTATCTTGATATTAAAGGATTTGTTGTCAACTTATCATCATTATGCAGAGAATATATTTTTTCAGTCCTGATTCTATTAATTAGTAAAAAAGTGCACTGGTTATGATTGTCTGGTTGTCTGATTATGATTGTATTATTTAGAAATTCAACCAGTTGGAATCAGAAAACGCTTAGTGATCTGGGAATTCTGCCCTTGTACTTCTCCCAAGGATTTTGGGGATCATTCGCACAGGTACATTACATATGAAAATCATACACAGTTGAGCTTCACTGTAAAATTACATTTGTTAAATAAAACACAGAAAATACACAGTTTAGTCAAAAGTTTACATTTAATTCAATGTTACCTTGGTGAATTATTGGTGAATTTTACTAGCAATTTCTGAGTGAAAACAGTTTCAAAGTAAACTACACCAGATTTCAGTAAACACTGACTAAACCTGTAATATTTTAAATGTCCCTCTTGTTTTAAACAGAATGATTTGAGCAAGTTCTTCAAAACCTTCTTTAAATTCGTGCGTGTACGAAACACACCAAAACCTCAAATGAAAAGGCTGTTTCAAGCAATCATTCTACCTGTAAGAGCCAAGAGAGCGGGTATGCCATCTTTATCTCAGATTTTTTTTACAATTAAATAATGTTGTCCTGAATACTGAATCTGATGGAAATGATATTCAGCACTTCAGGACAATTGCGAGTGTGATATTGCTCGATAAACACAAGTCCATATCCTCCTTGTTTTTCAATGTGAAAGTAATCTATTTCCTGTAAATGTGCAATATTTCAGATTTATAAGATGCTGTAGGTAAATAACTAGAAGAATAACAAAGTGCAGTAAACAGTAAAACTATTTGCGCTACACACTATTGTAATTGGTTACATGATTTGTGATTGAAACCAGTTTATGATTGCAATAATAAGTTAAAATAAAATTATAACAAACACCAGTTTGCATTTGATTCAAGTTTAATTTACAAATGGCGCCCACTCTTATGTTTAAAATAAGGTGGTGGATAGAGTATGGAAGCTTGTTTCCCTGAAGGAATAAAAAATAAAAAGGTAATTGTGACTTTTTATCTCACAACAATTATGACTTTTTTCTTGCAATTGCGAGTTTGTATCTCACTGTTCTGACATTGTAAGATATAAACTCACAATTGCGGGAAAAAAAAGTCAAAATAGTGACATAAAATGGCACAATTAACTTTTTTATTTTTTAATCCGTGGTGGAAACAAGCTTCCATAATAGAGTAACATTTAACCACAGCATTTCCTAAATCATTTGTTCACTTGTGTTTCAAGCGGTTGCCTGTACCAAGGGCAACATCTCTAGTACTATCATCAGCGATGACGCCTTCCCCTTTGGATATGATGAGTCGCAGTTCAGAAACTGTCTGGATGCTACTGTAGTGAGGGACAACCTCGCTAGCCTGTGTGAAAAGATTGAGATTAGCGCCTTCCAGAGAATCATTCTGGACAAACTCAATGAGGTAATATGTCATATATTAAGATCTGATCAAATCATCCAGGATATCCAGGACAGTTTTAATGTAGATGTGTTGCTCTTGTCCATCAGATATCGTCAAATGGCCTTTCAGAGGATCAGGTCCAGGTGCTGAAGTTAGTGTCCAGGAACGCAACATTGGATGAAATAAGCAAATGGAACATCACTAAAGTTGACACACTGGCTGCCCTTATGAATGCCAACGATGGCGAATGGTCCTCTGCACAGGTGCAAATTTTGACACGAGTTTTCTGATGAATCTTACCTCTTTTACAGATGCCAACTATTTGGTTTTGTGATCAAATATTCATTTATCTTTCAGAGCAAACAAATCATTACCAAATATCTAAGCGCTAACAATAATCTGACTTCCACTGAGCTGAATGTAGTGAAAGGACCAAATCTCTGCTCTCTGAATGCCAGCACATTGTCAACAATATTGCCTGAAAGCATACGGTAAAGACTTAAACCTGATGTAGTACTCTTAAAGGTTTATTATTGGTGCTTTATATACACACACACACACACATGCTATTTATTTTTAAAGTTTGGGGTCTGTAACGTCTGTTCGATTTCTTCATGTTTTTAAAAGAAGTCTCTTATGCTCATCATGGTAATTATTTTATCAAAATATAGCAATATGACAGCAATATTGTGAAATATTATTTCAAAATAACTGTTTTAAAATTTTTAAATGTAATTTATTCCTGTGATGCAAAGCTGAATTTTCAGCATCACTACTCCAGTCTTCAGTGTCACATGATCCTTCAGAAATCATTCTCTTATATATTGATTTGCTGCTCAAGACACATTTATTATTATCATCAATGTAGAAAACTGTTGATAACAGCTGATTAATATTTTTGTGGAAACCATGTTACATTTTTCAGGATTGTTTGGTGAATACAGATTGGAAAAAAAAGGCATTTCTTCACAATAGACATCTATTATAACATTAAAAATGTCTTTACTGTCACTTTTGATGAATTTAAAGGGGTCATATAATGCCATTTTTGTACAAGCTAATATGATTATTTAGGGTCTAAATTAAAAGTTTGTAATATACTTTAATTAAAAATTCTCATTAGTATTGTAAGAAAACAGTTATTTTACCTGGTCAAAAACAGCTCTGTTTTCAGCACGCCGTTTCAGTGTATATGACTTTAAATGATCATGAGCTGCGCTCACTCCGCCCCTCTGTTCTGTGTACACCGTTTGTAACACAATAACACAATAACCATAACGCGTTGTTCAGTATAAACGTGGGATTATGAATTATATTGAGAACGTCGTACATAGAAAACATGCCGTAATGTACCCTGAGTGTAAACCTTAGACGCATTCATTGTGAAGCGTGCAGCTAGCGATTTGCAAAGATTAATATATTAATATAAAGTTTAATAAAACGTTTCACTCACTTCCGTTCTTCTGGAGGTTCAGCAGGAACACGAATAGCTGGTACCGATCCTTTTTAGCAAAGCTTCTTAGCAAATCCAGCTTTATACTGACCCTCGTTTATAAAGCAGTCTGGTGTGTGAAATGATTCGCGCAAACATGAAAGCATTGACGTTGCTCGTGTGGAATATTCCCTTCGAAAACAAACTCAGCCACTGCGTCTTCAGCGGTTCGGATTCAGGAACATTAAAAATGACTGCTGTGTTCGTTATTACACCCAAGAACAGAACACCACAATCGCTTAGACGCCATTCTGCTCATAGACAGTGCTCCAGCATATCAACAATGACCGCGCCGGTCCGGTCCGCGCCGCGCCGCGCAGACTATGATTGACAGCTACCTCATGTGCGAGGGCGGGTCTGTGTTGAAACGCTCCCGTCAATCAACAGTCGTGGGAGGGGCGTCCGTTTTATTGACGTCACAAAAACGAACGGCTTGATTTGAGGCAGGGGAAAACATATAAGGAGATTAAAACAAAACCACTGGATGGATTTTTATCATTTTATGATGTTTGTGTACAGGCACTGCCAACACACATTTCAGTACAATCAACTTGTAAAAGTGCATGTACCATTATATGACCCCTTTAATGCATCCTTGCAGAACCCCAAACTTTTGAATGGTATTGTGAGTGAATATATATATTTCCTGACAATACATATATATCTGTATTGCATTAATCACAAGATGTATCTGTATTATCCTCAATAACAGGCAGGCCGATGCTTTGGCTGTGTCTAAATGTTCATCTGGCAACAAGAACGCCCTCTTCACCATTGCTAACAAAGCATTTCCCATAACAGCTACAAAGAGAGTTCAGAATGACATTCTGTTAGTTTTCCAGTTGATTGAACCCTATCTTGGTAAGGGAGCCCCTTAATTGTCAATTTAATCCCACCGAATCCCACCTTGACGTATCGTCATGCCACTTTTAAAATACCAGCTCTGGTGTGCACACACATTGACAAACAATTAGTTCACTTTAAGCTTTTATTGTTGTTTTTTTGTAGGTGGTGCAGATCTAGGTTACATTAAGAATCTGACAACATATAATATCAGCATGAGCCTGTCCACTTTCAGAAATCTGGATGCAAACGTGATCTCGGTGAGCAAAGAAAAGCATTTTGTGTTTGGTCATTTCTTCCTCTGTTTTCATCACTCATGTATACACCTCATCACAACGTCCACTTGTTTTATGTTACAGAGCCTCAGTGTGTCGGACATCGTGGGTCTTCTTGGTAACAATTTGCAGGATCTGAAAACATTTGAAAATGACACGGTCGTGCGGTCCTGGATCTCACTGCAGTCCCAGTCGGAGCTGGACAAACTGCTTCTCGGTCTGAGTGGAGGAAAAGCAGACACAACAACTGCTGTCCCGACTGTCAAAGCTACCACTATCAAAATCACTGCAGGCGCTCCAGGTGAGGTGTCAAAAAATCATCTTGAACCCTGCCATCATTTACTCACCCTCATGTCGTTCCAAACACTAAGATATTTTTATGAAATCTGAGAGATTTCTGTCCCTCCTGACAGAAATGTTTATACGTGAACGAAAAGCCTAAATTAAATCTGTTCAAGATATAAAGATGCCTTAATGAACGTTTTGAAGCATCAGAGTTTAGGGTGATTAGACTTTCAGTGGAGCGACAGAAATCTCTCAGATTTCATTAAAAGATCTACATTTGTGTTCCGAAGATGAACATAAATCTTATTGTTTTGGAATCACATTAGGGTGAGGGTGACACAGAATTTCCTTTTTTTGACTGAACTAACCCGACAAGTTTTAAAATGCTGAAGCCTATTAGAAATCATAACTTCTTGTTGTTGTTTTTCAAGGAATTGGACGCAGTGGATGGTCAGTTTCACTCAGCATACTTGTACTCATTTTTACCATCATCAAAGTGGAGATTATACACTGACCCCAAATCAGCCACACATTAATTTGACCATATAATGCAACTATGAGACTCTCCTGTGGACTTAATATATAAATATATTATTACAATCTAGTCTACTTAATCTGTTTAAAATCACAATTTTTTTTGGTTTGTCATTTGTCTTATTCTATAATTCATCCTATTCATAATTGTCCTATATATATTGTAATTGACATATATGGAAAGATTAATGTTTTACCAATAGTCCAAGCAAAGGATATACAACATTTTGATTGAAATACTTGTACAACTGTCTTACACAATAAAGCTTCTGTATTTAGGTGCTTCAAATATTTAGAATCGTTATATGAATGCCTTTTCTTTGCTTTAACATCACAAAAAAATGTAATGTTCTATGACTGGTGCCTATTTATTTATGATAATGTCAAATGTAATCATACTGAAATTAATAAATGGTACTCTATGATGAACAAAATTACAGCTATTCGGTTTTATTCTTTCTTCGCAAGTTTTTACCGAAGATTGTAAAGAACCAAATTAATCAGAATGTATAGGTTGCTATAAGTATATTTATTCCTAACTTTAAAATCAAGATGAGCTTAATATATATATATATATATATATATATATATATATATATTAAGCTCATCTTGATTTTGAAGTTAGGAATAAAGATACTTACACACGTATAATTACACACACACATTGCTGACTAAGTATTAACTGTTTACATGAAGGTTCCAAAAATTAAGTTAAGTATAGATTATATAAAGAAACCTAAAGTAATCTATTCTACAGTAACCTTTTTATTGATTGCATGATCACGCTATTCTCACAAAGCAGTCAATTTGTCATCATTTACTGCCATAATATTCATATAAAGCCCACTGCTTATATACTGTAAGTTCAGAAGGTTCTCCAGGTTTGTGGAATCGCACATACAGACCCAGCCACAAGTCATGCTGATCAATGAAAACTGAGATCCACACAGTATGTGATCACTGGAACACATTAATTCTTATATGAATTATCACTCAGTGAGTCATTTAACTACGTATTACAGTCTTTGAAAGGCTATTGTCTTTAAAACACACTAAAATGTACAAATTCACGCCATTTCATATTTACATGCAATGCAGGGATACCTCAACTTGTTTTGTCATCTGAACCTCTTTGACCTAATATTTGTACTTGAAGTACTCCCTGAGATTTTAAGGTAAAAGGTTAGATCAATAATAAATAATAATAAAATTAAGTTCACAGTTCTGTGATGTCACTTAATGGACATATGACATGCAAGTAAACATAAAGTATTTCAAATTATTATTATTTTTATGTAATTATTATTATTATTTAATTAATAGCTTTTCATTAAACTGCACGAACCGCCTGCAGTTCCATAAAATTTAATGCGCTTCTTCATGTTGTTGATAATGGAGTATATTTTCTTCTCTTTTAATTTTAAATATGGTACACGATTATCCAATTCAAATCAATTTGATAAACGAGGTCAACGTAATCAAAAAGTAGTCAGATTATATTACTTTAAAGTCTGGTTTCACAGACAGGTCTTAGATTAAACCAGGATTAGGTTTTAGTTCAATTGGGACGTAAGCGTGCTTTAAAAAACATTACTGTGTGCATTTTGAGACAAAACAATGGCACTGACATATTTTAAGATATGTCAGTGCAAGTTACTTTCAGTTAAAACAACTCTAACATGCGAGTTGTCTGGGACTAGTCCTATAACAGCCTTGTCTGTGAAACCGGGGGTAAATGTAATATGTAATGGACTAAGTTACTTACTCAAATAATTATGTAATTTGGAAGCAGTAATCTACCCAGCAATATAATACGTCATCAATGTTCCGTTACATACATAGTAACATCAATACATAGTAATAATGTTTTTGTTACATTTTGAGATAACTTATTCTACTGAATATTCTGAGCCTTTATTTTGAAATAAAGTCGTCACGTCCGGTTCATTTGAGAAAAAAAAAAAATAGCGCGCTATGTATTCACCAGCATTCAGCAGCAAGGATAAAATATGACGGGAGCAAGCGTTTTCTGTGCAGAGAAAACTCGAAGTCCTCCAGTGAAAGTGTTATCCAGCCAGCTGCGTGATGGGAAAGACTGCCACACACCCAGCGGGAGGTCAGAGTATGTTATTAGACGACTGGGAGCGGGTGAGCAGAGCTCGTTACAGGTGTCAATGGTCTGGATGCAGGGGACAGTGGTGGAGGTGCAGCCCGATCACAACACAGTGCTCATTCTGGACGAGACCGGAAACTTCCTCGTCAGCGGCATCAACAGCGTGCCGAGAGGAAAACCCTGCCTGAGTCCTGGTTAGTCGCTTTTCAAATGTTTGTAAGACAGCTTCTAAAAAAAACTTCTACTGAGCCAGTGAAAAGATGAATATCAGAAAAAAGTCTAACTAAATGATAATATTAATTAACAACATGTCTTTACTGTCACGTTTTATCAATTTAAACACATCCTTGCTACATAAAAGTATTTATTTATAAAAAAATAAATAAAAAAAAAGACTCTCCCAAAACGTTTGCATGATAGTGCATATTGTTATAAAATACTTTTGACTTTTTATTCATCAAAGAATCCTGAAACAAAGTATCACAGGCTATATACAAATTAATTGCAGCCAGCACAACTGTTTCCAACGTTGATAATAAATCAGAATATATTAGAATGATTTCTGAAGGATCATGTGATACTATGTAATGATGCTGAAAATTCATCTTTGCATCACAGAAATAAATTATATTTTAATTCAGTATATTAAAATAGAAAATCATTATTATATTGTAATAATATTTCATAATATTACTGTTTTTTTGTGTGTATTTTTGATCAATTAAATACAGGCTTGATGAGTATAAGAGACTTCTATCAAAAACATTTAAAAATAGTAATGTTTCCAAACTTTTGACTGGTACTGTGCATATATAAAGTGAATATAAAATATAAGGAGCTTCCCAATTTGCATTCTTATACACTATTCTATGCCCTTTTGTAGTTTTGTTTTCACACTGAAAATTCCAAAAAGAAAAAGTGCACTTCATTGGACACTTCATGTCACAGACTTCCTACGACCGAGACAGTGCGAGGCCAATAGACTCCAAGAACAAAACAACCGTATACAAATCATACACTACACGAATGGGTTCATAGTGCATAGTGTATAGTAAGTCATTTGGACCACAACAATACTGTTAGTGTTACTTTGTGCGAATTTACATGTCCTGTATGACTCGTGAATATTAATTGAGTTACGTCAGTGAACACGCCACAGAGAAGACCTTTTCACCATTGAGGTATTTTTATTTTTGCATTTGCAGTGTTCTCAGACTATCTTTCCAATGAAAACCAATAGATTGTTTTTGTCCACAGGTAAATACGTCATGGTTATGGGTGTCATCCAGTCTCACAATCCAGAGCCAGTGTTGCGTGCTGTGAAGATGGCAGATCTTTCTGAAAATGCATTGATTCACAGGAAAAACTGGATCTATGAAGTAGAAGATCTCCAGCAGATTTTGCCCTAAATCTTTTGTTTCACTAATGTGTTTTCTTTGTGCGGCTCTGTGCTCTCACAGTATTTGCTAAGCAAACTGAGCTAACAAAGATACGTTACAAGACGCTTTAAGTGAGAAAGCATAGACATTTATTTATTTATATACATGATATTTTTCTACATGTCAGTTTGATTAACTGTGCATATTAGTTGCACTGTAATTATGCACAAATCACATACACTGTTACAGAGATTTCTTTACAATTGTGACAGTAATATAATTGTAAAAAAAGATTCAATTAAATCAGTTTACAAAGAAAAGACGAGTACGTTAAGGTGTGCGTATATATGTTTAAATGCATGTCTGTGTCGGCGGCCCTGGCACTGAAACGCCTCTTTCTAAAGAATTGATTCACTGTAACCTTTTTTCCTCCATAAATGCACAGTAGGTGTGTTTCACGACTGCTTCAGAGTCTCCTGTGGGATCCTAAAACACTGCTGCAGCTCGGACAGTAGTGTGTCACATCCTTCAGGTTGTCTACACAAAAGGGAATCAGGCAGCAGCCGTAGATGCATCTACAACACAAGAGACACGAGACAGAACAATCAGGGGAATGTCCATGTGCTAAAGACCAAAACTGGATATCGTGCAATGCTTTATCTTACCCAAAAATGGCCAGGCCCGCACAAGAGAGCCAGACTAATGCTCCTGATGTATGCTCCAAACGGGTTATCACATTCTGTTGGCATACTGGACAGTGTGCCTGCACTGGAACATCCCCGAAAATCAGACCAGGCTGAACGTACACTGTCTGAACCGATACTAAAAGGACAACAAGAAGAATGCTTAGAAATGCTGTGTATGTTTATTATTATTCAAAGTGAAATTTTTCTTACACATTAACAGTTCAAATATCAGGGGCTTACTAAAAAATAGATGTACTGGGAACAGTGTGAGAGAATGAAAAAGTGAAAATGCCTCGGGTATTGATCATGGCTGCGTCCAAAAGCAGAAAAATGCTGCCGTCAGAGGACGCGTTCCAAGGTAGGGCCGAATCCAGTGTTAGCTTCACTTCCTGTCTCCTGAGATCCCTTCATCTGATCGATTTTTGAAGGAAGCATAGATGTATCCTTTGCTCCCTATGATCTCCCACAATACTGTGCTTTACATTCTGTGACAGTTCAGCTAACTCTGAAAGTTGGTGGTCAGTTCGTGTAAACTTTTTCCACTTCTGATGTTATTTCTAGCTAGAAATTACTACCGTAGTAGAAATTAAATATTCACTTAGTTTTCACCAAAGCTCTGTTTAGTTGTAGATCATTAAAGGGATACTTCAGGATTTAGCATTAAGCTTTGTATTAGTAGAAAAGCTGTAGTATTTTCAAATTACCGTGCTTTCCACCCTCATATCCCCCTGAGACGAGAGATTTATGTATTTTTTGTCTGGAAAAAATCCTCCGATGACACAAAAATCGTCATTTTGCGTCATCGGAGGATTCTTTGGCCGGAGGCTAAAGACTACAGTCAGTAGTAGGGGCTGTCCCGCATGTTCTCAACCCGCCCATAGAGGGTGGGATCTCACTCACATGTACACATAGTGTCAGACATCTTTTTTTGGAAGCTAAGCTAGCAGGCTCTTGTTCTGTGGAGAAAGCTGAGCAGTAGGGGTTACCATCCTCTTTTTCCCGGACATGTCCGGCCGTCGATGTCCGGGATTCAGCTTTTGCTTTCTGCAGTCAACATTCATTGTTTTCATGCACACCTTTTGTTTCAATCTAACTGAATTCGTTCCGATTGGTGAATCTGAATGTAGTGTTTACATGAACGCTAAACAAGTGATCGGTTGATGTGCGTTTTAACATTGCTAAGAAAATTCCCGCTCCTCCGTGAAAGATACGAGACCGGTGCGTCTCACAGGTGTCGCTCATCAGTAATCACTTATCACGCCACCGGCCTCGCGCCGTTCTCCCGCGGCCCTCGTCCTCCTCGCCACAGTAAACACAATGAATGGCGACTGTAGAACGCAAAAGCCGAATCCCGGGCATTTTGGGCGATCTCGAAATCCCGGGCAGACTCATCACGGAGACTCACTAGTACACTGTAAAAAAACTTAACTCATTATTTTGTGTTATCTTTTTTGCATGTTTTTTTTTTTTTAGTTTAACTAACTTATTTCGATAAGTTGAGGACAAGAAAACTTAAAATTTCTTGTTGTCTAGACAATCTAGTTATCTCTACACAAAAAAATAAGTTGAAATAACTAAATTGCTAAAATATTTTTTACAGTGTAGCCTAGACTTGTTGTTTAACTACTGCGCTCTGTTACCGGTAGGCGTGGCCTCCTAGGGCAGGAAAGCAAGTGCATTCTGGGAGTTGTCTTTCATCCACATAAGCCAAAAATACATTTTCTGGCTTTTCTCAGTCTAGAAAGCTCCAAATTCAAACATAATTTCACATTTCTTCTACATAAATGACCCATTTTAAATACACATTCATCTTTCCAGAGGTGAAGTATCCCTTTAAACTGTCACCCTGCCTCAGAAGTCTGTCCGAAATCAGTTTCTTGAGGTGCTTTCGTGCGCAAGCACTGCCTGTAAAGTCAGTTCCGGATAGGGCAGCGATCAAGGCAACAAGTCACTGCCTAAGCTTTCGGATGCAGCCGATGTATGTGTGTTTTTATTGGTCTTAACTCTGTTTGTTAGGAAAATGTTTAATGAAAGCTATTTGTCCTATTGAAAAAATAAAGATTTTAAATAATGAAAAATATCAATTTAATTGAGAATTGTTATCGTTGGATATGATTGGTTTGTGCGATAAATCCCGCCTCTTGTTTTCCTGCGTGTTCATGAATCTGTCTAAATGAACAAAATGATGCCGTTAAATGGGAAGACTAATTAAAAAGTAAGTTAACAAAGCCACTTAGAAATAAAAATCAAACTTGAAATGGCCTGAAAACATGAATCTGCTAAATCTGTCACGCCCACTGGAGCCTCATCAATAGGGCACGCATTCACTGAATACCTCTGAAGTAAACTAACCCTGGAACATAACTTGCTCTGGAGCAAATACGCAAGTAAGAAAATAAGTTGCTTTGGCAACTTAAATACCCTAAAAGTTACCTCAGGTTTTGGAACCATAAGTTGAGGTTATCGGCTTCTGAGTAAACTTACACGGGTAAACCACACAACCTGGAAGTGTTCTGGAATACCCTGAACTAGATGCTAATAGCAAAAAAAAAAAATCCTAAATATGAAAGTGTTTAATTGGAAAATCCAGATACAACCAGCTTCTGTTTTTAGCTGGTCCAAGTCGGTTTATGTGGTTCATCAACAGCAGAAGTCAACCAAGATAGATCTGTCTTAAGGCAATTATATTCTTACCTTCTGAGTGATGTATACAACCTGAGTTTAAAAATGTGTGGTCAGATTAAATCATGGTGGGGGAAAAAAGAGTGAAGGCCATTACCAACAGGGGTGGTGACAGGTTGACCTTGTTGGGGTGGTGTTGGATACATCTGGCCATAGGCTTGTGGTGGATATGGAGGCACAGGTGCCTTCATGTCAGCTGGAGGAGCATATGGCCCTTCTGGGTACATTGGGTTTGATCCCAATGCCTCATCATATGATGGAGGAGGCGGGTATCCCACAAGTGTTCCTGTCTCCAGTGGGGGTGCGCTAGCCATCGCCTCGACTGCTGCTTAAAAATTCAAATCAACAAAAGCTTTTTAGTAAATATAAGAACAGTGGTTATTGTAATGTCACGCTATTCGGACTCGGAGCATTGCATAATTCCTGACGGATCAGCGCAAGCTTCACTTTTCTGAGAATACATGTAGGCTAATCTAAAAAAACTAAGCTACAAATAGCAATAAAGTTGTGAGAGTTGTAACATCAAAACGTTAACGTGACGATCGTTCAGAAGATAGAAACACTTACTTGAAAGGAATACACGTCTTACTGTTTGTTTCGTTTTCTTGTGAACAGACTCGTGAGCGATAAGGAAAACGTTTCCTGTTTGTTAGTTCTGTTACGTAGGCTGGCTATAGCCTACTTGGTGTATTTCCGCAATACAGATGAGTGGGCTGAGCTCTGTTCAAGATCAGACTAAAACTGGAAAAGGGTCGATTTGTTATGCGAAGTCAATATCTATACATATAGTAGGTAAAAAGAACATAGCAACTGAGGATTTTTACAAAAATGAGATGTTTCGACGTTCCCTCAAGTTCCGTATTTGGTCACATGAGTTACAGGCAGCGCGTCCCTCGTGAGACTGTTTGTTAGTGTTAACCATAGACTGTAAAAAGGTGTTAACCATCTGTGTTAACTCGGTTCAGTACTAACTACTTTATTTAGTAGGAGGGGAGGGGAGGGTGGAGAGGAGGGGGGGGGGGGGGGAGGAGGAGGAGGAGGAGGAGGAGGAGGGGGGGGGGGGGGTATAGGAGCTACTCGACTTGGTTAAATGCCTAAGAAAGACATAGATTTTGGTTTGGCTAGCATTGTTTCCATTATTTCTATTTATCTATTTACATATTTATTTGCATGAATATATATGTATGAAACTGTGTCGGTAGTACATATTGATAAAAATATATAAAAAGTACATCCTTTGAATGACACGGAATTAAAAAAGTAAAACATTCTGCATTTAATTATAGCCTATGTAAGTATACAATTTATTTTATTTAAATATTTTTAGTACAGTCAAATCTAACATAAACGTTTTAGTTATATATATATATATATATATATATATAATATTTTATATATATAAACACTAAAACTTTTATTTATATGCATATGTGTGTGTAAACACCCATATATTATATAAATAAATGTGTCTGTGTATACACACCACACATATACAATAACTTTTATGTTAGATGTGATTAATCACGATTAATCCATTTGACAGCACTATTTTATTTAATTTTTTACATTATGGTATCTCTGGTAGGCTATATGTTGTGTTTTGCTTTTTCTATTTTTATCTTTCTCACCCAAAGGACTTCGAGAGATAGTGCACGTTATTCTGTGAAAATGACCCTCCTGCAGAAGAGAGTATATGTCCAAAACATTTATATAGCGCATGTCTGTAGGTGGAAAGGCATAGAAAGATGCAGTGTTTCATGTTCACAAATACATAAATACATTAGTCAGTTAGTCTCTTTCCATTTGAATGCAAAACGAATATCACCCCCATATGATGTCCTTCTGAGCACCATTCCTTTGACTTGATTGGATATTTGACTTTTTGCAGCCGTGATCTCATTTCCTGCAGTGCACAGTGACAAGCTGTGTGCATTTATTTATTTATCTGCTCTGACTGGAGATGTAAGCGACTGGTTTTAGATGTTGCTGCTGTGTATATAATATAACATCTGGATCACTGGACGCGGATCACTTTATGCAGCTAGCGCGCGCGAGCGTGAACTATCGTGATTGCACGAAATGGTTCGCAAAACGCACATAATTGATATTTTTTGATAAAAAACGGCCTAGTTTAGGTAAGCTTGACTTTAAATTACCTTCTGTTCTTCTTTTTATGTCGCTAATCGTACTCGATAAAAGCTGTGCATTACGTGGTGGCTTGTTTAGATCGCATAAAATCGCTGTTTTGTGGCAAATGTCAATTTTTTTCGTTCAAAAGCATTTTTTTTGGCCAAAAAAATATATAACAACGGCGGCAGCGATATTTGCAGCTGTCGTTTTTGTTGATACTATAGCTCTGTGCTGCATGAATGTTGTACGGTGCTTCAGTTAGTGACACCGGAAAGGCCTCGTGCCACTTATTAATTCAAGCCCGAGCGCATTTAACACTGGCTCGTGGGCAAAATGGAAAGTCTTCGCCAAGATGCTCGTAGCAAATGCGTTGCATAACCTGTGGCTTTAAGGAACCATGGCGTTTAATGACCTGTGACGCAGGTAAAGTTGAAAAATGAAATGTTTGTCGCATTTCTCAAGAAGCAGAACATTTTCAGGAAGTTTCTCCGAATTATTGTACACTAAAAAAACAAAACTGGCAGATCAGCTGCGGTTTCCGGAATGTTTCTGTAAAAATACAGCATGTAAACACATTTACAGAACAGTCTGTACATTTTATCATTTAAAACAAAAGATTACATATTTTGACTGGAAAATCTTACAGCTCTTTTTTTGCTGAATTAAGGTTAAAATCTGTTGTATACCTTTAATCGCAAGCTATGATACACACTTAATTACGGAAGCTGCTCATTGTCTTGTCATGTATAGCCCCGACATACAAAACACCACCATGGTAAATGACTCTAAAATAATGCAATAAACATCCATTTAACAACATAACATGTAACAAACCCATAATTTAGATAATTGATTTAAAAGAAACATTATTATAATTATTAACATTATTATTTTTTACAAACCACCAAATGTAAAGTGTCACACAGGGAATTCTGGAAATGTCAGTTTACGGCTTTTCACTGCAAATAATAAGATGATTTGTTATTTTTTTTTACTTCCAAAAATGGCAAGTAGGTATAGCTGCAGACCCGAGATCTCCAAAATGAGAAGATCTGACGAAGAAATAGGAAGATGACACTACTGGAGATTTGGAGATCTCCAGGCTGCAGCTCTACCCTTCTCAAAAATGGCGCATTTAACAGTATTTTACTGTGAAATTAAATGAACAGTAAGGTTAGATATAATAGTTTTGCCCCGAATGTAGTAAGGGAACTTACCGTCAACCAGGTTTTTACTGTAGCACTTTTAGTCTTTTACAGCAAAAATTACATTGTTTTTTTTTTTACAGCGTAGAATCAACCTGAGTTTGTCAGTCATCTTTTGTCTTTCAGATGTAGGAGGAGCGACCAGCCAAACCTACACAAACCCTGAAGAACTGCCTCTGGTGGACTTGTGAAGGCCTCAACTGACAGGATGTCTATTATGGATCATAGCCCCACCACTGGGGTCGTCACCATTATTGTAATACTCATCGCCGTCGCCGCACTGGGGGCTTTAATTCTTGGCTGTTGGTGCTACTTGCGGCTGCAGCGCATCGGTCAGTCTGAAGATGAGGAAAGCATCGTCGGAGAAGGGGAAACCAAGGAGCCCTTCCTGCTGGTCCAGTATTCGGCCAGAGGTCCGCGGGTGGAGCACAAGACCAAGCTCACTCCTAATGGGGCCGAGAGCCACACCTAGTTCCCCTCATCTGCCTTCGCAATGCATACTATGTAGTGGGTCCAGTTTTTAGACTCTGTCAGTCTCGAAGAATTTCAACCCTTACAAAATCACTCAATAACACATGAAACCACTCTGTTTAAAACAAGCTGATAAACGAAGGCAAACCTAGTGCATGCAGTTGTCTAGTTGCTTTGACTGTTGATTTGTTCGCCCATTTTGTGGTGGTAGAGCCCTGTTATAATGTGAAATCAACGACTGCAAGCGTTTTGTGCAATGCTGTTTATTTGTGAAGCTGGAGCCGAGTTCTGAAGCTAAATCAAGATTCATTCGTTTTCTTTAGTTGTATTTTTTACTGTACCATTTCATCCAGAGCTGGCTCTGGTATTAGGAAATTCAACACATTTCAATGGACTGATGTCTAAGCTTTAAATGTTTTTTTTGTGTGTGTGTGAATATTTTAGAATTCCATTAGAAATGCTTTATTGAATTGCAATTTAAAAAAAAAGGAATGTCGTTTTTCATTACAAATAAGCACTTCAGGATACCATGACTTGCCAAATTATGTAAATTGACTTTTGAAAGCTCTTACATTATATTCTGTCATGTTTAGGATCATGATTTCATTAGCTCTTTTTATCTTTCATGTGATTTTATATCAGCTGGTTCCGGTCTAAAACTTCTAGGAAACCACTAAAAGAACGAAAAGCCAATGACTGAGGTCTTTTTATTCTTGTTGAATACTGTCGTGGCCCCAGAGGCGTTCGTTTTTTTGTGTGTGTGGTTGAGCACATTTCTACATAGCGAAAGGGTCATTTGAAAGTGTAAATATAATTTTTATAGATGGCTGGATACTGAAAAGTCATTGTCTTGAGTTTTTAACCTGTTTCTTCACAGTATTATTTAATTCCAAATATGTTTGTGATAACGTCATGTTTGCTGTTTGTACATGTAAGATCAAAGCGAGACAAATGATTTATTTTTATACAATTCATGCAAATGTCAGTCAGGCATTTAAAAGACAGATGAAGCCTGAAAAAGCAGCTAGTATGATTTAGTTGGTTACTAATATCAAATCGTTAGGGTTCTGTCACACATTTTAAGTCGACAGATTTTCTTCTGCATTATGTGCTGTTCAATATACAGAAAAAACAAGGACAGTACATGCATGTTCATTTAATTTGAGAAAAATAAGCTACTTTTTCTCAGTAAATCGCTTAGTATATTGCTAATGTCACTCCAGCCTGTGTGTCTGTCCAGTGTTGTACTGAACAATAAACCACCTGTTACTGGGGAAATGTCTGCTCGTGACTTTTGTGTGTTTGTTTTAAATGTAAATATTTTCTCTTGTGATATTTTGCATGTGCGATGAGCATTTATGGGTGGTTTTCTTTTAAAATGGAAAGTTAATTTCCCTTGTTTTAATTTTATATATTAGTCATACTGGTCTGTGTTGGAAACACTTCCTGTTTTGATGCAAAAATGACCTGCCTCATGCATCCATTTAGACCCAATGCGAAGTTTGTAAAACTGGATATACTTCATAATGATCAGATTTACCACAAAGATCAGTGACTAAAGATGTATGATATAATATGCATGTTCAAAGATTAAGAGGACCAGTAATTTACTGAAATCACTTGCTACTAGGATAACAATACAAGACAGATGAAAGTTCACATGCATCAGCTGAAGGCAAACCGCATTTCAGCCCAGAACTGGAAAGAAATACCACACATCTCTATGACAGTGTGCATTAGTATACTCTATTCATTGTCTGAATTTAGTTGACAAATAGTTTTTACTCTCAGCTCAGTTTTATCTGAAAAGACAAATATTTAAAATATCTTGACCCCATTCTTTTTTAAAAACTATTTTTAAAAGAAGTCTTTTCTGCTCACCACGGCTTAGTTAATCTAGAATACAGTAAAACAGTAACGTCAAGTTATTACAACACTGTAAACCCGAATAATTTAGTTATTCTACTCTAACTTAAGTATAGCAGAACTTGCATATTTTTATTTTGTACTCATACATTTTAATTGCTCTTAAAACACGTTCATAAAACTTAACTTACTTAAAATGTGTCAGTTTTGTGAACTCAAAAGAAAAAGAAATTTCTAAATGCTCATAAAAGTTAATTTGAATGAACTAATTTGTATAATTTGAGTTGACTCTACTCAAACCAATTAATTATTTTGAGCGTTAGGGTTTACAGTGATTAAAAACAACTGTTCCATTTGAATATAGTGTTAAAACGTATTGTATTTGTGATGGATTTTTTTTATCATTTATTCTGTCCATATATTCCTGTGATGCAAAGCTGAATTTACAGAATCATTACTCCAGTCTTCAGTGTCACATGATCCTTCAGATGATTAGCTGCTCAAGAAACATTAATAACTAGTTGTAATGCTTAATAACACGGAAACCTCAAGAACTGTTTTTCAGGATTCTTCAAAAGAACAGCATTTATTCGAAATAGGGATCTTTTGTAACATTGTAATGTCACATTATAACAAATTAATGCGTCCTAGCAGAATCAAAGTATTAATAAATTTGAAAAAGTTCACTAGCATATAGCAGTTTCATTAGCACAAAAGCAAGCAGTTAAATTCAAGTAAAATGAAATAATTATTACAAAAATACACAGCAGATCCAACCTCCTCATAACCCGTCAGGTGCAACTGGCAGGATCTTGCCTATCCATGATCTCCCCCTAGTGGCTAAAACATGTCTTGACACTGCCCTAACTCACGTACAGTCCTTCCCCTTTTCGATTATTAATAATACACTGATGTGGTGCGACTTCCCTCTCCGTTTTGCTTTCAGGAACTACGGACGCCGAAACGATGAAGACTTTATTGTGTTTATGTCGGTCCATATAATACCAACAGGCATTAACACAGCAAGCAGACAACACAGCAATTTGGTGCGGATGTAGAATAACAGAGATACAGGACCGAACACTCCAAAACAAATAATAAAAAAGGCGGGAATTTGCCACAGAAACATTCAAAGGGATTCTCAGAGGGCTTCTCTCACTGTATGCCATGCCTAATACTGCACTTCTGCTTTGGGTTTTATTAACAAAATCCAGTTCCTGAAAGGTGATCCGCTGTGTGCTATTTAATAAGAGAAACATAAAAAAGGCGATGGTGCGTTTACTTTTAACCGGTGATAAAAGCAACAAAGCCGTGATTACTCAGAACACAAGGCCAGCTCTGTGCTTTCCGTGAAAACCCAGAAGGAGGATGTCCTCCCTCTCCACGGACTCGCCTGATTCAATACTGAACTCAAGACATCATAGTTCCAGAACACCCGGCATCAACAGATTCAGACTCATTGAAACATTACTTAATATCTTTAAGCAGAAAACTATATTTGCCAAAGTCATTATCATTTGGTGCTATCAAGTGATCTTTTCTGGCTTTGGCGAGTTTCATCAAAAGGAATTCTCTTCTGTCCATCCATTCCTTCAGCTCCTCGTCTCCATGTGCCAGTTTACAAAGCTCTTCCTCTGTGCAGGTGCCCTTGAGGAACCTGGAGGGATGGAAGCCAATCCGTTAGGGACAACAGTTGACTGTTACCGTGATCTGAGTGGCGTTACACATTAGCGTTAGGCTCACCGCTCGCAAACTTTGAAGGTGCCCGTGGGGAAGCGATACTGCCAGCAGTTCTGATCGTCCTCGGAGTTGAACACTCGCTCTTTGTGCTTCTCGGAGGTGATGTGCTGCTGCCACTGCTTATCACTATTGCAGTTCTTCCCACACAACCAACAATGGTTGCCAGCCTGACGAGACAGCATTTAGAGGTTACGAGGATTGCATTCATGAAGAAACGTAAATATTTTTGAAGAAATGTTTGTATGAAGAAATGAGTTCAGTTATTTTTCATGAAAGGAAATGTGCACTGAATTACTACAGACGCCACCGTTTTCACAATTGACCCTTCGCTAAGCCACGCCCGAAAACTGCCACTGGCCAATCGTGGCTTAGGAACCGTAATTTGTGGCGGGAGGTCTGTTAAGCTTTCGAGCGAGGGAAACATGCCGACGCATTGTGTGCGTATGGATTGTGCAAATCTGATACCCGGTATCCTAAAAGTTTGGACGGTGGGGTGGCATTTTTTCCCTTCCCGAAACCTAAAAGCCAAAGGGGAGAAATCCCGGTCGTGGATCAAGCAGTGTGGAGACCCACTCACAACTAAATGTCGACAGGATTAACAAAACAAAAAAAACTATTGCTTGGAAATAATGGCGGTTCTTTGTTCATAATGCATATATTTGAACGTAAAATAAGACTATTAAAGGCAAGACGGAGGCTCACTGACATACTTTAAAATATATTTCAGCATTTTGTTAATCGACGGCCTACTAACGTTACCCCTGTAACTTTACCCAAATCCGACCGCGGCTCTCCCGGTGTTAGATTGATGGATAAGCTGTTTGATTTGTAATTATTAGATTATTTTCACATTTCACTTACTCTGCTGTGGTTGAACATAGCTGTTCAATTTGTGTTTCCCATGTGAATGGTCTGCTAAGGAGACGGCTGCTGCTTGCGCTGGGACCTAACGTTATAGGCTTTAGCTTCAATTTTGATGAAATTATTCTCTAATCGGTTGCAAATTATGTCGTGGATATATCCCTCTAATGCATACTGCTGTCCCTTTTGTCTTGCTTTCTCAGATATTTCACCTGTTCGCCAAAAATGACTAATTATCTCCTTGGGAATGTCTGACACCGGTGCATTCACACTGTAATAGACGTGGCAGCCGCGAAAGCTTGACAGGCGTAGCAACAGTAACTAAGGAGGGCGGGGCTTAGCGAAGGGTCAATTAGCTTTTTGTAGTTTACACGGAGACGCTAATGGTAACGGTTTCAAAAGTTTGCATTTTCAGGCCCCCAAAACGCCATTGTTGGGTAAAAGAACAGCCAAAACGCATGACACCGGAAAATCTTTTGTGTAAACGGCCCCTAAATATCTAGCCTGGGAAAACCCAGACAACTTCCGGCAAATTTAGATTTGCTCTGAAAGTTAGTCTGGCAAAGAGCTCATTCAAACTCATTTCCAATCCGCCGAAATCGAGGCACCAATCAGAAACGTTGGGGCGGGCTTTACACGATGACGACAGCGCTGGGATTTTGAAGCAGATTTTGTAGCCTACATTACAAAGATGGAATGCTCCGTCGAACATCACTCATTCGAATCGGCTATCGCGTCTGTTTTAAGCGATTTGCTTTTTGTTAAAAACCGAGCAAAGAACAACACTCGGAGATGTTTCTCCGCCGCTCTGCATACGTCATCTCCTTCATCGCTCTGATTGATTTTAGGTCTATCCGCGACGTCCGTTGGTGACGCCCCTCTGGAAATGATTTGTCTATGACGCTTTGCCAGACCATAACTCAGTTACAACTGAGAATGGTCTGGTTTTAACCAGGCTACTAAATATCCTCAACTGACTGCAAATTGGCATTCAGATCTGCCTCCATTCAGTTAGCAACACCCAACTTCCTATGATCAATTCCCGATGGACAAAAAAAGTTCTGCCCTATATTTTCCCCCCCATTCCAGAAGCCTTTTTACTCTGATATGTGTCACAACAGGGAAGAAAGACTATCGCTTTCAAGCCCCAGAAAGATAGTAAAGACATCATAAAAGATCTCCAGTGGCTTAACCTTAATTTTATGAAGCTAAGAGAGTGCTTTGTTTGAAGAAGAAAAAAAAAAAAAAAAGACAAAAAGCAATCTCTAACGCACGTTCATGCAACAACGTCCGCTCTCGTGTCAACACGCATACGTCATGGTGGTCTCGTGAACACAGAGTTTCAAATTTTGTAAATAAAGTGGTAAAGTAAGTTTTTTTTTTTTTTTTTTTTGCGTAAACAAAAGCATTGCATCATAAAATTCAGTTTTAACCATTAAAGTAATCCATAATGTGACATGCGTGATTATCTTTACTACCTTTTTGGGGCTTGAAAGTGGTAGTTACGTAGACTGTCAATTCATTAAAAAGACCATTTGTGTTTTGAAGATGAACGAAAGTCTTACGGATTTGGAACGACATATGAGGGTGAGTAATTAGAAAGAATTTTAATTTTAGCCACTAACCCTTTAATAATTTTTTTTTAAAGTCTGTATGCTGTAATTTAAGGATTTGCTCATGAATATTAATTGCATTGTGACATTTGGCTAGTAGGCTGCAAAACAGATGCTGTAGAGAGTGTGTGTGCGCTAATCAGTTGGTGACTTAACACGATTCATGAATATTTATTAAGTTACAAGACAGCGCTCCAATAAGGCTACTAAGCAATATGACGCAAATGATTTTCATTCACAATACCTTACCAAATAAATTTCACATGAGGTGTACATACAGGCCGTGTTTAGTGTTCAAAAACAGCTAGAGGAGCACAACGGACTGGAACAGATTGCAGGGGTCGAGGTGCATTTTTAAAAGTTTGAAAAAACGATTTTTGACCTGAAATGGCAAACTGTGGTCCAAGAAGGGGAAAACAGAGAGAGACAGCAGAGCAGACAAAGTATAATAGAGCCCTGAGTGTATGTGCCGTCCTTGACAGTCAGCGTTTTGTAATTTCCTTGCTTTTGTGTACAGGACACTCTGAGATAGACCAAGGTTGTGTCAGAGAGGTGTGATAATGATGTTTGCAAATATGAATGTTGCTCATGTTTCCATACCACGTCCTCAGCGTAGTCCGTGGGCATGTGAATCTGTTTGCCATTCTCTCGGGTTGCAATGTTGGTGCTCTCCTCGCTCCAGCCCGGCTTCTGAGACTGCAGCCACATGTCATACAGCTGCTCCATGTCTGCAACTGCATACACACGATCATTGTAAGAGATGCATGTGTGTCAACACTGGGTGATAATATGAGTCAATCTATCATATCAAGACCACAATTCAAAAGTTAGGGGTCAGTAGAATGTCTTTGGTTTTTCTGAAAGAAAGAAATACTTATATTCTGCAAGGATGCATTAAAAGGACAAAAAGTGACACTATAGACATTTATAATGTTACAAATACAATATTAAGCAGCACCAGTGTTTTCAGCATTGATGATAATAAATATTTTTTGAGCATCAGATCATCCTATTAGAATTATTTCAGAAGGATCATGTGATACTAAAGAGTGAAGAAATGATGCTAAAAATGTATCTTTGATCACAGGATTAAATTACATTTTAAAATATATTACAATAGAAACCGGTTATTTTAAATTGTAATAATATTTCACAATGCAGGTATGAAAGCGTATGTATAAGATTAAAGCTATTTGGTTAATGATTAACACTGGCCTGACTGACGTCTCCAGAACAGGGAAGTTGTTTGAGAGAAAGTTATTTAAAAGGTACACTATGTAACTTTTTGTTTGTTCAAAATGAACAGAACTGAAATAATGAATCAATACATCAATCCTTCCAAAACTTGGTTTCGTCTTTCCCTCATTAACTGTAGTAAGCCTATTTATTATAGGCGCTTATATTTTAGATCTGTTAATGGTTTCACAGGAAATTGCATACATACATCACAACCTGTTTGTGTCTCGTCATGTCCGTAAATAGAGAAAAGTTGCTCAAGCTACTTTGACGTGTGTATGGTGTGGGAGTGGCAGAGGTTAGTTGTCATAATGAGCAAGAAAGGTTGACATGAAGCAGCTAAATCTGTTAAGCGGTCTAAATGTATTTTTATAAATGTATGTCGTCTGGAAGGTGTAAGATCATAGAATGTACGTTCAATAGTTGCGTTAGGTCCGAACGGTCCTATAGCATGTGTTCCCTATCGGTCAATGTGTGTTTGCATACCACTGCGCAGGCTGTTTATGCAGACATAAGTCAGAGTGTTTACGTATGCGGTGCAGACAGAGCGAGAATGGCAGGCAAACAGCAACAACCTAACTTTCCTTCTGAACTGACTAGTGGCACTGGCAAAAGGATCTGTGATCTATCTATCTTCATCAGAGCCAAGCAGACTCTCATCACGGAAACCCTGGCATGCAAGAAATATTATTACACACTGACAAGGTTTGCTAGCTAAACAAACCGAAAACTTGCTGCATCTAATTCCGTTTTTAAAGTCCCCATGAATTCAAAATTGACCATACTTTGTTTGCCTAAATTGATCGTTTTGTGGTGAACAATTCATCCATGCAAGTCAATCCACACAAACATTTTTTTGGCTTCATAATCTTTAATCAAAATATGAAATTTCCCCTCCCCTCTGCATTGGAGGACCTCCCCTGATGACGTAGGTTTGACGGTTTGGGTGTCTGCTTAACATCCGTAATCACGCCCCTCCAACTGAATGAAAGGCTGGCTGAATGAAAATACCTACTTTTTTGAGATCCAATCAGGTGCTAGTTTGCAGTTTTATTTCTTAACCGATATAGGGCCAAGTGTTATATAGTGTACCTTTAAACCAAAGGTTCTCAACTCTGGCCCTCAAGGTCCACTCTCCTGCAGAGTTTTGCTCCTTGATCAAACTCACCGGCCTGTAGCTTTCTAGTAATCCTGAAGACCTTGATCAGCTTGTTCAGGTGTGTTTAAATAGGGTTTGTAAACTTTGCAGTAAAGTGGATCTCAAGGGCCAGAGCTGAGAAACCATCTTTAAATAAACAAATGGTACATAAAACCACTCACTTGTGTGGCCACATTATGACTTCGATACGATACCCATCTAAAATATCTCGATCTGATTCAATACCACGGCAAAAAACTAAAACACAGTAAAAGTAACTGAATAACAGAACTTAAAATTCTTAAATTAAAAACTCACTTGACCAGCATGTTCCTGCCCTGCTTTTTGACCATTCCCTCTCCTTTATTTAAAAAGAATTACATGCCACAGTGTGAACACATCTCCTTACAGAGATGTTTGCAATTATCACATTATCATGTCATCAATCACATTCGCTAACCTTTCACAGTTCTGAACAGGTTGGGATAGGGTTGGGTGATATGACAAAAATCTTTTTTCAAGTAATTTATTATATATTTTTTAAATGTAATTTCATAAAATCCCAATATAGTATAATTTTATTTTATCTTCGCTATTAAAACTAAGCAGAGATGCAAATAACAAACAATAAGAACAAATACAACATTAGAAAGATATAAATGAAATAGCCTAGTTCTTTAAATTTTTCAGGTAGGCTACTGTCTATACAGCCTGGCTAACGTCAGACCATGTCTCATTGACATTGAGACGTGGTCTGGGAACCACATGTTCATTTTCTCGTATTTGAGGCGTGGTTTACGAATGCCCAGAGCCGTTTATTGGGTGCTACGAATGTCTATCAAATGCGCCTGTACGTAGCTCATAGCAAATCGTTAAAAGTGATAAAAGATAGAGACTCCGTAAATTAGAGAAATATTAAGGATGACCCAAAGTTTATGTAGGGATTACATTTTCCCATCTAATTTGCATATGACGTCATATGGAGGCGGCAATCTTGGATTATAGAATTTTCATGAAAAGTCACATGTTTAAATGATAAAATGCAGCACTTCTTTCCCCCCAAAATGTCCCTCACCTTCTGTATGCTGTATTGCACAATACTGAATGCTCAGGTATATAGTAAGTAGTAAACAAACTGTGTAAATCATTACTAATAAATGGTAGAAACAAACCGAATGCATGTAGTGGTTGGCCTTTTGCTGTAGCGATTTTCCATTTTCTACATATAGTAGGCACTCTGATTCCATGTATGGGGCTCATATATATATACAAACACAAGTAGACCAGACCTGTTTAGTTCAAACGCTCACTCGCCATGGCAAGGCACAGATCATGAGTGAGATGATACAAGCGGCGTGGCCAGATCTGCCTCGAGTGTGCACAGCTCGGACTACTGTCATTGTCATTGCGACTCCCCACCCTGCCTCCACGTTGACCCTAACTGTCCTATGAATACTTCGACCTCGTCTAACATACCCAGTGGTATTAGACAAAGTCTCCACCACAATACTGTCGCCGCGATTGCGGAGAGGATCTAATAAAATGGCTCACTCGCACACTAGCTCCGCTTTTGATCGCACTGATTCAATGCGCTCTAACTCGAACATTTTGTATAGAAACATGACGTTTTTTTGAGTCGGGGATGAGTATGACATGTCTGCCATCTAGTGGAGGGGAGGTCGAACGAAATTTGACACCCAATTTGACAAAATCGGCCGTTTTATTCAGTGCCGCATCTTGTCGAGTAAACTCGGCCGTGGCGCCTAGAGGGTTAAATCAAATGTAACAAAAGAAAAGCACTTCACACTACAAATGAATACACCGATTCCTAATAAATGAACGCACTTAAATATATTTAACTTTAATATATTTATTAATTTATTCAGTCAAGCAGTGGGTGATTTTCGTATTTCTTTTGTTGTTTGTTTAACAATCAAACAGTCAGCAGGGTTGTTAGTCTGTTGTCACTTTAAAGGGTCATGAAACCCCAAAACACATTTTTGAGATGTGAACATATGTACACGCTGCACATCACTGAAAGCACTACAAGCAAACAAGTCGTTAGCCTCATAGCATAATTGACTAAGTCTGAGGCTAACGAAGTGTAAATTGGTTATTTTTGTGTTTTTCAGAGCAATTCTTGTAGCGTGCATCTGTGATGCCAATCTAATGCGATTGGCTGCCGGGGCTGGAGAGCCCAATTCTACATCATTCGGTTCTGAACGCTTATCTGCATTTATTAATGGGAAGGACATCATTTAATCCTACCAATGCCTCGTAGTATGCACGAAAACGCATCGCAGCTGAGAATTCAAACGTCATGAAAGACCATTTCAGCGCTAATAATGCCAATAATGCAATTATTTCTAATAATCAGAGTAAAGGTGCATTCACACTACCAGCGACAGGATCCCATTCATGTCAATGGAGAACGGACGATTTCCGGTGACACGAGCGACAGTGACTGTTGGCGACCGGATGGGGTGTGTCCAGCACACAGCGACAAAGTTGAGATATGTTTAACTTTATGCAAATGAAGAGCGACTTTCAGTAGCGACAACCAATAGGAATGAAGTCAGTGGAGCGCTCATTATTCGTCACTCTTCAGTGCTGAATCTGAAGCTCATTTTAGCAGTCAGAAACTGTGCTATCATTTATGTCTCCGTGAACATACGGTGGTACTCGCCGTGCTGACTCCGAGCCTGAATGGTTTAGACCAGATAGACCGGCATTTGCCCTTTTGCTGCAGTTAAATAGAAACAGCGAGTGGTCTTTGACTTTGCGGCTAATTCATCTTTAATATTATGTATTTTAAGTACTGTTTGTAGAGGCAAAAAAACTGATTTGTTGTCTACATCATGGAGTAACATCCATAAATGTCACTCACAAACATTACTAGGCAACTAGTAGTGGGAAAGCCCACTAGCGACCTCACGCCAGCCACTGTTGAAATCTAGTGTGTAACGGGCGGTCTACAAACTCCTTGTGAGTCATGAAGCTGACTTCTGCCTGATGAAACTGAAGAGAATTTTTACTGTAGATAGTTTGCAATTTATTATAATTCTGACTCTTAAATTGACTGCACTTCTAACTCCTGGTCTTAATTAATCATATCTGGTCCTTGGGTCTTTAACTGTAAATCCCCTAACAGTTTTCATATAGGGTTATATTTTAAAAATGCATCAAGGGGCCCTCAACTCCTACTTTAATATTCACGTGTCTGTATAATGAGAGTGTTGCAGGCCTGTGTTTTGTTTGTCGTCTTTCCTTTTCGAACCTTCTACTCGCCCACTTTTCCAATGGTCAATATCAATATCGCTTTGCAATCGTGCTGATATTTGGGGGGGAAAATGGCACTCTTTGTGTGATTGCGTAACTATTTCATATGATATAAATACAGCCTAAAAGATGTCGCACTGCTCCATATGTTTCGATTCAAGAGTGTCATCGTAACGTAAAGTTGCGTCGCTTAATAATCGCGTTCAGTGAGAAAGGCCCTTGAGCCCGGCAGACTCTAAAGACCCTGAGCTCTGCACACTAGCCCTGACTCCTGCTGTCACGCATCGAAACTAAGAATGACAGCATTCTCACAAGAGTCGTATTGATTGATTAAAGTACCTGCAACTAATAAAATGTGGAATCGTACCATTTTAAATAGCAGGGTCTCGCAATTATCTTTCTAGTATATTGTTCAACACTACCACTCACTATGTATTGGTTGTCATCATCTGGAAATAATGACCAATGAAGCTAAACTAAAACAAAAATAATTCCTATATAAGTGTGTCCCTAAATGCAAGTCATGCAACTTTAGCACTCAAACGCATAATGAACTTACTATTGTTCTCTTTCATGAAGGTCCATAGATCTCTTTCTTCTGTGCTGTGAGCAAATGTGCAGTTTCCAATGTACTGGCACTTTTTGCCAGCAGCCACATGCAAGCAAATCTAAAAACATGCATGAATAACAATTATTCAAGAGACAGTGACAAATTATGAAGCATCCATTTCTGTTCATACTGAAGAAAAATGGACTTTAACGTGAAAAAACAATATAACACTTACCTCAAACTGAGCAGGAACAGGTTTTTTTGTTGGGAGAGCTCGAACTGTGGTCCACTTTTTCCGTTCAATAGAACTAACCAGAACCACTCGTCTCTCTTTAGACCAACTAGTTAACAGAAAGTGATGAGTTATCAGACATGGGCATAATATTAGGCCCCCTTTAATATTCTGCCATTTTTCAGTCTTGATTTTGTTTTTGGGCTTTATTAGAATGGCCAGATGTTTTGGACTACGATCAACTTGGCTCACAGTGCTTTTGAGAAACGCAGAGACCATTGGCGGCAATGGTTCTACAATGTACTTAGGCTTACAATGCTTTTGGGAAAAGCAGCCCTGTTAAGTTCCCGTCTCTATTAAGCCCCTCCTTCTGAAAAGCACAATGTGCTCTGATTGGTCAGTGATTGGTTGAAACTCAACACTACAATCAAGGCGTAAATGCGTTTTCATCTCCCATTATTAGCATTAACTCTTTTTCGCACAAGTCAAAAACCACCTCAAGCGAATTAAGGGATTTGAAACAGGAAATGTGTTAAAGAATGTACAAGTTACTTTTTCACATGAAATGAAAGTGTATGGTGATTCACGTTCATTATATGGAAAAGAGCAGTACATTAAACATTTCTCCTTTTGTGTTCCAAAAAAGAAAGTTGAGTGGGTTTGATTCAAAATGCCAGTGAATGACGACAGAATTTCCATTTTTGGATGAACGTATGAGCAGGACTCACGTATGCCTGGCCTTGGCACTGCAGTACTTCTTGTTTTTGTCCGGCTCGCTGACTTGGCCGTTCCTCCAACACTGAGCACATACAAACTGCATCTTCAGGTTAACTGGCCCAAATCGGCGCAGGGCTGGTGGGAGCTCCTACGGAATTGCCACAAGCACAATATAAGAAATCTCTCGCAGAAACATGGGTATATACACGTTCTATTAGTACACATGTATAAATTCTACCTGGGCTTGAACAGCAGCATCCATATTCCAATATTTCTGTGATTCCTGAACAATACCTTCATGTGAGATGCCTGAAACAGATCAAAACAATACAACAGTTAGCGTTTCCCATCAACCTCGATGTCTGATATTTCATGAGACTTAAGTAGCTGCTCACCTCGTTCACTCTGCATCATCCATACTTTGAGCTCGATGAGGCTGTGGGCGTAAAAGCAAGCATCCTCACGCTGGCAGCCGTATCGTACCTCATGCCTACACAGATCCATCTGGCAAAGAGGGACGTATGGACGAACTTTGGAGTACCTAACGGTTTTGTCCCTTAAATAGTGTACAAGGCACCTAAAAAACAAAACAAAACAAAAGTGTGTTATTAGTGTCAAAATTCTATACAAGTAATAAAAGATCTCACCCAGGGCCAGGCAATATAGACTACAACGAAAATGTCATCACTTCCTGGCTCTCTGGAACACTTCGGTTTGATTGGTCAACAGCAGCATCTTTGGGTAAAATGTTTTTGTATAATGACCACTAAAACTATTGTTTAAAATTGTGTAAAAAACTGTTGAAAAGAAATAAATCAATTGTTAATATTTTTATTTTAATATTAATTTGTAGTATATTATATAAGTATTTATACTATAGTGATTTTAACAGTTGCTATTTTCATCATTATATATTATATATATATATATATATATAAAATTAAAACCACAATAAAAAGCATTTAATTTTGACTAAAACATTTTAAAGCATGCAAAAAACTAGGTTTTTAGGAGTTATGATGAATCTGTATTCATGCTGATTCACTGAGAAAGTTTGAAAAAATGAATTAAACAAATTGATGTTTAAATCATAGACAGAATTAAATCTGTGTCATGGCATGGTGTGGGTGTGAAGCCGACCTACGGATAGAGTTCAAGAAGCTTACTGGGCAAATAAAAGTCACAGAATGTTGGTTGCATTTTCACCAACAAAATAATATTAAATATATAAACACTGAATATATCACCCAGCCCTGATCAGATGCATTCATTATTTTCAGACCAACTGCATTCACTGCAAAGCATGAATCTGCACATTTAGTGTCTGTACATGTCTTCACAAGAAGAGATGCTTACTTCTTTTCCTCAAACGCATGCTTTGTCACTGGGTGAGAGCATAGGCCGGGGTTGTCCTTATTGGTTTTGCTGATTATTCTGGGTTTGTGATCAAAGCACACCTACAGACCAAGTCACACATGTTATTTTTACAGCTCCTTCAAAGTTTAAACCAATGCAAATTTCAGCAATGGTGAAAAACAAACACTGAAACTGAAAATCCATTCTTTTGAAAACCGGTCATTCCAGTTCAATGATGAAATGAGAGGGTGTGTTAAAAGACAGACAGTCAGCTGCTGAAAAAAAAAAAATCTCCAACAAGAACGGCCGAACTCAAACATAAAAACGTGATTCATTTTAGTCCGCCTACTTTCAGGTGTATCATGGATTAGTCGGTAATTACAGCTACATTGAGCAAGCCGCTTAAACAATGGCACACTTTACCTCACAGAGGAACATAAATATACCATGGTGCTCCTGTAGGATTTTGGGCACTGTCACATTGATCTTAGGTCTATATCCATAAGGATCACATAGATTATCCCTGCAGATGAAGCCTTTGCGTTCTAGCGTCCACACTTCAATTTCTTCTTGGCAATAAGCAAAGGTACAGTGGCCAAGATACCGGCATTCTTGTCCCACTGCCACATCTATAAAGCACAATTTGAGGATTTTTAGTAAAATAAATAAAAAAAATAGCAAAACAGCAAGATAAGGCCACAAAGGAAAACAATACTAGCACCTTTGCAAATATAATAAGGCCCCATGTACTGATTTTTGGTGGGTCTCGGGCGAATAAGCTTCCATGTTGGAAGTTCGGCATGTTTGGTTCTACCCAAAAGCAAATCTTTTTTGCATTTGTGGTCCTCTGGATGGTAAGAGTAATCCAGCACTCCAGGTCCTGTGAATAAAGTCATAAAAAACCTTATGCAAAAACATCATTGTTTGCATTTTTAAAAGGTCATGCACTGCAAATGCTGCCTAGCAACACTTCCTGCATGACTGACGCTTACCAGTTTTAATGTAGCATGATGAACAGGCCTGTTTAAAATCATGTGTATCAGCAAGTGGGTTCTTGGCCAGGTCTAACTGCGGTGGATAATCCTGTGTGAATGTCCCATCGGATGTACTGAAACCCATCCCAATGGGTGGAATGGTTGGCACTGTCATGTCGCTATTTCCCATCTGAAAGAGCAAATAATGGAGATTAACCAAAGAGAACCAAAGAGCTGAATATTCAGGAAAATATTGAAGTAAGTTAACTCTTACCGACATAAAATGATGCTGGCTAAAGACTTTATCTGGTCCATAAGGATTCAAAAAATAAAAACAGGAAAAGAAAATCAGAAATTATAAGTAAAAACAAACAAATAAATAATAGTTTTAGCAGATACTGACAGCAGGGTCCAACATTAACACTTTTCAGGACACCAAATGGGAGTTAACTAGGGGCTTTAGTGATTAAATAAGATAGCACATTACTAGAATCTGCAATATTGCGTTATTAAAGTTGCAGTGAGTGACAATGACCCACAGTGCTCATCACAAATAAACTAGGAAATGTGCTCAATAATAATTCCAGTCTCATGGAGTGCTGCAGTGATGACATTTTTATAGGCCAATCAGGACGTGATCATCAAGTGACAGTAAATTGAATTTTACCACTGGCTTTTGGGATTACAGAAAATAAACTCTGTGACCAACAAAAGCTTGATTCTTGCATACTTGTTCATCACAATAATATTCACAAACGAACTTTTACGAATTTAGAAATTTAAATACAATCGATTAAAGTAAAAAACTATAAACGAACTAGGGTACACCACAGTCGCACGACTTAAAGGGTTAGTTCACCACAAAATGAAAATTCTGTCAGTAATTACTCACCCTCATGTTGTTCCAACCCCGTAAGACTTCCGTTCATCTTCGGAACACAAATTAAGATATTTTTGATTAAATCTGAGAGCTGGATCACTCCTCCATAGGCTTCTAAGGGATTGAAACTTGCCGGCCCAGAAAAGTTATGAAAGACATCGTTAAAAAAGTCCGAGTGACTACAGTGGCTCAACCTTAAGTTTATCAAGCGACGAGAATACTTTTTGTGCACTAAAGTCGCTTGATAAACTTGCTTGCTGTAGTCACTCGGACTATTTTAACAATGTCTTTAACTTTTCTGGGCCGGCAAGTTTCAATCCCTTAGAAGTCTATGGAGGAGTGATCCAGCTTTTAGATTTCATAAAAAAATATCTTAATTTGTGTTCTGAAGATAAACTAAAGTCTTACGGGGTTGGAACAACATGAGGGTGAGTAATTACTGACAGAATTTATATTTTGGGGTGAACTAACCTTTTAACTTCCAACAACTCTTTCAATCTCAAGTAAATAATTTGAAAGTTTGAGTTAGAATTGTTTGAGTGCGATTATAATCCCAACGAGGCTGTAAAAGCGGACTAGTCAGTAGATGAGTTCACCTGCTCGATGTGTTGTTTACCGTCCGACAAGACGACAATCCCTGTAGTCCCATTTAGACACTTTCAAGACACATAAAAAGCTTAATAAAATCTCGAGTGAGGTATTACTAATGTACTTTATGTTGTAGAAAAAGCCATGACAATATTTTGAGCTTACGTTCAACCGACTTTATTTCAGACATTTAGCCAAAAACCCATTGACTCTGGGACGATAGAACTGGAAGTGCAAAAATGCGAACTCATTCCTTGGTTTTAGGACTAATTTCTGCAGCACTCTATAATGACAGTTTACAGTTTAATTGCAGGTAAGGAATAACTGAGGCTGGTAAATTATCTTAATTCACTCAGCATTTGAGGCAAAACTGTAATTTGACCCCCTTTTTTTTAGTTGAGAAAGTAGAGCAACAAACCTGTCTGAGAATCTGAAATCGACAAACTATCCAATGAATCCAGCGCTGAGGAAAATGTATCCAGACCAAGAGAATACGATGAAATTGGCTTGTGGTAAGGAGCGGGCAAATTTATTGTGCACTGTGTCAAAAACGGATGGCTCAGATGAGAAGGCATGAGTAAAGGACTCCGTAAAGAACCACTGACGGAAATACTGGTCGGTAAAGGAATAGGTCCGTCCACTGTAGGAATATCCTGGGTGGGGAGAAGGCGGCAAACATCAACATGACTTCACATGCACTCAACTTAAGTTGAGCAAAAATGCATTACTCCATCTTACCAAAGAATTAGAAGGACTTGCTCTGTCCAACAGCTCATCCAGATCATCCCCAATAATATCTGTATCATAGTCCAAGTGGGAGTCTGGTAATACATAAGAGTCATTGGGCCTGGTTCCATTAACCAGAGGCATATGTAATGGCATGGGAACAGGCTCTGGGTGATGGGTCTCAACTGGGAGTAGCGGTGGTGAGATGACACGGACGAGAGGCTTAGACTCGACTTCTTCCTTCTCATTTACAGTAGAACACACTGGCATGCTGACTGGTACTGGGCCATCCATACCCTGCATAGACTGGCCCACTTCTATGGAGACAAGGAGGCAGTGATGAACTGATTCATACATTTATGATATACACTTCCATTTGGTGTTTGTAAGATGTTTGAATGTTTTTGAAATAAGTCTCTTTTGCTCACCAAGGCTGCATTTATTTGATCAAATATGCAATATAGACAGTGATATTTTTTGAAGAATATTATTACAAAATAAAATAAAAAATGTTTTTAATATACTTTCAAATGCAATTTATTCACAGTTGCTTACTGTGATGGCACTTTTTTTGTTTGTTGTTTTTTCCCCCATACTTTTGTTGAAACCGTGATAAATAAAAATTGATGAATAGAAAATTCAAAAGAGCAGCATTTATTTGAAACCGAAATCTTGCTACACTTTAAACATCTGTCACTTGATCAATTTAATGCATCCTTGCTGAATAAAAGTATTAACTACTTTAACAGACAAATCTTACTGACCCCAAACTTTTTAATGGCATTATATGACATACATGACTTACCCATTTCAATATCCTCCACAGAGGCAGAGCTTTGAGAATGCTGTTAGGAAACAAAGCAGCTCAGTAGGGTTGCTGAAATTTATCATTTTAAAAACACACATACACGTTCAGCATCTTACCTTATCATTAACCGCACCAGATAGACTTGCACCAGGCAAAGCATTTAAGGCAGGCTGATTTCAAAACAAAAGAAAGAAAAAAAGACCGGTCAGGGCCAAATATTTACAGATTATGAGCTTTCATTTTTTTCACCATAATTCTAACCAATTAAATTATTTCCCCCTAATTAGCTAGAAAGTAGACACGCCTCAGATAATGTTGGTTCCTATTTTTTCCTAACCTGGCCCTAGCCAGATGAATTTCGCTCCGCCTAGCTTCACTCATCCATCTGGAACCGATCCATTGAAATGGCGTTTCAGAAGGCTGGGCCTTATCAAAAATCCTTGCATATGATTGGATAAGCCACTTGTCTGTCATCTTTATCGACGTGCTATTTCAACCACTCACACCGAAGCCAACCCGTGATCCGGTCGGGAGAAGGGCGAAAACATCGTTTCCACCAACAAAAGCCTTAAGAGCCGTTCTCTGATGTTCTTTTAATGAAACAATATTAGGTAGATTGGACAACACGGATGAAATAGCAGCATCAATGTTAACGCTTGCTTCCTCGATGCGAGCCGCCATTGTTGTCTGAATCAAAACAGTCTCACGGTCGCTTCTCCACTACGTCACATCTATGAAACTCCCGCCCTGCGTCCTGATTGGCTAAACCATAAAGTTGGTTGGAGAAATCACTCTCAATGGAAGAGGTTCCAGATGGATGTGAGTGAAGCTAGGCGGAGCGAAATTCATCTGGCTAGGGCCAGGTTAATTTTTTCCCCCTGCATTCGGAAAAAAAGATATTTTACCTTGAGTCTCACATAAGCCTTACGGATTTTCAATCCCAACATTTTGGCAAGCTCCTGGGTCATTTCAATCACATGAGTGTCCTGTAAAGCAAATGAAACATGAGGAACCAAGTAATGTGAAAACTACTTGATTAAAACCTCAATGTAAAGTGCTTTGACCTGAGGCACTGCCATGGAGCATTTAGCAACCGCATCATAAGCCTCTTGATGTCTTCCCATTTCCTTAAGACATCGAGCTTTCCGGTAAAGTGCTTTATAGTTGCTTTCATTGAGTTGAAGAGCTTTTTCAGAGTCCTCTAGGGCTTGATCGTGCAGTCCCTGCATCAATAACCACAAACACATTACAGTCAATAAAAACAACAACAACTGGGAGTGGGACAATTAACTTTGCAGCATAAGCAGTTGTCAAACACTAATGGAAATACACTGTTTGTATTCTACCATTCAAAACATTTTACTAGTATATACGAATGAAATAGAGCCGCACGATTCATCGTTAAAAGATCGCAATCTCGATTCAAACACCCCGTGATCTTATTCAACGATTCAGCTTTATCTATTAAAGCATTGGTATAGTTGTCTCCTCTGAAGTTGTATTTGTTTTTATTATATTGTATTGTGTGTTCTGTCTTGTTTGTTTTATTTGGACCGGTGAGTCTGTAATAAAGTTTTATTATTATTATTATATATTTGACAAGCGAACATTCAAATCCTGCCACTGATCAAGAATACAGCTATGTATAGGTATGAAACAGCTAAAAAAAAAAAAACGATATAAACTCAGATGTCTACGGTAATGGTCAAAATGGACTAAATCACATTTTGAACAATTACGTCGTTACATGCAACAAGTGACTGTTAAATGTATTTTGCCATTGAATCATTTATTCAAAAGATTCCTACAAAAAGGCTGATTCTTCCAGTAATGAAACAAGTTAAGTATTTATGAGCGAGTCATTGAATCATTCATTCAAACCGATTTATGTGGAAACAGTGATACTTTTTCCCATGATCCTTTCATGATAAGAAGGTTCAATTGAACAGATTTTATTTGAAACAGAAATCTTTAGTAACTTCATAAATGACTACAGTCACTATCAAACAATTTGATGCATCCTTGCTAATTAAAGTTGTATATCTGTATACATGCAAGCGAACGCAGATTCTTACAATGTTCAAGTAGGACGCAGCACGGTTCGCATGAAGCTTCTCCTTTATCTCTTGAGGGATAAGGATGTCCTCTGATTCTGCATACTCTGCTATGTTTAAGGCCTCGGTGTATAATTCAACAGATCGTGCCCATTCGCCTTCAAGGAACACATCATTTGCCTCGCCAAACAGATTCCTCACCAAACTCTGAATGAATACCTAAAAGAAATGAATCGATGCTTAATATAAACATCTAATGCACAACTGCAATCAGTGCTGGATTGACTGTGAATGAGACGCATATACCTCATACTGCTCCTGAGAACCAGGAAAAGGCAGGGTAGATCTAAAATTAAACAGAAGATAAAGAAAACATTGAGACTTTGAAAACGCAGGTGCAAGGAACATGAGCAATGATAGATTTGCTGAGAAAAGAAAACATGTCATTATGAATCAGTGAGGGCTAGGTGTGAAAGCTGTGTGTAATTTGCATTCCATAAATTGTTTGAACTGCAACCAAATTCTTTTCATAGGACAGAAATAAACATCAGTGGATGAAGTCTTTCTCAAACCATTTCTCTCGCTTTTCCTCCATAACAAAACTGAAGTCTTTTTCTTCATGATCAACGCTCTTACGTTCACAGGTTTATACTAATAGTTAAAAGCAGAACACTTACTGAATGAATTGTAGGCCTTTCTGGATGTCCTGCCACCGGCTGCTTCGGTCCTGGCATGTGGCTGACATCTTCCCATACACATGTAGGACTTGCCTATGGTCAACACCTACGGTTTATACAGAGATTACACAGATACATTGATTTAAAGGGATAGTTCGGCCAAAAATGATATTTAAACCATGCATTACTCACCCTCAAGCCGTTCGAGATGCATATGTCAATCTTGTTTCAGACGAACACATTTTCAGTTATTTTAGAAAATGTCTTAGACCCTTCAGTGGATATAATGTGAAGCAATGGGGTCCACCTCCTTTAAGTCCCAAAATGTGCATATATCCGTCACAGAAGTAATCCATCCGGCTCCAGGGGGATAAACGAAGGCCTTATGAGGGTAATCCGTGCGGTTTTGTCGTAAAAATATACATATTTAAAACTTTATAAATGAAAATATCTGACTTCCGGCAACGATCGACGCGCGTTCACGGGTGATGTTTTGCTCTGCTCTCTGCATAGCTCTCTGGCTGCGCGGGCGCGTTCGTTCTACGTCACGACGCTACGTCCTACCTCGTATGCCGACTTCCATCACCCGTGGACGCGCGTCGATCGTTGCCGGAAGTCAGATATTTTCATTTATAAAGTTTTAAATATGTATATTTTTACGACAAAACCGCACGGATTACCCTCATAAGGCCTTCGTTTATCCCCCTGGAGCCGGATGGATTACTTTTGTGAAGGATATATGCACATTTTGGGACTTGAAGGAGGTGGACCCCATTGCTTCACATTATATCCACTGAAGGGTCTAAGACATTATCTAAAATAACTGAAAATGTGTTCGTCTGAAACAAGATTGACATATGCATCTCGAACGGCTTGAGAGTGAGTAATGCATGGTTTAAATATCATTTTTGGCCGAACTATCCCTTTAAGGCAGATTTTTTTTAGTATCATGCATTGAAATATATCTTATAGTGCAAAAGTACAGTAATGGAAAAGCATATCCGTTCTGCTCTCTGTTAAGAGCCACTAGTCTCACCCAGCACATTATTCTTGCCTTACTTTTATTAGTGCAAATTGATTATTTAGAACAGTTTGTTTCAAAGAACCGATTCAGAAATTGAATGATGGCTTAGGCCACTTACATGACATACAACATGCTCTTAAAAGGCATTTTAGAGGTATTATTCATGTGCATGTTTCAATAGATATACACAACACACATTGTTGTTAGGAATAGTTCACCAAAATATGAAAATCATCCCATAATTTATCACTGTCTTCCCGTACACACATTCACGAGAGTGTCGAGTCCGAGCCGACATATGACGTAGCTCCTCTTATATCAAAATCCTCCAACATTTCTTTAAAACATCTTGTTTTTGACTTCTAATTCGTGACCAGCATTTTGTTTAGCACTATCCTCTGCGCTTGTCAATACTCATCCAAGCTTATGCTACATCAGGTCAGAGGTCACTCTTCCGCCTGAACGCGCTCATACAGCCGTTGCCGGAAGCCAGTGATTATAGTATATAAAATTTTAATTATGGATATTTTCCAAACAAAAACCCATCACTTTGCTTTAGAAGGCATTTATTTACCAACTGGAGCCATATGAATTACTTTTATGATGGTTGATGCACTTTTTGAAGCTTCAAATACTCAGTATTCAAACACTACTCAAAAGCCATTACAAAGCTGGGAAGAGCCAGACTATTATTTAATATAAATCTGTGTTCAGCTGGAAAAAAAAAGAAAGTCATAAACGCCTAGGATGGTTTAAGGGGGAGTAAACTATGGGATAATATTCATTTTTGGGTGAACTATTCCTTTAATGCATTTTTCTTCGATTGTTAGTTTCTTGAAACAATAATTTAGCTCTTTAAAAAAGTCGTTTAGAACTAACTATAGTGTATTTATAATACAAACAATGCTAACATTAAATCACATATCAGGGCGATATGTTCTCGGCCTATGACCCACGGATATAATTAACAGTTCAAAGATTTGTCGATTATTGACTCGGTTCAGTCGGGTTTTGCAAACGGATTCATTCAAAACACCTTACTCAAAATAAAAAAACCATTAAGGAATTCAGTATAAAATATAACATACTTATTAATCTTAACCCACTTGAGACAATGGGGATTCACAGAAATGTGGCGTCTGATATTGGTTGATTTAACCACATTGAAACTTCTCGCATAACTTAGGTCAAAAGTCTCATTACAAAAGCTCTAGCAATAAAGAAACGCTGGCTATGTCTCAAAGCCAAGTGAGCCGCCTAACTTCACCGCGGTCCATAAAGGTTTCTTCGAACGCGCCTTCGACATCCAAAAATGTACAGTCTAGATAGGCAGCACATTTGGCATTGAAACACAGCCATTGTATGACCAAATTTATAGAAAATTCCAATGGATAATTTTGCTGTAAAACGGGCACCGAAGCTCTGACCTGCTTTCCCGTAAAGTCAGGAACACGTAGATCTTGTGTGCTAGCCAAACGGTTGGTGGTTCAAACTCTTGTGTGACGAGTCGCTAGGTAAACTAGCATGATAGCATTTTTACCGCGCACCTCTGCCCACTCACTCGGCTGAACAGCGGCCGCCCAAACATATGTATGTAGGCGAACAAACCTATTTATTACTACTTTAACAACACTCACCTTAAGTAGACAAATGACCAGCAGGAAAGAGACTGTTCCATACAATCGCTAATGTTTTCATGTGTTCGTCAATCCTGCCTCTTCTTTGGGCAACGTGATCTTCATGACGTCTTGTTCACTTTTTCGGTTCGTAGTTGAAGATGGTTACAGCGCCCTCTTTCGGACAACAGCCGGCGAGATCTCCATTCTCCACCTGCGTTCATTTTCAAACATCGATCTACCGATGACATGCTAACTAGAAAAATGGTATTTTGAACATTTATTTAATCTGCTATTAAGTAACTATGCTATTTACCGGACCACATTTACAGGAAATAACTTACTTCCGCGTTGAAAAACAAAGTTGTTTTGAATCTGTCTTCTTTGCACGTGATATTACGATAACACCGACAAAACGTTCTCAATATTTTAAAATGTGCAGCGCTATGTTAGGAAATGTAAGTATAGGCAATATGGATAATAATGGTTAAAAAAATGAAAGAAAGGAAAGAAAACAAGCCCAGATAAATAAAGGCAGGCCTATTTGCCTATAAGCGCTAATTTATTTGGCTAGGCTACTTAACTTATAAATAAATGCGTGGACATGGAATATAAATTTGAATGATTTAATTTGATTTAAATTATTTTGTGAGAAGAAAGAGGACATGACTGATAAGACAGAACATCTTCATGCAGTCAGTTAGGGTGAATGCAGGGAAAGTGGGTCGTTTAAGTTTTATTGTACTGTGCTCAATGGGTTGGTTTACACTTTCAGAGCATGATAATGGTATTTAATTATAGAGACACTATTTCTTTAAATGATAAAATAGTTTTGGTTGATGCAATATGTCACTGGTGGATGTGGCTACATAAAGGTAGAAACCCCTCTGACATAAGATTTTATTTTTTTAAATGATAAGGTTGCTCACTAAATGTAAACAAATATTATTGTTACAGTTCCTGGTTTGTTTGCTACTACAGTTAACATAGAATCAAATGCAAATAATAAAATGTTTAAAAATGGGTTCGTTTTTCCCACTTTGGCTGGATGTGTTAGATAAAGTGGGCCAGTCGATTCAGGTAAAGTGGGCAACCTTTAACCTTCAGTAATTATACTCAAAATCATTAAATAAATTGGCATTCACTGGTTATTTTATAGTTGACATGTAATCTACTTTTTTATAAAACAGAAATGAGTGTGCCGTTAGGAAATTCAAGAAAGGAAAGAAAGAGCAGAAAATAAGACGAGGTATTATGTTCAATCTCTGGAGTGAAGAAAGGATGAGAGGAGCAAAATGTAGATGCAGAATATGACACTTTAAAATATGGAAACAATTTAAGTTAATTTAAAGTGTTTATAGAAAACTGACAGAAAAAAGTTTTACAATATGGTTAGCATTTTAAATGTTCCTCTAATTGAAATTTTGTTAGCCTATTTGTTGATACTTGTAGTCCCATTTTGTGTTGTAGAGTGTGTTGTAGAGTTCATTTTCATCCATATTCTGATTTCTGAATATTCTGATATTCAGATTTCATTCAATTTAATGTCAACACAGCATGTTCTATCGGTTTCTTTGAATTGCACATGCATTGAGTGAACTGATGAATTTCACTCATCCGGGCTATATATGCTTAATTGGGTTTGTTAAATATTTTGTGAAATATGTTTTTTTGATAATACGTGTTAATGAATCATGCGTTTTTAATTAAGATATGGATCATTTTTGATAAATCAGGGATGGCCCACTTTTACCTGAAAATACATTTGTCTGGAGTGCATAATCTCAACATCTTTATTGGTATATACCTTGCAAATAACACATTATATCAACTGTATTCAAATTGAAATATTATAGCTGGACCTTAAAGTAAAAAAAAACTTTTTTTCCGTTAAAAGGCCCATTACCTGCATTCACCCTAATATATTGTTGCACTGACCAATCAGAATATTCCATTGCAGCTGTACTACTACTAAAGTACACAATGTGCAAAATTAAGTTGAGTTAAAAAGTTAAAATTGAGTTTAAGTTAACGAGTTTGTGAATAGATCGTTTACAGATGGAGAGGGTAAATATATAGCCTTGTGCTGCTTCTGGCGTGTTCGATCATGATTCCAGTTGGCAGCTCATCCAGCTCAAGTTGTTTGTACGGAAAACCCAACCAGCCATCATTGGGCGGTCCCGACTGAGCTGAACACCCAACCAGTCATCAGACAGAGGGGGCACATTATCCAACAGTCTCAGACTTTAACTTTCGACTTAATTTTAACCCTGAGTGAGGAAACATCAGCCTCCAGCAGTGTGTGTGTGTGAGAGAGAGAGAGAGAGAGAGAGAGAGAGAGAGAGAGAGAGAGAGAGAGAGTGAGGATTACAGTAGGAGTGATGTCCTGAGATTACTCAGCATCTAAAATAAGCCCAGCACTGAGGAAGTCTGTTTATCCGAGACTGAAGAACAGAGACTGGACTATTACCTACTGTGAGCACAATGACTGCGCTGTATCACACATTCCTGCTCTTTACAGGTGAGGCTGCACATCTCATTTAACCATTCCTTCTCACGCTGCTTTCTTCTTATATAATCTACCTTTAGTCATTTAGCTACTCAAAGAAGTGTGGCACTGGACACCTGTAGTGTGTGTGAGTGTGATGCCCCCTTAAAAAACAATGTGCATTTACTTTTAATCTATAACATATTTAGAAATAAGTTTTGCATGTGCAGGATGATGATACATATAGAAACATTTGCTTATTTAGTTGTTATAGAACTAAAATTATTCAAAAAGGCCATCTTACTCCACTACTGGGGTAAGAAGCCTCCACTGGCCAAACTTTTACAGAATGATGACTTTTGATATAATTCTAATTAAACTTTTTTGCTAAAGTGTTGTTAATGTAAAATACTAAATCAACTATTCTATTTAAAATTGAATTTGGACAATTTAGCTGAATAATCTAATAACCAATGACAGGCAAAGCAGAATCCTATAGTAAAAGAGATTAATCTGAAAGGTAAAATTATTCTAGTGATATTTTACCTTTCAGATTAATCTCTTTTCTTGAATTAAAATAGCATATGAATAGCATATTAAAAGTATAGCATATGAATTTTTACATAATTAATTGTCCATATTTTAATTCAAGATATGTCATAATAGCAACACTATGAATGCAAAATGAATGATTTCACTCAACTAACTTTTAATGAAAGCGAAGATGTCTGAAATGTACATCTAATTTATGGAAATACTTAATAATAACCCCATTAATTACAATAATTATTCAATTTAAAAATAATAACACTAGAAACAACATGCCACTTGGCGCCTTCTGTGCCAATTCTGGTGGCCCATCTTACCCCAAGGGTCAAATTAGATTTTTTTAAAAGCTACAACTTTCACTCCACAAATCTAAAAACATTGATGTGTCCACAAAAAAAATAATGTTATTAATATATAGGCTATTATTAAATTATATATTATATTAATTTATAATAGCCTACATACTCTATATATTAAGAATAAAATTACTGACCAAATGCATTTAATAGCTATTTTTAAAATATGAAAGTATTCTTTGCATTTTTAAAACGCATAAAAGTTTTTTTTTTAAATAAAAAATCCATAAAATGACTTTGAAGATACAAAGTATGAATAAGTTTAAGATTTATTTATTTATGTAGAGTGGACAAAACAAAGTAAACATTCAGATCATATATATAAAAAATACATTCTTATGACTAAGAGCGAAACACTGGTCATTTAGACTTAAGAAATCCACAACTGGAATCTGACACTTAATCGGTGGAATCTGACACTGCATTGGTGAAAAGTGGCCCTATTCTTTCCTTGGGAAACTCTAGACAATAAAGTACATGAATTTAAACTTTTACCACTTGGTTTGTTTATAATAAATTACTATCAATGTCAAATATTTCATATATGGTATCATAACAAATAGCATTATATGTGAGAATATGGCAATATATTTTAAAAGCACACAGCATAATAATGTTCAAATTGTTTTAAAGTTATTGGATAAAAGTGTCTGCTAAATGAATACATGTAAAAGAAATGTGGGATAGAAAATTGGTTAAATTATAATGAATACCTGGCGGGCTAAATCCCCCCTTTTGCTCTTTTCAGTCAGTATGGCTTCCCTGCAGCCGCAGAGGTCTCCACGGAGTAAAAGGGGTCTGCTGGAACTAGCTGGGGTTATCAAGTGCAGCACGGGACGATCAGCTTTATCCTATGTGATGTACGGATGTTACTGCGGTATTGGGGGTCAAGGGTGGCCCAGAGACAGAGCAGACTGGTAAGACACCTATACAAACATCAGTGCAGTTCTAATGCCAGCAAATAAGCTGTGATTGCATGCACTTCTCTTTACAATGGTTCGATTTGCTCAGTCTTTTTTTTAATTTACTCCATGCATCTTGGTCACAGCGTGTCCATTTCTGTGGCATTTTCCATCTGGGAAAAGGAATACTCCCAGCTGTCCCACACACAAAATAACTGTTTCCCTTAACCTCAGTTTAGGATGCAGAGACCAATTTCGCTGCTCCCAGAGAAAGAGCTCTTTAGACAGCGAGATGAAAAAGAATAAACAAACCTGCTAATATCATTGCACCACATTCCACAGCAGTATTGTTTAATCCAATCTTACAGAGTCAGCAGTTTATCTGGCCGAGCGGCTCTCTGTGTATGAGATCACGTTGTATTTCTGCAAGTCTACTTGAATTATACGTTACATAATGACGAAACAATTCAAAACCAGACAGAACTGGGCTCGGTCCTCTGTGTCGTTTCATTAAAGGTAATCTCAAGGGCATGTGTTCTTCTCTGACTGTAGGTGTTGTCACAAGCATGACTGCTGTTATGGGGATGCAGAATTCGCGGGCTGTCAAACAAAAACGGACCGGTATCAGTGGACGTGCGATGACAAGCAGGCCGACTGTGGTATGATGTGCTATTTAGACCTTAAACACCATATTTACATTCGTTTAGAAAGTATATGATCAATAAGTTATGACAACATGTGTTTTTTATATTGCTTTAACTCACCAAAAAGGTTAAGCAATTTTCAACTTTTACAAGATTCAACTCATTTTTAAAGTCAGTTTATTGTCATTTAAGTTGAAATGACTTAAACATCCAAGTTGATTGTACTTAAAAATGTAAGGCAGCAACTTTAAGTTTTTACATTATAAGATGAGATCTAAATGAGAAACAGAACAAGTCAGTAAAGAGGAAACTGGGTGGGGGAAAAAAAATTTTTCCTTCCGCTCGAGGAAGTAGTAGTAGTACAGGGTGTGTATTATAGCAGACGGGACACTTCAGGCTAAAAAGACTAACCAAACCACGGGATATTTTAAGATCTTGTTCTTGCAGTAAACACCATAATGTGCAATAGGCAACACTCATGAGATTTACAGTACATTGTTTAGCAGCCATAAAAGTGATGGTTTTAATTCATGGTTAAAGTATGGTTTCCTTCACTCTATATGCAAACTACTCATTTTACACAGCCGACAATTTACATTTATGTGTCTTCAACGCAGACGTGCTTAATGACAGATGTGCGAAAATCCTCTGCCGATGTGACAGGGAAGCGGCCAGATGCCTCAGAAGGGCACCGTTCAACCAAAAGTACGCTCTGTGGCCGGATTTCCTCTGTGGATGTGTACATCCCACCTGCAACATTTACTAATGTCAGGACCTAATTTGGTTTAAAAAAAAATCTTGTAGAGCTTGTATTGTATGTTTGATGAATATTAGTTTGAATTTATATTGTTAAAAGGATTTCCATTTTCTACATATGTATTTTATATTTGCATAGTTGACTTTCAAAAGTGAATGGATTAAAGTATGTGCAAAATATTCACAATTTTGCTCATCCTTTATACAGTATTTAGCCAAATTAGCATCAGAGTGTTTTCTGAATGGCACTTCACCATTTTGGCCTGTAGGGGGCGGCCGGGGTATTTCTCTCAGGATAGGTTTAGTTTAGACAAATGTGTCACAAACAATAAGTACCGTACTGTTAGGACCTCATCATGCAGACCCCACAATACACAAAACAGCTTCAATACACAAGACATAAACAGATTTTGCATTTCCTGAGAAACAATGTCCCTTTGATGTTCCAATATGGACCCTTTTGGTTCACACCTTTACAGACAGAAGCAGTTGATTGCATCTGGGGCAGATTCAGTGTAATTAAATCTGATATTCACTTTTACATTACATTACACTTTTACATGCATTTTGCAGACAATTTTTATCCAAAGCAACTTTAATGAACAGAACTTCGAGGAGCCAACTATACTCAATGCAGGTGTATTTGACGACTGGGATTAGGAAGAAAGCTAGAGAAGAGTATAAATGCTGAGAAGATTGTGTGTGTGTGTGTGTGTGTGTGTGTGTGTGTGTGTGTGTGTGTGTGTGTGTGTGTGTGTGTGTGTGTGTGTGTGTGTGTGTGTGTGTGTGTGTGTGTGTGTGTGTGTCTGAGCGTAGCTTGCGGGGGGCTATATAGCGACTGAAAGATGCTACTAGTTTTGCAAATAATGAATTTGCAAAACTCATTATTTGCAAAATCAATCAAACTTACGTCTCCACAATCTCATTAGAGTTAGAATTTATCACATGATGAATCTTCATTTGGCGGTAACAGCCCAACAGATGTCTGTTAAAGCAGAGGGTGAGCGCTTGCTGCTCTCTGTAGTCAAAGTAAACCACTTCAACATCATTAGGCCATATGGAGTTACATGGAATGTGAATATGTAGGTTTACTATTAGAAAAGCTAAAATGTTGACTGACAGGCACTCCATGGGGATGCGATTTTTCCTGCAAAAACGTCCCGAATAATCAGTCCGCAGGCGTTCACAACCTAGGAAGTCGAGGAAGGTCTCGTTTTTTAAAGTTTCGTTACAAGCTGTTCACACATTGACAACAAAAAAGCAATGAATACATGGGAATTCTTACATATAGCACCTTTAATGGCTTTTTAGAAAAATTCAACAGCAAAACAACAGGTGAAGTCAGCTAAAATGGGCCACGGTTTGGTAAATTACATATAATACTACCATCAAACAAGCTATGCATGAGATCTAATGATATTTTTTTTATAAATTAGCATGGGTCTCTTAAATATATATGTATATCTTTTTTAAATGTGAAAAAGTATAATTGTTTTAAAATTATGAGAGTTCTGTTGAGCCACGGCACAACATTCAGGTAAAATGGGCCAGCCGTTCAGTTAAAATGGGCCAACAACATAAAAAGAGAACAACAGGTAATTTCTGCCGAAATCATTCTATTTTTAACAGTTAATCGACACTGTCTTTAGTATGTCATAGCAACACCATGACTGTGTAGACTATTTCATTAAATAGAAAGTTGAGCAAATATGTCATTAAAAATGCAATTAAAAATGAACTGATATAGCTCAACATGCCATTTATACCTAAAATGACCTTTTTCACAAAAATATACGTTTCTTTTTTAAATGAAACTTTTTTATTTGAAAGAGCATGTCAAAACATTGTTCATAAACCTTTTCTTTGTTGGTAAGCTTACTTATAATCACTTCAGTACCCTTATTAGTGATGAATGAAATTTACTGTCAGGCTCACTTACCTTACAATTTCTCTGACAAGCTTCATGCAACACTTTGCATCCCTTATAAACTCACACCAATTAAAACTATTGTTACATGTAAGTGTTGAAGCAACAATGCAAGATCAGTTATTGTGATTGGCTGTAGTAAAAAAAGAAAAAGAAAAAAGAAAGAGATATGACGCTATAACCTCTTAACCTGCAAGCCATTTGCCATTGCATGTTTAAAACAATAATATCTTAGTAAAAACCTAAAGTAATATTGCCAAACTATATATCATTTGAAAGCTTAAAATCTCTAGTTTTCATATTTGGTGGCTGTTATCTAAAATAAATTACAGAGGAGCAGTAATTTATCAATTTGCAACAAGAATATTTCATATTCATTAGGAGTATTTAGGCCTTTATTTTGAAATAACAATAAACACGAAAAATCATGAAAGATTGGTAGAAACCTCAGTTTGTTTTCATGCCATGAGTTCAAAAGATAACACCAATTCCATTTTATGAGAAAAAAAGGTCTGAAAATGTTTTAAATATAAAGAAAAATGTATGGATTCTCGATTTCTGATTGGCTGCGAGCTATAACGCTATAACGTAGTCTTTTTATGCATTTATTAGAGGTTGAATTCAAATCAAATACTGCCAAACCACCCATACTACTTCTGAAATAGGATGTCTACTTCATAAATTGTATGAAAATTATGGAAATACATGGTTCAGATCACTCAAAACATATATGAAAATGGAGGCGCCCTTATATGGGCAGTAATGGAGACTAGTGAAAAAGTTGGGTACTGCGCCCAAATAAAATCTTACTGAAAGCTCATTTTTTTAGATATCAACCTAAAATTTGGAATACAACTTGTTCAGATTCTTGTCTTTAATTTTCTTGCAGTTTTAGAGTAAAATATATTTTGTAATATATATATTTTATATAAAATATTAATAATTATATTTTTACATTACACCATTTCATAAACTCAAACTTATATAACTTTTTTTCTGTTTCATTTTTTATCATTTCTAGACTTCTACAATAATCTGGAAAATGTCTTCTTTAAAACAAGACCAGCCATAGGTCTATATTCCTAAGCATTCCTGAATTACAACCATTTAAGTTTGGATAGTGATTTTTATGTCTATGCAAAAAAAAGGGGGGTGCCAGTTAACATATTTGGCCCATTTTACCTGATAGCCCATTTGATCTGAATTCACCCAAAAAAAAACTCAGCAAAAAATGGAACAACAATAAATGTTGTACAATATAACTTATAACATATACTTGACCTGAATATGTTCAAACTCTCATTACATTGTAAGTCATAGAAAAAAAGAACATATTTAGCATTAATACACAGTTTATGTCTAGAGAACTTCTTTTAAAGAGTTATGGCACTGATCCAGCATACATAGGCCTACAGAACAAGATTAATGGATCATGCTGGAGCTTCAAATATGACCATAGCTGGTCTGGTGTGCAGTTTCTTTTACCTAAAATGAATGTGTTAATATCCAGGGAATGATAAGAATTCTGAAGCTGGCAAAGCTTGTGTTGTCTTTTCTAAGCCAAAGAGGAAATCTAGCTCCCCCACCCTGTGTCCTTAAAAGTCTCCTCATAAATGGTGTGCGTCCTTTGCTTATCCTCGCTCTCATTCCCAGCATTACACAGAAATGACGTCAAGTTCATTAATAGAGCTTGTTGTCTTTTATGTGAATGTATGAGCTGAATGAAACGAGAGCAGTGGAGGGAATCACAGGCCTTGACTGACGGTTATTGGTTGCATGAAACTTACCTCTAGGTGGCACTATAGCATCAGTTTTCATTTACACACAAACCACAGACAACAAAAGGATTTCGGTCCTTTTCAGTTTATTGTTTTATCGTTATCAGCGTCATTACAAAATATACACAATAATAGGCCTAATCAATATTTTAATTATATTATAAAGGCCCTACATACAATACATTGCTTTTTAAATGAGATTCCAGTCAGGCCCGGCCGGGCTATAGCCTGCAGTCGTTTTTCATGCATGCGCTTAATGGTAGCCTAATAGAGAATATGGTCTTTTAAAGATAGCTACCTCTGACTATGCTATGCATTTTTGGTCTAAACAATACTTGCTCCGACGTAAACCCTGCTGTACACAACCATATTAATGAAGATTAATATTAGTGCTTCTTCATAGTGATTCCTCTGTCTGCACAAAAGTTACTCAGTTGTTGGCTCATGTGTAGATGAGGTAATTTAATAATACCAGCATGGTAAATCATGCTAATCTGTCTTGTTTTTTGCAGTGTTAAGGGATTTAAAGGGACATAACTGGCCTTTGTATCCCATAGTCACTACACAGGACTCTCTTGTGAAGTTCCTCACGGTCTGTTGTCAGGCAGGGTGAAGCTATCCGAAACAGGAGAAGATCTGCCCAACAGCCAGAGCCGGAGACCTGAATATCTGGGGCAAGTTCCACAAACACTCACTCAATTGTGTCCTGCCATCAGCGGTTAATGAGCGATGAAGTTATGGAAGTCATATGCTTCTGCAGTCACATGCAGGAGGGAAAGAAAAGGGGTTTTAATTTCACGTCTGCATGTCAGCTTGTTTACTTCCTCTGCGAGCATCTTGAAATTGTAGACAATGCTCTTACTTGTTTGAGTTTTTTTTAACTCATTGAGCATGGGCTGTTCGTTATCTATCACTATAAAGTGGCTGCTGGAACCTGAAAAACAAAGAACTGTAACTTCAACTTCTGTATTTGTACAGGCCGGGTAAAGATAATAGCTAATGACGGAGATGGGTATCTAAACATGCTTGAACCATGATACCTTTTACCACTTGTTGTAAATCAATCATCTTTGCAGAACTTTTTGTAGTCTGACACAATATAAGTCTGTATATTGATAGATTTTACACAAATATCTCAAAATACAGTGTCCTCAAAATGTTTGCTAAAAAGAAACCGTCTTTTCTCTCAACTGTTCTTTTCTTTGCAGCATGTGGTCCCAAGTTGTATTTAGTGAATCTGCACTACCATTCAAAATTTTGACGTCAGTACGAATTTTTTAATGTTTAAGTCGAGTCAACTCAAGTCATCTTTAACAATGTAGATTGTTTCAAAGCAGCTTTACAGAGTTAAACATACAATAAATTAAAAGTAACATTTAAAATAAAGTCTATCAGTCTTCAGTGTCACATGATCCTTCAGAAATCATTCTAATATTTTGATTTGCTGCTCAAGAAACATTTCTTATTACTATCAATGTTGAAAACAGTTGTGCTGGATATTTATGTGGAAACCGTAATACATTTTTTCCAGGATTCTTTGACGAAAGTTCAAAAGAACAGCATTTATTTGAAATAGAAATCTTTTGTAAATCTCTTTACTGTCACTTTTGATCAATTTAATGGATCTTTGCTGAATAAAGGTATTAAATTGTTTAAAAAAAATCTTTTGAACAGATGAATTAAGCCAGTTCCCCTCAAATTCACACAGAATAACTAATTAACATCATGGAAAGTTTGCGCTTATGTCAATAGGAAAGTATTAAAATAGAAAAAGAAAATGTAGTCTACATTTTTAAACCCAACAAACTGCTAAAGCTAAAGCAGTGAATTTCATTTTTAAATGTTGGGGGGCTTCTTTATATGTTCTCAGAGCAACACACAGGGACAGGCCACATGCAAAGATGACCATAAATTCTTAGTACAATTGTGCAATTGTCCCATTCACCTGGATTCAATTGTCGGTTGACTGGAAAAAAAGTGATCAGTTGACTTAACTTAAAAAAAGTGAGGAATTAAGTCAATAAAAACATGCGTAATTGAAAAAAAATCTAATTATGTGAACTTGACAATTCCACATAACAATGGGTTTCATAACTTTTTTAAAGTTAAGTCAACTGATCACTTTTTACATAAATATTACAATCTGACCCTTTAAGTTCCTTTAACCTGTAGCTGGGAGAGGAGAACAGGAAGGTCTCTTCTGAACACTTGGAATCAAGAGATCACAAAGATTGTGTTAGTACGGTAATAATGTCTTCCAACAGATAATAAATGAAATATTTAGAAACATCCAGTATACAAGTGGAGACCAACTTCTTTAAAGGGTTAGTTCACCCAAAAATGAAAATTGTGTCATCAATGACTCGCCCTCATGTCGTCCCAAGCCCGTAAGACCTCCGTTCATCTTCGGAACACAGTTTAAGATATTTTAGATTTAGTCCGAGAGTTTTCTGTCCCTCCATTGAAAATGTATGTACGGTGTACTGTCCTTGTCCAGAAAGGAAATAAAGACATCATCAAAGTAGTCCATGTGACATCAGTGGGTTAGTTAGAATGTTTTGAAGCATCGAAAATACATTTTGGTCCAAAAACTACGTCTTTATTCAGCATTGTATTGTCTTCCGGTTCTGTTGTCAATCCGCGTTCACGAGTCCGCAGTGACACTGCTGACGTAAGACGCTGCTGACGTGTTATCTGGTGTGTCCGTGTATTCGGGTTCAAATAAATATGGGCAAAAAAATGCAAGTCTTCCTCTGTGTGGAAATCCATAGACATGTTTGCGAAGATTGTTTTGTTTACAGCGTGCGTCTCCCTCAGACTGTAAACGAAGCACGGGCGCACCAGATAACACGTCATCAGCATCACTGAACGCGGATTGACAACAGAACCGGAAGACAATACAATGCTGCATAAAGTCGTAGTTTTTGTTATTTTTGGACCAAAATGTATTTTCGATGCTTCAAAACATTCTAACTAACCCACTGATGTCACATGGACTACTTGGATGATGTCTTTATTTCCTTTCTGGACAAGGACAGTATCCACCTTATTCCTGACGACCTTACTGCGTTTTGAATTATGGGTGGCACTTCCGGTTTGGGGAACTTCCATTCAAAAAGGCTGAAACGAATCATTTCAAATCTTAAGGTTGCCCTACAAATAAAGCTGATCCGTCAGTTGTGGATGAGCTGTCCATTTTCCTTCATGATTTATTTTCAGACATCATGAGAATAACGTTATACTTGGTATTTTAACGTGACATGTTATAACAAGAATATCTATGGCAAGAGCTCTTTTCAGTCGCTGCTTTCTTTTCCTCATGATGATTTTTATTTTTTCCTTTGCAATCCGCTGTAAAAGTATGAAAAAAGTACAACATATACGGCAGATTTGTGGTCTGTTCTCCCGAATTTAATTTACGATAATAATTAACTGGAATGCACGAAGAATATCTCGTTATTCTCCTTAAATCCTCACGTTTCTTTCCAGGTTTGTTTTCACAGGTAAATGCAATTTATAATCTGTCAAAATGACGGAAATCACTTTGATATAGTGTCACATAATGCTGAAGTTAATGAACATTTTTGATAAGGCTTGTTATACAATAGGTATATTTGCCTACTACAGTGATATTTAATCAAAGACTATTTTTGGTCTGTTGACCTTGTTGATTATTTTAAACTTTTAAATTTCATTTTAATGTTCGATGGTCGAAGGGTGAGTCGATTAATGTCATCTCATTGTGACACTTTTTTAACGTATTGCGTTCATAGAGCGAGCCTTTCACTGATTGTTTACAGCTTAACGGAAGTTACACCCATAATTCGCGCAAAGCGTCATGGGGCATAGGAATAAGGTGGATACCGTACATACATTTTCAATGGAGGGACAGAAAGCTCTCGGACTAAATCTAAAATATCTTAAACTGTGTTCCGAAGATGAACGGAGGTCTTACGGGCTTGGGACGACATGAGGGCGAGTCATTAATGACATAATTTTCATTTTTGGGTGAACTAACCCTTTAAGGTGGTAATAAAACGCTGTAATATTACCACAGTTTCACCAGGGGTGTAATTGCTTCTCTTCGAAAAGCACTGTATAATTTAGTTCCCATGTGTAATCCAGTCTATGATCAGCTTCATAATAGCAAGCCATATAATTACTGTCAAGGTTTAATGACCTGCACTTGAACAGCTCAAATTGTATCAGTGGGTTTATTTGGAGCTTGGCATTACTCTTAAAAAAAAAAAAAAAAAAAAAAAACATACGAAATTCAGCATTCCTCATATCCTTCCAAAAGGCTTTAAACTCTACTTTTGTCTGTCTAGAAAGCATTATGATCACACGGTAAGGTTTACCAGGGCTTAATTGGTGTAACATGATAGCATATTGCTGTGGCTTTCACACCCTGAGAGATGGATCTAATTGAAGTCTCTGGAGAACCCAGCTAGCATATGGAGCTCCTCTAACTGTTTCCCACCTGGCAACCGGCGGAAGGAAAGAATCTCTAGCTTTTTTTGGTCCCAGAGCCTAAGCAACAGCCCAATGAGTATGGTGTGTGTATCAGCTGACCTGTAGTCTCATGACTTTAGTTAACATTTTCCTTCTTTTTTTTTCTGTGATTATTTGCCAGTAGCCAGTAGTCAACATTTCAATTATAATTGTATTTTTTTCATGGATTTTCCATCCATTTTGTTCAAATTGCAAGACTTTTAGGATGGTGTGTGTGAATGAATGTTTGTTTTGGTGTCCAGTTCATTTACTAGATGAGATTTTATTCAATTAATTGTTGCCTCTTTGCCACAAATGCCTTCGGAAACAAATTCTTCACAAAAACACTAAAAAGATTGAGGTATAGCTTGAGGTAATATGTATTGTAAAAACAACTACACAGGGGGGAGTGTGAGGGTAAGATGAGCCAGTGGGTAGTTGACCCACCCCCTTTATCTTGCCAACTGTACACTTTTCTTGTCATGTGACCATATATTTTGGAATAACCCATCATTTCTGCCAGTTGAAAAGGAGAAACACATGCATGGGAGGAGTGGAAGGTACCCATTTATTTTAAAAACTGTTTTTGGCTTGTCAAAAAAGTAAAAATTGTAGCTGTTACATCAAAGGATATTTGTCCAGGTCTATATTTATATATGATCCATATTGGTGATTTAGCAATGCCAAGAACCTTTTGACTAAAATGTTTATTAGTTTCAGAGACATTTATTTGTTCATTCTAATTCAATTTGTATTTAATTTGACTAGAAACACTGTTTTGGGGGAAGGTTGCAACTTTGGTGTTCAACACATTGTTTCAGAAATTCTAACAATTAAAGATATTGAAATTTCAACTTCGTTTGGTTGGCTTTATGTTTTTAAGTTAGCTTTAAGCAGAGCCGGACAGTAACGGAGTACATTTACTTGAGTACAGTACTTAAGTACAATTTTGAGGGATCTGTACTTTACTCGAGTATCATTTTTGGGGAGTACTCATGACTTTACTCAAGTACATTTGAGAGGCAAATATTGTACTCTTTACTCCAATACATTTCTATCCATAACCGTGAGTACCCGAGTAAAAAAAAAAAAAAAAAGTAAAAAAAAGAAAAAGAAAAATCTCGGAAACCCTCAATTTGTTGTTGCCCTCTCAAACGTGATTGGATTGTGCAGGCGCCACTGATTGGGACAGCCTATCAGCAATCACTTTCAGCTTTCCGCCAAAGTCAACTCCATGGTCAGATTTTATATTACACATTTATGTAAGCCAAGCATTTGGTTTGAAGTTCTTGAGTATGTGGTGTGTTTAACACAGTCAGGTTCAAATGTGGCAGTGGCGTAGCCACGAGGGATTTCTGATTTCTTAAAAAAAAAACTTTAGGAGGCAAAATATATTTTTACTGATTATGTGAATTACACTGCGCAAACCAAAGTAGGCTACTACCCAGCGAATGAAGAAGGGTTGGCGCTCAGTCTCCACAGTACATAAAATATTAATTTTGTTTTATTGTATTTTTCGGGTTTGCATTTATGAGGAAAAAACAATGTTATGGACGTGTTCTCCGTTACGGACGTGAGCGCTCTGAAAGCGGTATAAAAAATGAAACTTTCACAGAGACATCAAACAGAAAACACAAAACCTTTCTTTAACCTGAATTTCGTTTTGCATTAATTGTATCTTAATTTTAATCAATGTTTCATCAACCAATTGCCTGGGTTTAATAAATAAGAAGTAAATAGCAGACAATAGATAAGAAATGGAGGCGCCGGCACGTGAACTGGATCTCGTCTCATAAATGAACCGAAACTCAGTGTATAAGGTAGCCTACTTGCCTCTCACAGACATGTCTACTTTTAAACAGAAAAATTCAAAACGAAAGAAAAGAAAATAGACTACAGACTGCTCTCTGCTTATGTAATCCGTATGAAATGTGCATTTCTCTCTGGCGCGTTCACTACTGAATATCGCGAGTCAGCATCGTCAACTTCATCTAGCCGACACTGACAAAGAAAACACTTGTTTATTAACAAGTGTTTATTAATAAACAATTAAAATATCTCCTTGCTATATTTTACATATTCATAATCATTCCTTTTGCCGATTCTTTGTGACAGCTTTTAGGTTTTTTATTGGCAGCGCTACCCTTACATGTGGTGTGTGTGTGTGTGTGTGTGTGTGTGTGTGTGTGTGTGTGTGTGTGTGTGTGTGTGTGTGTGTGTGTGTGTGTGTGTGTGTGTTGTCCCCGCATTTAAAGATGGGAACCCCCCAAAAAATTAATTAAATTAAATAAAGCAACATGGTAAAAAGATGAAAATGACTTGATTTTACTTTCAATTCCTTTTACATTCTCCAAGGTATTAACATTAACATTTTTCATAACTCCATGTAGGACGTTTCTGTGCCTAAATGTAAGCACTGTGGCAGTAGATTACTAATGCAATATTTAGAAAATTTACTCTTGTACTCTTGATACTCAAGTACTTTTAAAAACAAGTACTTTAGTACTTTTACTTAAGTAGACATCTGACTGTAGTACTTTTACTTGTACTTGAGTAAAATTTAGCAAGGGGTATCTGTACTTTTACTCAAGTAACAAAGCTCTGTACTCTGTCCGCCTCTGGCTTTAAGAAAATAAACATTATTTGTAAGATGAAATTTGATTATTAAAGTAGTTTTTAAAATAGGTAAATTCTAAAAAATTCACATGGGTTTGATTCAGATTCATTTAGATGGTCAGTTTAAACCCAGATGGATCAACTTACCCCTAACCTGTGGTAAATTGAGCCACAGGAACACTTTTTTTGGTCATATTTTGTCATATGGCTTAAAAAGCCATATTTTTAGAACCCTTTGTCATATATATTCTGATCATTTAAAATTATATGAAACCTCCTGAAATTACTGTACTTTACATATATTTTCATTGTACTTTTGCCTACTTTTCTCTTATCTTGAGGACCATCTGGAAAAAAATGGATCATCTTACCCCACTCTCCCCCTATGTTGTGTGTGGGCGATCTATTATGGTATTTCATGATATATGAGTTATTTGAAGATATAATTCAATTATATAGTTATAACTGATATATATATATAATTATAATATAACATATAGGCCTAATTATAATAACATAAATGAAATTATTCTAAGATATAAATGCACAATGCAATGTTTTAAACATTGGACAGTCTGTGTTAAAAATGAAAAGAAAAACGACATACAAAGTGATTGTAAAAAAACTAAATTAGAAAATAAGTATTTATAAAGACACTCAAAGATATTTGTAAAGAATTTTTTCATTTATTACTTATATCTGGCACAGATAGATAGATAGATAGATAGATAGATAGATAGATAGATAGATAGAAAGAAAGAAAGAAAGAAAGAAAGAAAGAAAGAAAGAAAGAAAGAAAGAAAGAAAGAAAGAAAGAAAGAAAGAAAGAAAAAGATAGACAACAATTGTAACATATAGACAGATGTTAAAAAATGACTTGGATCTGTGATTGATTCTTTCGTTTGATTTGACTGTCGAGAGTAATGTCTGGACTTGTAGCATAAAGTGAATCTTTTTTTTTAACAAGCTGTTTCTCTGGGAGCATTGACTCAAGTCTTAACCTGTCTCATCTGTTTTAGTCTAAAAAGTCTTCTCTGGCCCTGTTATATAAACATGTAAATGAAAGACAGGGAAGCACTACAACTGATCCATAACTGCCCTATGTCTTTACAAATATTGCACACACTGTCATGTAATTTATGCGCATCTTGTCCTTCACTTTGAACCTTTAAATCCATTTGGTGGGCTGAAACACTGAGGATGTGACTCAGAAATAAAAGCCATGTGCACTGGCTTCCTTTCTCATTTCCCCTTGACAAAGGCCCAAGACACAGCAGCCACAAGAGCACACAGGAAGTAAATCTTCAAGGACTACCACTTGGGAATCATCGCAGCGAGATTCCCCTGAAACCCGAAGACTTCCAACAGCTCCTAGCTGCGAACGCAGACAAGAAAAATGGCAGAGATGAGACAAACATGCTAGCAAATGAATATCAGATGACTCCCAGCCACCTTAATGCATGAAGCTAGGCTCAGCTTTTATTCAGAATAGACATTCATTCATTTGGTTTGGCTGTGAGGGGGTGGCATGTGGTTTTAGTTAAGAGCTGAACTGCTTGGACCGCTCGCTACAGCTTCGTCTAATGTGTGTGTGTGTCTCTCTTGCTTCTCACTGACCCCATGACTCATGACAGCATGCTATGCTCCTCTCCAACACAACAGGAGCATTACAGATACTAAGAATGCAGACTAATGGTTGGCCACGTGGTAATAGCCCTGCAGTAAGAGGATGCATGGATCATAAAATTTAAGTCTTGCAAGGCAATCGTCGACAATAGAGCCAGTCAGCATTTTCCTCACCACCCCCCTGATCTCTTTAATAGATCAAGGGAATCAAAACACCTCTCAGTAGATAACTTCACTTGTACTGCAGTTGACATGTACTTCTTTATGTAATACATTGAGGTGAGGAGGTGCCATTTTCACCACTGCATTTTGAAATGTCTTTAAAGGAACAGTAAGTTAAGCTCAATCAACAGCATTCAACAACCACCATTTCATCTCGTCCATCATTTTCTTTAAAAAAAAAGAGGCAAAAAATGAAGGCACTTACAATGAAAGTCTAAATGAAGACAATTATTTTTGAGAATTTGAAAGCAGTACATGACCTTGTAAAGGTAATGGCTATACTTTTTATAAAAGCACTTACTTTAATTTTTCTATTAAAACTTGTATAGCTGTAAAGCTGTTTGAAAGATAATGTGTTTTAATTAGATGGCAATGACGCTATACAATTGGATAAAACTTATTAACAGAAATTAATAAGCTATTTTTTCACTAATATTATGTTAACACTCAAATTGTTAATGTCTTGTGGCATTTCTATTAAAACAGTATTTTAATGTTTTTGGACCCATTCACTTCCACTATAACATTGTGACACAGATTTTTGCCTTTTAGGAAATGAGGGACACAAGTGGAAGTGATTTTTTTTTTTTGGTAATCAACATTATGCCACAAATGCTGTAGATTGTCCTGAACCTGGAATATTCCTTTAATATTTATATTGCAATAAGATGTTTGCAGCAGCAGTCAGAAGCCAATTTGCTGTATCACGGGAGCATGTAGTAGCCAGTGTGTGATGGGCTCGTGATAACCACAGAGACAGTGTAGCCAGCCAAAGAGCATGATCCATTACTGAGCCCACTGGCAAACCAAAACAACAAAACCAACATTGTCAAGTCTCTGTAATCTCTTTTAAATGCGCACCAGATGGCAAGGCAACTTTAATAGCTTGTTTGGTGAAAGATACACATTTTTGAAATCCTTGTCTTTAATGCTTCATACTGTTAATGGTCATGTTATCTCTGTTGTGGTGGCAAACTAACTTTTGGGCTTGCCATTAACAAAAAAGACAATAAAAACAGAGAAGATGTTTTTTTTTATATGGCCAGTATTGTTATTAAAGCTATTAGTTTAGCTACATTTCTCAGTAGTGAGATGGTAGCATCGCTATTTTTAAAATCAAGTTTTTCATAACGATGCTAAGTGGTAGCTTATGGATAGAACGCCACGTTTTTCTTGATAACATTTCAGCAATAAAGACGTCTGTTCAGTATTCACTTTGGGCTGTTTAGTGAAGTCATAAAACAGAGAACGACCCTTTCGAATCTTAACTATAAAGTTTTATTAGGCATAACATTTTTCTAATTCTAATTCTCAGTATCCACCTTATTTTTTAAAACAACTGAAAAATAATGCCCACCTCTGCTTAGAGTTTAAGCGTTTAACAGATCTAATGCATTCAAGGTTCTTGTTATCGGTCCAGATGATAAAAGACACCCCCGAGCCCTCCAACCAATGGCGCCATGTCTCCAAGGCCACCTTGACTCTGAGAGAACCGCACCAACGCATTGACCTCCACCACAAACTGATGAGATGAGAAATAACTGACGCTATTTGAGTGAAGTAAACAAAGTAATAATAAAATTAAAAGCAATAGCTGATCATTCTGCATAACTCGGTCGCTATTTAAATCTCACATCATCAGTAAACCGTTGCTTTACCAAGGCAATGACTGACGCGTTTGTATTACATTCCAAAGAGCGGCCGCTGTCATCCCCACAGTGGAAAAAGGGGTACCTGCTGGCCCGGATCGGCGAGGAATGGAACGGTTTCGCAATGAGAACCGTTCGGCCTGGCCGTGAAAAAAGCGGCTCATGTCTCTCAGCATGTCATGACTACGGGGGCGTTGGATAACCCGAACGGCACAACCAAATATTCAAAATGCGCCCTGGGCGTAATAAACGCAGTCTTGCACTCATCCCCCTCCCAGATGCAGACCAAATTATAGGTGCTGCGAAGGTCCAACCTCATGAAAAAAGAGACTCCCAGCAGACGCTCGAAACCAAAGACGTCAATGGCAAGGATAAGTATTCAGCCCCCGATAGTCTATTTAAGGTCACAGGGAACCAACCATCTTTTCCACGAAGAAGAACCCCAGATCTGCAGGGGAAGAGGAAGGGCAGATGAGTTTGGGTATCAGAGAATCAGAAATATATTTCTCCATGTCCTCCCTCTCAGAAGTGGAGAGCGAATATAACCCGCCCTTAGGTGGAGACATACCTGGAAATAAGTCTATAGCACAGACATAGGGACAGTGTGGAGTAAGAGAAGCAGCTCTTGACTTACTGAACACCCCCTTCAGGTCAAGGTACTCCTAGGGCACGTCAGGCAAGGCCCAAAGGTTCATCCTGCAACACAGAACAAGACACAGGGGAGCACACAGACAACAGATAAGAAGCATGACCATAATCGCTCCAGGATAACACAGTATTCTGAGACCAGTTTATGTGAGGAATATGGAGCATGAGCCAGGGATGTCCAAGAACAACCAGGACAAAAGGAGAGTCAAGCATAAATCGGATCTGTTCTGTATGGTTGCCAGAGATGGTTAGACTCACGGCGCATTAAAATGGAATAGGGAGGGTAGTGATTGACTAAAATAGGCTGAATTAAAGGAATAATGGGGATCTTGAGTTGGCGGATTAATGTTAAGTCCCAAAAATTTCCTTTGGGACCAGAGTCCAAGAGAGCATAAACGGAGTGGTGAGATTCAGATTGCAGTCTGGCTACTCTAGAGAGAAGCAGACAGAGAGGATTTATCAATGGTAATACCGCCTGCCAGTAACCTTGTTTCTACAGACAGGTATTGGCTTTTACTGGACATTGAGCACCGATATGTCCGGAAGCACCATAGTACAAACAAAGTCCATGAGCATTTCGTCATTCCTTCTCCTTCTGGAAGAGCTGAGTTCTGCCCACCTGCATGGGTTTCGTTTCAGATCTGAGTCGGGGCTGACCATAGCATTGGGGATGGGCTGAAAGTAGTCCGCCGTCTCTGGAGCGAATCCTTGCCTAGAACAACCCATGCAGGGCCATGTCCCACTGCGCTTCCTCGTTCCAGTTGCTCTCTGCAGCCAGCGTGCAAATCTCAATGGAATAATCCACCACAGATTGATTTCCTTTGCGTAGCACTGCCAGCACACTTCTCTGCTGGAGACAGTGCGGTCAAAAACCATCTTGAGTTCCTCCGAGAAAGACTGTAATGAGGAGCAGAACTGATGTTTCCGTTCACACACTTCCGTTACCCATTGACCTGCTCGACCAGCCAGCAGCGTAATAACTAGAGCCGCTTTAGACTCCTCCGAGGGAAATGCATATGGCTGGAGAGCAGAAAACAGAGAACACTTGGACGACACAAATGTGGCTCACCAGAATAGGGTGCTGGTGGTGGTAGTCGAGGTTCGCTGTGATGAGCTGGGAGATCTCCAGTGGGGGAAACTGACGGTAGGTTAGGCGAAGTGGGCAGGTTCACAGTCTCGGTCTTCAGTTGCTGGAACTGGGCAGACAACTGGGCAACCTGCGCTACCAAAGCCAGAACAGTTAGACCCGCCGCCATGATTTGTTCGTCTTGGCGTTCCATATGAGCGTTTAGTAGAATTTATTAGAAGGATTAACCCCTTGAGATCTATCATCTCGTTTTCAAACTAACTAGTTTCAACAAACTTTGGGCAAACAATGATCTGACAAGGAATGACTGGGAGAATATGTGATGAAGAATGACAAACCGGTGAGATTGACCTGATTAGCTCATCAGTGCGATGAGTTGCCCTAGCAACGGTGACGGCCAACCAGGCCAAAGGGGGAAACAAAATAAGACAAAATGAACACACGCACCCGTGAACCGTGACACATTCTGAATAATCATCTAAATTACATCCATGTGAAATTGAAAGACTTAAGCTGCAGATTGATCAGTCTCAGATATAGATATCCTCCAGGGCATGTCTCATGCTCTCTGATGACATGCACCATGTTTTCTGTTCAAACTTTCTGCTGATTTCTAAATATAACTGTAGGGCAAGAAACGGTAAACATATTCCTCTTGAGTTGCGCAAGGGCAAATTGTCACGTGTGCTTTTTCTATATATCTTACCCTGCTGAGACCTGTGAGAATCATTGCTCGGGATGGTATTTCCACAAACCAGTTGGTGCACCAGCAGAAGAATTATTGCATGTTGATATCTTGGCGTTTAAGACATACCTATTAGCATTTACAAGCAGTGCAACAGACATATTTGGTGTATATTTCCTACTTCTTATTGTTTGTTTGTTTTTATGAAGAAATCTGCACCCATGAATAACTTCTGTCATTATGTCGGCTGATTGAGGTCCTATCCAACGCACTGTATAAACTGTACATGAATGTTTTACAGTACTATTGTGAGCCATACTGATGATTTGGTTGTTTACATAGTTTTTAAATAAATGTAATCATTTCATTCTCATCTCATCGTTTCGAGACAAGTTTATTTCCCAATGGATTCAGTTCATTTTGTTCAAACCTCTCAATGTCTGATATTCTGCTAACTAACAGATGTGACACTCTAAAAGAGGCTGAGTTGTTTCAACCCAACTTTGGGTCAAATATGGGCAAATTTTAAATTTCATTTTTAACCCAACGTTTGGGTTTGTCCATATTTGACCCACAATTGGGTTAAAACAACCCACCATTTTTTTAGAGTGTATCTTGAAAAAATGACAATTGTGTAAATTTCAAAATAACATTCACTCTATATAGTCTATCACATGAAGCAAGTATCATTTTTAATCCATTAAATTAAATACCATATAGTGCCGAAACTATAGACAGGTGATGTTTACAAAACATAAATCTTTTTTGGTATAACCCTGCTGCTTTGCCCCAAGAAAAAGAGTGAGAGATGTAGATTACAGAAGAGAGGAACACTTTTTGCTGCCTGTTTCCAAAGTAACAAGCATAATAAAAAGCATAATAAAAATCATGGAATAACAGGCACAAGCTGTGAGTTCTCACATTATTCTATAAACCAACACTTCTCAAGAGGTTCACTTGTTTGAGCAAATGATACGATCTTTTAATGAGTTCACAGTCTTTTAAAATTAAGCTAATATGATGGCTTAGTTGATAATAAGATATAAATGGACTTTTCTACTTTTATCAAATAATTGAAACTGACAGTGGTGACAGATCCATGCAGAAACAATGACTTTACTGCTAACAAGCTTAACTTATATTTGTGTACAATAAATAAAACAAGCACAAACATGGAGGGCGAGGGGGGAAACACATATTTGCAGGAGTTTTGATAGATTCTCCATTTTAAGAACTGTGAAGGCTCTTTTTGTCAGGGCAAGATTCTACATGGGGTTTTTTGACAACCCAAACCATTTCATGTAAGACTGTTAATGTGAACTGCCAACTCAGCACAAATGGCTCTCCAGTGCATTCTTTAAAACTGATTCAGAGGCCTTAATGACGTCAAAAGGAACAATGAGCAAGTGACTTTGCAAGAAATTTAACACTATGTTTAAGAGAGATTTCGAGTTCTTTGACAGACTTTGCACTCTTAAAAATAAAGGTGTTTTTTTTGGGCATTTATGGAGACGTGAAGAATTTTTATCAATTATGGAACCTTACCATTACTACACAAAATGTTCTTACTAGTGAAAAAAGGGGTTCTTTGGGGAAAAAAATGGTTTTAGCACTAAAAGGTTCTTTGGGGAACCCAAAATGATTTCGTTATCACAGCGAAAATCCCCTTTTGAATCATTATTTCTAAGAGCATATTCTAAAAAGTAGCAGGCAATCATTTGTTGCTCTCACCGTTTCCTTTTTTAATTTATATCAATCGACATTGTACAGAAATGTGTGCCACTGAAGTCTATTATGGTTACAGACACCACCACTTTTGTCATGTGAAGGGAGTTCAGTGAGGAAGGATGAACTGTTGGCTCTGTGGGGTGTCAATAATTACTTTCCCATCTGAAACTCTCCCTTTCTCCTATTACCATGAGTTGAGCCGTAACAGAGCCACAGAACAGAGAAAGCACCACAGCTAATTCCAGCAGGACTTGTGCCCAATGCCCAGAGATTTTAAAGACGCGCAAGCCAAAATGCCTGGCAATGTAATGTTACTATAGTGATTATGAACCATAAAGCATTTAATCCTAATAAAGATTACTAAAAAATAGACACAGAGTATGTGAAAGTTTACTACTTAATATTCCCAAGTTTTGCAGTTTGGCAAAGCATAACAAAACTATCCCCTACTCACATGTGGCATTAGCTCTTCACATTCTTGGAATCACATCCTGTTCCCTCAACTAGCAATAGACCCCTTGTTCTTATAATAACATGGCATGATATGTTAGTGTGCTAAAAGATCACTAAAGGTGAGTTGCTTTTGCTTTTTCCACTTGTTTTTGATTTGACATGAAAATATCTGAGTTGTTGTTTCTTGTCGTATAAATTCCCATATTATTTATGAAGCATACCAGCATTACTCCTATCTATTTGTTCATTTTTGTCAGCATTAGCTCTGGGCAGCGTCTCATTAAATCATGATTGACATGAATGAATGCTGTGGAGTGTCAAACTCCTAGCCATTCATGAGCAGCATTCTTCGTAATGACAGACAAATCATTTCCATAGAGATTTCCTTGGACTTTAGGAATTCCTTTGGTGCTTGACTGTTCTGTCTGTTTGAGCGACCCTCAGGGGGACGGTCCCATTCTATATGTTTCAGCAAGAAGATCAAACTGTGCATGCCAGAAAATGGAGACAGAAAATGAAACCAGATTGTTGCCACCATCAGCTGGATGACAGAACGCTTGAGTAGATGCAGCAGATGCTTAAGGCATTTAGTGAGCTGCCTTCGGTGCAACACAACATAATTGAGCACCAAACATAATATGGGATATTCCCAAATGAATGGAAGAGGTGGCTTTAGCAATGTCATTTATGCATCATACATACTGTAAGTGTAGGCAGACATGTTCTGCGGCCATCAGTCATTTGGAATACACAACTCTTTCCATGACAACATGCACGTAAACATCTCATTTCTAAATAGTGATCAGTGCAAGAGCAATAAGGATTTTTAGGGGCATTATGATGGTAAAACTGAAACACAAGTGCCCCCAAAAGCCCCTCATTCTCCCTGCGGTATTACATTGCAATTCAGTGCAATGTACAGTGCAATTTCAGATCATGCATTTGCAAACACACAGAGTTGATTTAGTGACTAATGTTTATACAGAACTTTTATGCAATAAAACCATTTGCCTCACTATCATCACCAGGCACAAACATATCAACATGACATAATGTAATTCAATTGAGAACCTGTAATTGATACAGTTGATGTAGAAATAACTTTAAGTTTAACTATTTACTCTTGTCGCGCTGTGGGAGTGTGTCCCAGAAGCGGGACTTTGCGGGCCAGTTGGATTGACATCGATACTCATCTTGCCCTCAAAGTCCCGTCACTGAATTCACAATATATATTCAAACATCAACCGTTAATAACTTTAACACATACACCACTATTAAACTAAGACTAAAGCATTCATTTCCTCTATAACTACAACCTCTGATCATCTGGTTGATGTGACATAACCACATAACTTGTATTATCGAATATTACTGCCACATGCATAACTTACTCATATCTGACTGATAACAATACATGTACTTCCTGATTGTAACAGTGAAACATGCTTTTTTCAGTGACGCTGCTTTGAAACAAAATGTATTGTAATAAGCACTTGTATTGAATTAAATTGAATATGACAAATGCATGCATGGTTATTAATTTGACATTTTCAGGCTTGTTTTTAAGACATTTGATCACAAATAACAAGCAAGTGACCTTCTTGAGTCATGGCTTCAATTGAAAAATGTTACACATATGCAGTAATTACAGTGGCTACAAGAGCTATAAGCTATCGCATGAACTTCAGTTCTTTCAAGCATGTGGTTTAAGGAAGGCAATAAAAAGCTTTTTAAAACCCTATCCGTATTATTAAGAGCTTTTTGTTAGGAGACAACTGGGCGTCATTTGAGTCCCAGACAGTGTGTTCGACTCCCTGGAGAGTTCAGGTACTCTCTCAGACACAATCTGTCTGCCTCTGTCGGGAAGCAACATCCGCGAAAAGAAGCGATATGCACCTATAAATGTCATGCGGTTGCTTAAAAAGACACACCACATACAACATCTCTATCTGTCCCCTTTTAAATGCAAACGCAAATTCCCATTGTAACGGTTTAGCGGAATGTCTATTATGACATCATCAATGGAATTAATAAGTATTCTGCCCGATGCCCCAATTCCGATCACACCTGCCATTAAAAAAAGACGCGCAAATCCATATGGATGGATGCAATGTCGCTTGAAACTTACCTCGAACGAATAAAGCACTGAGGGATTGAAAGAAACATCTGTCTGATTCGAATCAGATCTGGTTTCTTTAAGTGCGCGCTATACGTGCTCCTGCTGGTGAGATGAGCAAGCGTCTAGAGGAGCAGACTGACTCTGTGCATGTTAAGATCTCTCTTGCTCGTGCATTGCTTCATGGTCACGCTACTATAAAGCAGGGGCCGAGGAGGGGGAGATGCCATTTTCAGCAACACACGCCAATTGTGCGCTAAATTCCGCGCGGACATTCTCGAGTCTAATGATCATCAATGGGTGGCAGTATGCAAAATCGCTCACATGCGAGTGTCATGCTGCCCGATGCTTTTCTTTTGCTTTAAAAGGGAGCGGAGTCAAACACGTGGAACTGGAAATGGAGCTGGCAGTTTCTGTTTTCCTAGAAGTCATTTCCAAATATAGAAACAAGGAAGGGACGTTCTTAGAAACCCCTGAGTTGCTATGACCGAGTTAACATCTTTTCGCTGTTTTGTCATCTATTTATAGCATCCATCTAGTGTCATTTTGACCGTGATGTCACGTAGCGTCAGTCAAACGGAAGAACTTGATTAACGTTACATGTAGACTACGATGCAATTAATAGCTAGCTATATTGCCGTCTTGCTCTGCGCCGAACATCACACTTGTCAGACGTGATTCAAACGAACGTCTTTAAATACATGTAAATATGTGATTTATTAATCTGCAATCAAACCTGTGGGATTAGAGCACTGCTTTGTTGCTCTCTGCCGCCCTCTTTTGCCGAGCTCGTGGCAGTGATGACATTGCAGTGACGCCACACAACAGATTACCGCGCTTCCGGGTTCCTCAGACAAGTGGTACCTACTGATGATGATGATGTATAGCTATAGCTAATATAAGCATTGTTGTTAATGTTAACGAGAATTATTAGGGATACTTGCTGTTTGTAATATTTTTAATCATATTTTTATTTTATTCAGCCTTTAGATTTTTTTCTAACGTGTAACAGGTTGTTGAATAACGGAACATGCCTTAAAATAAATAGCCTGATATAAAAGTAAAAAAATTAAAAAATAAAATAAACGAAAGAGAATTGAACACAGGCCTAACGTTACTCAACAGACCTACAAGATGTAGTTTCGTTAATAAACATTTTATCGCACTATGAGTAGGCACTGATCAGATTTAATAACAGCGCGTATTATTTCAGGTTCAGCAACTGAACCATTTCAATTATCATTTACATTAGCCTACACGTGTGCATTTTAGCAGACACTTTTATCCAAAGGGACTTACAAAAGAAGATAGCATTCATCAAAGAGCCAATCGTTATAGTTTTCTTAGTGTGTGTGTCGAATTTAAAGCTCCAAAAAAGTTTAGGAAATGGATGGTTTCAGTCTGACAAACATTTCATTTCCAGCTTCATTTGAAGCTCTAAAAAAAATTCAGCGAACAATCCGGAAGTCACTCCGCAGAATGTGTTTGTACACTGTGTGTAACGTTGTTCAATATTTTTATACTATATGTTGGAAATGACTATTGTTATGTTCATTGCTTGTAATTTGACTGGCAAAAAAAAAAAACGTTAAAAAACTGCAGCAAATCTTGAGAAGGAACCTGCTCCATCCATCAATGTACTCGAAATTGTCAAGTGATCCAGAAGACATTGAATAGAAGACCTGGCTGGGGTTAGAGGGTTAGGGTTATGGGTTGGAGGGAGCACGCCTTGAAGTATAGACAATTACTTTAATATGCCCATGTCTTAGTGAGTTTAGTTCCCAAGATCTTGAGGCAAACCAACAGAGCTTTACAACATTTTGAGATATTCTGTTCACCTTTTCACCAAGCCCATATGAGTCTATGTTGATGGACTGTAATGGACTTAAAAGGCACGGACGGGGTTCGAACCCGCGATCTTCGGTTTACGAGACCGACGCCTTACCACTTGGCCACCGCGCCTGCGCTCTGATGCCATTGTTTTCTGTATTTGACATCGAGATATACATCTGTCGTTAGGATACCCGGGCCGCATCGTAAACAGCATTTTGCATCTGTGTGTACATGTTTCGTCAAAACACACAGAACTACCCATGGCTGTTCAGGTACTATGAGAACAATGGGTCTTCTTTGATTTTAGCGGGATAACGTTACATATCTGATTTCCTCAGTTCCTGTTTCCTCAGGAAATTGGAGTAGGCTAAGTTACTTTAGGCTATGAGCATCCAGATGAAAATGTGTTTAAATGGTATGATTTAGTTAGACTATTTTAATGTTGGCGTTTACCTATCGTATTGAGTCAAAAAGTGAATTTCCGATCGTTCAAACCATTCGCAAAGCGTTATTTAGTCTGTCAATGTCAGGTCTCTGTGACATTGAAATTATATACAACAAACGTTTGAGTATACAAATAATACACAGAGGCAGAATTTTGCACTTATTTACTTTTGGGAACACTGTTGATAGATGAGTCGGATGTATCAGTGAATCGCTGTTTTGAACCGCTTGAACCGATTCGCTGAAATGAATCGAACTTCTAAAGGCTGTAAACTCATCCAGATCATCCTCGTTACATCGGATTCGTTTCAACCACCAGGGGAGGCTGTTGAATCGTGGCTTTAGTTATGATATCAAGCAGGGAGTTTGTTGGTGCACTGTCATAATCGCCACATGATATAAAATTGAGACCGCGGAGCTTTTGTTAACCTGATCATGATCCTGAAAAAAAAAAAAACATTACAGATTAAACCTTACACATTGGACTGGATTGCTCCAAACAGGTTTGTGAGTTATTCCAAATTTTTGGGAATAAAAATTGTGTGTGTTTGTGTGTGTATGTATGTAGCTATGTATAGCCTGTAATGATATTGCCTTCACATAAATTATATTTTAAAATATATTGAAATAGACAACAGTTCCACAATGTTTGATCCAGGAAATGCAGCATTGGTGAGCAAAAAATACTTCTTTCAATAACATCTTTATTATTCTAAACTTTTTGACCTGTAGTGTATATATAAAACAACATTATACAAGACATCCACTGGATTTTTTTTTATTGTGGTGGACTTCACAATAATAACTTTCATTAATAACATTTAAACATTATTAATGAATATAATTTATAAATTAAATCCTATATGTTTTAAATATGAGTTTACAGACCCCTTGTACAAAAGCATTCAGCACAGTCCACAACGTTGCTTTCAGACACATACAGTTCTTGAATGGACGTACTGCAGGATCATTATCTGGCACACACTTAAGGTCCAGACCATTTCACACCAGTTTCAGTTTTGATATAATGTATGAGTATGAGAATATGCCTCTTTTCTTAAATGATCTCAGCAGTGAATTCAATGTTCTCTTTCTACGAGGCAAAAAAAACTGTGAAACGCAGATATTGAAGAATAGATCATTTTGAAAGTGTCATTTGCATTTTCCGTTCAGCTCAGTGAAGCTCATAAATGTGTATTAGAAATCAACATTTCTCCTCCCTAAATACAAGTGCATAAATCTATTTGTTATTCATCCAGTTCAGTGGATTGTATCAGTGTTTAGAATCTGAGAGAAGAGCTACATTGGTGTTTGTGGTATTTGTCAAAAGGCTCTATGCTGGTAAATTGAATTTTGTTCCTGCTGAACTCATTATATACTTTGCGACCTCTATGTCAGAATCCATAAATAAACCCTCATAGTTTGTATTTATGTTGCTGCTTCCTATATGTGGTTGTCTGCACTGTGGTTCTTACACCTCTGCATGGAAGTGTATGGTGAAAAAAAAAAGGTTTTGAGTAGCACAGATGGTTTGGTCAGATGCACTCCTTATATCTCTCTGTCCTTTAATCTTCTCTTGTTTTGTGTGTGCTCTTTCATGGCAGGCCCGGGCTCCAATCTTACAGCCTGAGGGGAGGAATAAACAAGAGTCTCTGGGAGAGACAGCCAGAGGTGGGAGGGGGAGAGCAGTACAAAGATGGGGGTGGGAATGCAAGAAGAGCTCATTTTTGTTGCTGAAACCTGAGCATGCTGAGCTCTTGACTGAGATTTCAGAGCGAATAGGAAAGGCACTGTACAGGCAAGGGCCATATTTTGAATAATGCTCTGTGAGTGTTATATTTTCAAAGCGCTGTGTGATATCTGCCCATAATGTTTCTGCTGCTTTTGATCTATGTTAGTGTAGACAAAGATGAAAAAGGTATCTATAATGATATTCATAGTTCTTACATTACACACAGTTCATCATTTAATATGCACAATGTCATGATAGGACATGCATAATACAATGACAATGGTGATGCTCATATATGAATGTATATACAGTATATATATATATATATATATATATTAAATATACACAATTTGTATAATATATATATATATATATATGTATATTAGATGATATATCTATATATATGTGTGTGTATATATACATATATATAATGTTAATTTAGTCTAATAGTAAATAGTAAGCAGCTTATTAGTCAAAATACACTTTTGCACTTTTTTCTGTTTTTATTAATATTTGCTTTATTTGCATGTTTTTCTTTCTAAAAATAGAGAGAGCTAGTAACGTTTTTTCTTGTAAAACGATGAATGTAAATTGAATGAGTAACTGTTAACAGGGATTTATTGTCAATTCAAATAGTTCTTAGTCACGAAGGCATGAAACTTCTAATTTTATAGTAATTCAGAGATGACCATAAGTAAATAAATTATGATATTAAAGATAACTTGAAGAAGGTTGTCTACTTTGCACATTTTAATAGACTTTGGTTATTTTTTTTTTTTTTTTTTTCAGAATTGTTTGGTCAAAGTCACATCTATTTTGTGTGCTTATTACTAAATCATGCGAATTTGCCAATCAGAAACGATTTCTTTGTCATTTATGAGGTGGGATTTGATTCGTCAATTACACTATGTCTTAGTTTCTGCCAGGAGTGAGTTTGAGTCATTGGGGGATGGAGCGATCTTTGAGGTGTTGGATTTGATTGTTATGCAGAATTGATTCAGTCTTCTGAACACCTTTGCTCTCCATTGATCTTCAAATCAATGCAGCACTGGAAACGTATAACCATCCCTGAGTCTCAATATCCCTTAATGAGGCATTTTTTATTCATGCAATAGTCGACTAAAAAGTCTGTTCGTACCTTCTTTGTGAGAACAGGGAATTCTGAGAATGTCTTCCAGCTGTGAATTATGTTAGGTGAAGCAGTTCACTGTTTGAGGTGAGAAAAGCCTTTCTCTGTAGCTCTTGGAAGACAATTCTGATAGATGATCCTGAGGAGAAAATGACTGACTGTCTGTCTTACAAAGGAAAATAGATTTCAGCATGTGACTTGCAGTCTTCACGGAGGATAACAGTGTACCAGAACCCATGATTATGTTGATTTATCATTGCCGGTTGTCAATTTTTTTTTAGGAATCTAGTGTCCTTTTGTTGTTGGAGTATCAGTCGGCATGCTAATGTTCGCTCTATTTAAGAGGTGTACCATTAAAGTGATATGAACTGTTTGCTGCCCTTATTTTGCCAGCAGCAGGACACTGGATACTCTTTTGACACACCTTCAAAGCCTCAGGATATTTCACTCTGTTTTTGCTGACACTTTTAAGCCACTCCTCCTGACATTTCCAGTCTGTTTCAGTCCTTGAAATGGATACCTTACTATTATTTGACACTTTTCTGTGTTCTTATCTGTTTAATCTTGGGTGAAGATTCCACAATCATTTTGTGTCAACAAGAGTGGCAGTAAAAATGGTTGAATCTCTTGTATTATTCAGAAGAGAATACATCAGTCTGCTCTATAATGACCTATACATCTGACCTTAGCAACGGTATGGCTAGGTATTGTTTGTTTATGAGCCAAACAAAAGTATTTCGACTCTCCCCTGGCGCTTTTTTTTCTGTGTGGGTATTGTGCAGTATTTTAATGATGTGTTGCACTGGTGTATTATGTGCCCTTTCGGTGCCGAAGGGAAAAAGAGAACTGTCTATATCTTTCATCATCAGCAAAAGATATTTCCCACTGCATCAACTACAGTACTTTGATGAGAATAGGTCATCTTTTTACTTTATAACTATTAATAATCATTTGAAGCTTGTTTGGTTTGTTATTTATCATTTACCATCCAGTACCTTACCTATAATGATTGGGCTACGTATTTTGGGAATGAAATGAAAAACAAATGTAGCTATAGTATCCTAGCAACACTGTTGCTTTTGGGCTAAAATAGCTCTTATTAATTGACTAAAATAACTATGATGACCTGGATAATCCTGACAAAAACAAATGTTATCCTCTGGGCTTTGAGATTTATTCAGTGTGTAGCATAACAGATATTAACAAAACAATTGCAATTTTTAAAGTAGCATGATTAAAACGTATTTTCAGACACATGCGGATAAGTCAATTTAAAGGTACAGTACCATTCAAAAGTTTGGGTCGGAAAGATTTTTTAAAATGTTTTTGAAAAGTCTCTTGCTAAGGCTGTATTTGTTTGATCAAAAATACAGTAAAAACAAAAAACCTATTATTACAATTTAAAAGAACGGCTGTCTGTTTTAATATAGGCTGTTTTAAAATGTAATTTATAAGCTGAATTTTCAGCTTTCAGTCTTCAGTGTCACATGATCCTCCAGAAATCATTCTAATATGATGATTTGCTGCTCAAGAAACATTTCCAATCATCATCAATGCTAAAAACCAGTTGAGGAATTGAATGCATCTTGAAAATAAAAGCATGAACCTCAAGAAGGACTTATTTATTCAAAGTTGCATTTATTAATCTAATTACATTTTTGTTCCTTTAGTAAAATAAATGTCTCTTTAAATATGTCTTATAGTGCTATAGCGTTTCAAGGATCAGTACCTACAGTCGTTTTTTATTGATAAACAATGAGAACGACTCATTAAATATAATGTATCTGCGGTCTCCCTCCCTCAGTCCAGAAACCCCCCACCTGAGTCCCCCCCCCCCAAACGCATGAGGGGCCACTGAGACTAATGGCCAGCTGCTATTTTGCAGTGACTTTCTTTTCTCACTAGTCACATCGCTGTTCTTGAGCGTGCGGAATCAAAAGTGTCTTTTCAATAAGAGTCCACGGCTAGCCGACGCAAGCCCAAAGACAGCATGATGTGAAGTCCTGAAAACAAGACTAAGTGTGTGTGGTAAATTTGTTTGAGAGTGGTGGCGCCAATGCAAATGCAAGTGGCAGGCAATACCAAGGATCCTCGCCAGGATGGTTTGAATGGAAAATCGGTCATTGTGGGAAGGGTTTGCTGGGTCTGACCCTGGCTGCTACTAGACAAGCAAGTGTGAAATCCGTATGAAAGGTAAGCAGCTGATAACATTGCCCAACAAAGGCAATATCATCTTTCGCCTTCTCTACGTTTTCCTTTCCAGCACGCTCATCTGCCTACGCCGATTTTGTTCGTCTCGTCTCGCTATGTATATTTGTGGCTTTTTTCCCATTGTTGGTTTGTTGTTGTTTTCTTGCGATGAATGAAATGCTCCCAAACATCAAACAGCATTGGCGTTAAGGTTTGAAAAGGACCGCTACTCCGTGGTCTTTGTGCTTCCCTTTTCATCCTCCTTAGAATGGGCAGCATATCGGACAGCACTCGGCTTTGTTTTTTTTCTTTCAAAGCTTATTTCATTTTTGTAATCGCCACCCCAAGGTTCGTCACACTTTGTGATAATATCCAGTTCCATTTCTAATGTTTACTTTGCAATTAGGAGCAAATCACTCATGCCTGTGGGGTCTGTTGCCATAGTTACAATAGGGTTCCGAGGTCTATCATCTGGTCCTTGCGTCCACCAATCAGGTTGCAGAGCTGAAGCTGCAACATAAAGTAAAGATGCACATCTTTCAGCAACACAGTAGTAAGAAACAGAAAGAGGTCCATGAGTATAAGAAAGTACTCCGGGGTTGGCGAGTAGGCGACTGCGCCCAGTCATGGCGGACCGCAGAAATCACAGTGGAGGAGACACCCAGCAGGAGAGGCAGGTGAGAGCATCAACCATTTTGAGACTTAACTCACATTATTGTTCTTGGAGTCGACTCTGTGAAATGTGTCAGAGATGGTGGTCAACGAGATTAGCATTCCCAGTCCAAATGAACGCTGGTCGTCCTGGAGCTCGAAGGATAATAATAGTCTAGACGGTGAACGTTGTGCAAATGAAAGCGAGAAAAAACGGCGCGGCCGTAGTTTTCAATATGATTGTTGAAGCCTCTTCAGATCAATTTTTTCCCCAAAGCGCGATCAAAGAACTCCAGCTGGGCTGTTGTTCGCTTTTCGTATATATATTTTCCGTTAATTTGTGGATGGGAGGAATCGTCGCGCAAACTTAATTTGATCGGTCCGAGAATGCATATGTCCATGTCTTTTGTGTTTTCATCTGTGTGTGTGTGTGTGTGTGTGTGTGTGTATGAAATTGGCCTAGATTAATCATAGCACTCTAAATCTCATTACTTGGAACATCTGAGGGAACGCTGTCTTTAAAGGGCTCTTTGGAGGGGGCTTTCAAATCGGGCCTTCATCAGATCAAAGGCCTCAGATCTGGGATGAATATTTGTCCTCAGCGGATATGTCTCGAGATAATCAAGCATGGTCAGAGGATCCATCATTGGGTGAAGCACAGCAGCAAGAGCTCCATGTTCTCGTTGATTCCAGTCCGTCAACCTGTCGATCCCACCAAATGATTTTCAAAAGAAGACGCCTCAAAACAAACCGAGAGAGGGGGCTGGGTGGAAAACAAGAAGATAAAGAAAGATGGAGGGGAGGACCATCGCCAACTAAAGCCAGTTGTGCTTAAAGATGGCGGCCGGGGATGCCGCAGACTGCGTATAGCACGAGACTCCATCTGTTGAGACAATCAGGATAGTCTACATCGAAGAGCAGCTCAAAAGTTGTTCCCGCTCACACTGAGGTAACCGTGAAGATGGCATGTGCATCAATTGTGTACCGTTGATAATGGCGGCAGTTTCTTCTTCCTCCACGTAGCGTTGTTTGTCGCTCTTTTCCCACTGTCTTTATTATTTACGTCTCTCTCGGCCCTCTTGCTTTCAAAGACGCCGCTTCAATTGGTGCGACCGCTTGCTGTGCATTTCTAGCTCGTAGTGTTGGTGATCGTAACAATCTTTTAAGCTTCTCTGGCTGCGCATTTGTTAGCATTCACGATCTGAATCTTTCGTCCGTTTGTTGCTGTAGCCCCGTGTCATTAGCGCCACATTGTTCGTCAACGAAATAAGCCCCCGAATGTAGCGCTTCGTGCATGTTTTCTTATGGACACATTAATCAGTAGTTTGGTGTTAGACAAACCTCTAACAACAACCTGTTAAATCCTCTGTGGCTAATCCACTCTTGGCCTTGTTAGCCACGATTTATTCAGCTATGACAAAAGATATCAGCAGGACTCCAGAGTGCATTCTGACAGTCTTTAGATAGCACCTCTCTCCCAAGACTTGCGAGCGCTAAAAAGAGCAGCTTATCAATACACCAAAGACATTTTCCCTTTCTGATGTCCCAATCATTCAAATATAAATCAGCTTTTCTCAAACCAGACCCTCGTCGTCTTTGTTTCGCAGTGCTCCAAGCCCAACCATTTCAGGCATGTGCTTCTTTGTCTATTGTCGGTTGTATCTCGAAAATCTCAGTTTTTCCCTCATAATTCAAAGCCTTATTATTCCACTTTTTACAGAAGTGCTAAAAGGAGCCTTGAAGTAACTTATTTGAAGGAATAATTATCTTTTGTAGAAATGAGAAGAGCAGCACTCAGCTTTAACATCTAAATGGGCTATTGTCAACTGATCAGGCCGCTCAAAAGATAAGCCTATTTCAAGCACAGCCTACGAGGAGGGGTAAATTTGCACTGGCAGCTGTAACAAAAACCAACACAGAGGAATGCTGGCCAGAAATGGGGTTTCTTTCTCCTGTCAAGAGGACTTATATCATGACATCAGAATAATCATTCAATTTTGTTTTGCTCATGATGCTTCACCATGTTTCCAATGCAAATTATTAAGTTAAAAGTGGCAAGTTGCAGAAATCAAACATCTGGCTGATTTCTGAAATGGGCAAATTAGAGTTTCTTTTGAGTTTCTTAATGTAAAGAGTGAAATTTAACAATGCTTCAAAATCATTCAAAGTTTCTACCGTGACAGACTTTACCTTTCATTTCATTGGCTGAAGTCTTTCATCACACAACTAGAAACTTTTCGACTGAAAAAAAAGTGGTGTAGGATTTACTTTGAAACAATTTTCACTCAGAAATGGCTAGTTAATTTCACAAATAATTACAATGAAACGGCAAGTAACACATTAAATTAAACGTAAACTTTAAGACTGAAATAGTATTTTCTTGTAAAACCTACTCCAGTCATCTGTGTTTTATTTACAACTGCGAAAAAAACACCTTTTTTACAACGTAGTGAACAAAATAGGCATGGTCAATGTTTTGTGCTTTTGTGTTTGATGATTAATGAATATACAGTTTGCTGGAATCGAATTTGGTTCATAGCTAAAGGAGCACCTGCTGAACTCACTCCTTTTCTTCAAATCCTCATTCACCTAACATGGCTGTCATCACCTTTTTATTGAAGGCTTGAGTCGCACATTAGTCTGTGACAGCCACTGAAATGGTCACGCCGAGGCGGCGCACACAAGACCTGGTGACATGCAGCTGAGAGACTGGAATGTCTATTGTGTGGTTTATTGGCTTGTTGCGTTACAGTCATCGGATTCATCGATGTCAGGAGCAATTAAATCAGTGCTTATTATGAATACTGTACTTTATTTATTTGCATGTTTTTAAAGGTTAAAGCTGTAAGGGGAAGCAATACAGATCTATTAAACATTCATTTAAGCAAGTATGAGTTTGATAATGTTTTAAAGATCTATAAACAAGTCGTGAGCTTAGAATTATAAGGTTCTATCTCCACTTTTGGTCGAAATTGAGTTTTTGACATAATCTTATCCATTAGGTGTTTATTAATGCCTGTGTGGTGTTATTTTTGTAAAAAAAAAAAATTTTGTTAGTAGTTATTAATCAAATAAAAAGGTTCCATCTCACAAAACATCAGGGATGTAAAAACTTTGAGACTCAATATCTCAGAACTACGGAGATAGAACTGTATAATTCTAAGCTCACTAAGTATTATAGTTATAAACAATTAGTTATCCAGATGTGTAGATATTGTGCAACAAGTAACTGACTGTGAAGATTACTTAAAAGGGTTAGTTCACCCAAAAATTACTCATCCTCATGTCGTTCCAAATCCATAAGACATTCTTTCATCTTCAGAACACAAATGAGGATCTTTTTGATGAAATCTGAGAGCTTTCCATTCCTCCATAGACAGTCTACACACTGTAAAAGAAAAGTTGGTGCCTTAAATTTTTAAGTAATCAACTTGGATGTTTAAGTCATTTCAACTTAAATTACATTATAGTTGAATCATATATAACTTAATACAAAAAAAATTGCTTAACTTATTTTGATAAGTTAAAGCAATGTAAGAGCTTATGTCGTCATAACTTATTGATCATATCATTTTTTTACATTGCAACTATCACTTTCAAACCCCAGAAAGGTAAAGACATCATTAAAGTAATGCATGTGACTCCAGTGGTTTAACCTTGATTTTATGAAGCGATGCAAGTGCTTTGTTTGCACAAAACAACATAATTTACCACTTTATTTACAAAATATTAATCTCCAATGTGCGTTCAAGCAACAACTCTCGCATCAACACAACACGCATGCCTCGTGGTGCTCTAGTGAACGTGCGTTGGAGATGAATATTTTTTAAATAAAGTGGTAAATTATGTTGTTTTGCGCTAACAAAGCACTTGTGTCGCCTCATAAAATTGAGGTTAAACCACTGGAGTGACATGGATTACTTTAATGATGTCTTTAGCTTTCTGGGGCTTGAATGTGGTAGTTGCGTAAACTGTCAATGGAGCGACAGAAAACTCTCAGATTTCATCCAAAATATCTTCATTTGTGTTCCGAAGATGAACGAACGACTTACGGGTTTGGAACAACATGAGGGTGAGTAATTACAGAATTTTCATTTTTGGGTGAACTAACCCTTTAAATATATGTGTTATTTAAAAGATGAATGAGAGAAAAAGTAATTTGACAAGTGAAACGTCTGTGAAGCTACAGAGGGGGTCCCTGCAGATACCCACTCCTCTGAGCAGATGGGGTGACAATAGGTTCATGGAAGAGTGCCGTGGGCTTGACTTAGCTTATCCTGCTTAGCCTGCCAGATGTGAGATGCTGCGAAAGGATGGGAGCCACCACATGTTTTAGTCAGAGGTGATTTAAAAATGAAAATGAATGACCTCGGGCAAAGAACCTATCTTTTTCCTGCCACATTTACTGTCATGCTTTATTTTCATATTCTGCCCCCCCCCCCCTTTATGAGGATTTTAACACTGTAAATGTGTCAATTGCATGAAGTAGACTGTGCTGTTCTCTTGTGCTTGAGCAAACTAATCTGTGTTAAGTCAAAGGTGAGGACTTTGAGTGTCTTTGCCCATTTGAAAAAAAGAAAAACCCAAACGTTTCGCAGTGTTATTTGAAAAGTTTCTTTGGTCATATGTTGGCTGTTAAGAAAAACAATTGCCTTAGCATTGTGCAACACTTAGAATTAGGTACTTTTATTATGCTGATAAAATATGCATAATAAATGCAGTGAAATATTTAATAATATTTACTCTCTTATATATATCTCTCATATTTAGCCCTCAGTGTGCACATGATTTTTTTGAATGGTATAACTGTTCCAATATATTTTAATTATATTGTTTATTGCTATATTTTTGGTCAAAGTTACAAATCAACGTTAATCTCCGAAATACTGTAAAACAAGAAAGATGTAAACATAAAGCTGTTTTATGTTCTCATTTTAGTGCCCAGAGAGAGAACTGGGATTCATCACATTACAATAAGTCACATGTTGATGTAACAAACATTTAAACAAGAAGATTTATGATGCCATTGGCAATGCTAGAAAACATATAGGTAATTACTTTTATGGGCCTGCTATCATGCCTTGTGTCACGTACCACAAAGTTTCAGAGTTGCGTTTATGGTGCGGGATGTCCTTGAAGCTGAAAATTACTCTCGTTGATATAGATTATAGACAAGAGTGACACAATAATCCCATTAGTCAGACCTGAAAACCTTTGGAATTTACGATTACCAGTGTTCAGCTGAAAGCAACACTACTTTTTTTGCATTATCTTCCTCCTCATCTCATAATTTTACCAATAGTTATGCATAATTACATGCAACTAACCCTAAATCAAACCTACACCAAAAGTACATAGTTAATTATTGTTACACAGTACTAAATGCATAATTACACTGACACGGACTCCTTAAAATAAAATGTAACCCCAAATCCTAACCCTAAGTACATGTTGTTAAATAATATTATTCAGTTTTTAAATGTGTAATTACACTGTAACAAGAACACCTTCAAATAAAGTGTACAGTAAAATTGTTAACAAATCAGGTCCAAAAACACCAATAACACATCTAACAATTGCAGACTTACAAAGGAAGACACTTTTACTTATACTTCACATTTTATTTACTTAAGTTAACAAGTACAAAACATCAGTCTCCCTGAAATGGTGTGTAATTATGGAAGGAAGTGAATTGAATTGTTGGTGATGATAAGGTTAGATAGTGCATTGTATTACACACTGTAAAAGTTTCTGCCTTCAATTTTTAAGTACAATCAACTTGTACGTTTAAGTCACTTCAACTCATTAAACTGACTTTTTTTTTTTTTTTAAATGAGTTAAATCTTGTATAGGGTATAAAAAAAGTTGAAAATTGCTTAACTTATTTTGGTGAGTTATAAAGCAATGTAAAAACATATGTTGTTGTCATAATCATATAGTTTTTTTTTTTACAGTGCAGGTGTTGAATTGATTTATCATTATATTTATACCGAATATACTCTTATTTGTGACATCCCTGCATCAAAAAAAATTCACAAAGTGTTCTTCGTTCTGCCCTTGCATGCAGCAATAACTGTTGAGTGTGTGTTTATTTGACTTTTCTTCTAAAGATAATGGGTTTATTCAATAGCTTCTGACAGTCTTTGCACTGGTGAGAGGAGAACTGGAAAGTGTAATTGTTTTCTTTGTCTTGTGCAACCCACCAGCAATCACACTGCAGCTGCTTTGTAGCGGAGCAGGTACTTAAGCTGAATGTGCACCTGTCATGTCATTTGTCTAAGAGTTCCAAGGCCACTCAACAGGTAGCAGAATGGCAGCTACAGCTGCCAGTCACAACCTCCGTCAAAACTCACGCAGGAAGCTCGGCGAACACAGCTGTCAAATGATTCCAATAGTTTCCTCTGGGACCGTGACTTTCACTGTATGTAGAAGAACGACGATAGAACAATCTGACATTCACCCATGTGCCTCTGACCTCTGGTTACAGTTTCCCAAATGACTTAATGTGGATTCCTACTCGCCTCCGACTGTGACGCCCTTTGTGAATGTTCCAAAGGCAGGAATAAGAGCAATTACTAAATACTCTCCTAATCTGTCCGATCTCTCCAAACCGTTTCCAAACACCTCTATTTCATGCTATTTACCTCTTGATTGTTTCCAAACGGTTGCTCCGAGGTTGTGCACGGAGTTGGTATGCGCTCATGGCCATGTGTTGGCTCGTGGTGGGGGGCCCAGTAATCAAAGCCAGGCCTCAGGAAGGGCAAGGATAGATCTGAGTTTGCAGCTGCTGATGCCATCTGATTTGAGCACTGGCCCAGTATTCACTAGCCCATACATAGGGAAATATGTCCTTTGGCTGGAAAACACGATTTGAAAGAATATACAAATCCAACACATTTACAAAAACAAATCGCTATATATATATATATAATTTTTGAAAGAAGTCTCTTATACGCTCACTAAGACTGCATTTATTTGACAGTAATTATTTTATTTATTTATTTTATTTTTACTTTGTTTAATGTTGCACAGATTAGATTGCATCCAATTTCGTTGTACAGTACATGTATAATGACAATAAAGGTTCTATTATTATCTATTAAAATCGCGAAATATTATTATAATAAAAAAACTGTTTTCTATTTGAATATCTTTTCAAATATAATTTATTCCAACGCATTCTCATCCCAAGGCGTAATCTTATTCACACTTTTGACCATGCTTCAAAATCCGACGCACATGGCACCCTTTAGCGTCAGGTAGATGACGCTCATCCTCGGGCGTCATCTAACGCCTTTAGCGTCAGTTAGATGACGCTTCCGTTTTTAGCGTCAGTTACATGACGCTTCCGTTATGGGTAGGTTTAGGTCTGGGGTAGGGTTAGCGTCTCATATTGACGCTAAAGGTTGCCATGTGGGTCGGATGTTGACGCATGGTCAAAAGCGTCAGTTAGATGACGCCTTGTGATGAGAACGGGCTGTTTATTCCTGTGATGCAAAGCTGAATTTTCATCATATTACTCCAGTCTTCAGTGTCACATGATCCTTCAGAACCCATTCTAATATGATCATTTGATGCTCAAGAAACATTTCTTGTTGAAAACAGCTTTCGGTGCTTAATATTTTGGTGGAAACTGTGATATATTTGTGCAGGATTCTTTGATTAGGCCTAATATAAAGTTCAGCAGAACAGTATTTATTTGATATAGAAATCTTTTGTAACATTAAAAACGTTTTACTCGCACTTGAATCATTTAGCTAAATGTGTGATTTCTATTTTTCTTACATACACTTAAACTTTTCAATGGTAGTGTATCACCGTTTCCACAAAAATATTAAGCAGCACAACTGTTTTCAACATACATGTTTCTTGAGCATCAAATATTAGAATGATTTCTGAAGGATCAGGTGACACTGAAAACTGTAATAATATTTCACGAAATTACATGCTAAGTATTTTTCATTATATAAATGCAGCATAAGAGACTTCTTTCAAAAACATTTTGATAAAAAATCTAAATTATTCCAAACTTTTGACCGCCACTTTTTGACCGCACTAAAGGCTTAGTTTGGAGCTAGGTTGCTTCAAAAAATAAATAAATAAAAAGTACACAGTTGAACATTTGTAATGATTTGATATTAAAGGTTTTTTTATACTTGTGTTTCAGATTCGAATGGACACAGTCAATAACCTGGAATGGACCGATATTTTGTGGACAATCACCTTGGATTCTCTGAAAACGAGGAGGATGCAGTTTTTACTGGAACTTGAAATAATCAATGGTATTGAAATGGAATCTGCTTTCAATGGAGGGAGAGTTGGGGGATGCCAGAAAACGCAAGACAGAAATATACGATTTCCTCAGGTAATGCATTTACCTTTTCATTATTAACCAACTGAAGCATGGAAGTACAGCGCACATATGCATGCATGTACACAGAGTACGTCATAACAATAAGAGCCTTGCTAATTTTGCTAATTGCAAATTTTAAAATGTACACATATACACACATTGATGTTTTGGGTCAGTAAGATTTTTTTTTAAAAGAAATTAACACTTTTATTTAACAAGATTAAATTGACAGTAGAAGAAAGCCAGTTAGAAAGATTTCTTTTTTAAAATAAATGCCGTTCTTTTGAACTTTCTATACATCAAAGAATCCTGGAAAATGTGGATCACAGTTTCCACCAAAATATTAACTGCATGTTTTCAGCACCGATAATAATTAGAAATGTTTCTTGAGCAGAAAATGATCATATCAGAATGATTTCTGAAGGATCATGTGACACTGAAAACTGGGGTAATGATGCTGAAAATACAGCTTTGTTATCACAGACATAAATTACATTTTAAAATATATTCAAATAGAAAACTTTTATTTTAAATTGTAGTAATATTTCATTATATTTTTGACGTTTTACTGTTTTTCTGATCAAATAAATGCAGCCTTGGTGAGCATATTTAAAAAAAAAGAAAAAAGAAAAAAGTTACCAACCCCAAACTTTTGAACATTACTGTATATTGTAAACAAACCGAAAAGAAAACGTAAGGGATCATTTGGTGAGGTCAGCAAAATTTCTTAGGAGAACTTGGCTTGGCAGACCTTGACAAATGTTCCTTTAATGTTCTTTTGTGAACATTACATTAAGGTGCGTCAAATTCCGAGATGAATGCCTAACTACGCCCGGTCTTGATTTCCCATGAGCAATTTGTAATATGTCATTAAATTCATGGTTCCACACAAACTACTCTTTCATTTTCAGATGAGCTAATCAAATAAAGTCATAAAAAGGAGGAACAGGACTTCACATTCCAAAGGCCTTTGATCTTTTTGCAATGAATCCATGAGATTACATGCCTGATTATATCCAGGTGTTGAGTCATAACTTCAGAGGTTCAGTGCATGCATACGAAGTAATATTCGTCTTTAAGGCCTGCTAATTTTTTTTTTAAAGTCATAAGACAGGAATTCCTGAACTAACTTATACATCCCCTCTTACTTTCTGCATATCATTTTCAGAGGCTTTCGACTCTCTCACATGTAGTGTAGGTTTGCCTGTGTCCAGTCTGATGACATATTTCTTGCTCTTGTCTTATAGGCTAAAAATGAAAGAGAGGATATTTGTATTTCCAGTCATTTATCTGTATGGTTTATTAGACTTTGAAAACATGCATAAGGATTTTAAAGATATCTTCTGCTGCATACTTTTTCATGACTGAAAGAAAAGAGCAGTGTTTAAATCGCATACATTCTTTCTTTCCCCGACATTGCTTTCATCTTTTGTCAGATGGAGAGATATAATCTGAAATGCACCTTGATTCTAATCTCCTTTCACATTGAAAGAGTGGTGGAGGCTTTTTTCTTTCTCTAGTTTCTCATGTTTTTGAATGCTAAACTCCAGGGATTTGAGTTATGTTTTGGTACATTTCGTTGAAATTTTAACAAGAAGATGAAGCTTGATCTTTTATTCCACAACAATTTATATTGCACACAATAGGAACACAGCAAAAAGTGATCAGTTGACTTAACTTAAAAAAAGTGAGGAAACCAGTTGCCAGTCAATAAACCTCATGTTTTGTGAACTTGACAATTCCACATAGCTTTAACTTAATTTTTTCAATTGCACATAAAGTTTATTGACTTAATAAATTTAAGGCAACGGGTTTCCTCACTTTTTTTTAAGGTAAGTCAACTGATCACTTTTTACAGTAAACTCACAAGGAAGGGCATTACGTGCACCCGGCAAACATCTGAAAAACTTTATTTGATAACAGCACCTTTGATCACAGCTGATCTTTTTTTTTTTTTTTTTAACAGATAGCATGTCACGGAAGAGCTGTGAAATGTGTGTCAATGACACTGCATAATTTATGCATAGGTTATAGTCCACTATGACTGTGTACTACTCAATGTACATCTTCTGATTAAGCCTATTAATAACTGGCACATCAGCAGACAAAAATTTGTTTACAAAATGTATAGATAATAGATGTGCACTGGTCTTGGGCTTTATACTGACCAGTCAGTTTGGCTGGATGAAGTTTGTTTACTAACTACTGCCTCTTCACACTAAAGTTGTTTGATTATCTTTTGTACCTGTTCGTCTATTTTTCTCTCGCTCTGTCTCACACTATATATAATGTACATTCTTGCATTCAGTCTCAAGAATTTGTTGCATGTTGTTGGTGGTTCAGCCACGACCTCTCTCTCTCTCTCTCTCTCTCTCTCTCTCTCTCTCTCTCTCTCTCTCTCTCTCTCTCTCTCTCTCTCTCTCTCTCTCTCTCTCTCTACAGCGGCTGTGTGTTAGACGGAGGCATTTTGTGGTGTGGCAGCTGTGGCCGTTGTGTGTTTGCGTGCGGTGCTTGATCTCCTGCTGTTTATCCTTAGTCTGTATATATGGAAGCTGCAGGTCATTGCGTATATTTCATCACTATAGCAGGGAATGATTGCTTGTTTGGATATGCAAACTCTGTTGACTCAGGCTCTAGTGTTATACTATGTCTGTAGTACATACATATTCTAAAAAAGGTCCGTAAAAATGACCCAATAGACCTAGCCAGCGTAGACGCCATTTTGATATGCGGATGAAAACGAGGCTGTGAGGGATGGACTTACATTCTTTACCATGGCAAACGCTCTATAAAAGTATAGTAATTTTCAAAATTCACAACTTTCAAAACTATTTTATGTAGTTTTGTCTACTGAAAGTTATTTGGAAAGATGTTTCATTAGCTGAATAATTGGTATGTTAAACAACAGTACAATCCATTGAACACACTTAAATCCCTCACAGCATCCTTTTCAGCCGTGTCGAAATTATATAAATAGCATTGAGGTATATGTACTGTGTTAATGTGAAGGAATTTTCCATATTGTTCACGTGTGTTTTATTTGCTTTTTGAATGATGCATTGCATTGTGTTTTATGGTTTAAGGAATTGCCTGTTGTCCTCCGTTTTTTGAGAAAAAGTTTATTTTTATATTATTTGGTATGCAATTTGTTTTAGATCAGCACTTATTGTAAGTGGAAAGTAAACAATATTAGTACTAGTAAATGGTCAAACGAATGACACGGCAGGTCATGTGATGTCAACATGGCGGCGTCCATGAGGGGGCGACCTGCTCATTGTAGAGTAAACCGCTTTTTCTAGAAGACTGCTATCTTATCTCATCATATGAACATCGTTTAAATTATATTTCTCAAAGTGCTGTTCACCTGGAACCGTTAAATTAGCAAACATTCATGAGAGCACCTTTAAAGTGTAATGGACGTGGATTGAATGCGCTCTCTTCACACTCCAGAGTTTCCTCGCCTTGGTCTTTTTTTTCTTCTTCTTCTTCTTCTTCTTCTGCAGGCGGCAGTGTGATTTCTGGCCGTGCGCGGCGCTCACATCTCCTGCTCCTCTCTCACTCACTCGCTCTCTCACTCGCACACGGGCACAGGAGTGTGAGAGACAGCCATGGAGAGGTGGAGAAGCGACTGTTTTCTTTGTTATTTTTAAACTCCGAGATCCGCATCGATGACACGATTCATATCTCGCCGCATACAACGCTATTCCCGATGCGCTCGGAAACGGAAAGTAGATTCTCACAGGTACAGTACGGAGCACTTTTTTTCTCCTCCTGGCTTGGGTGTAATGGGGGTTTGCGGTAGCGGAGGGAGGGAGAGAGAGAGTGTGTGTGTGTGTGTGTGAGAGAGAGAGATGAAACGCACCGTCGCTTTTTTCGCTGCTCGCGTTCGAATCCTCTGCGAGGTCGAGCGCGCGCTAATAAAGCTCTCGCGCTCGGTTTATCGGCGCGTGTTGGAGTGAGAAAATCAGTGTTGCAAAGTTGCACACTAGTCCCTGGGCTGCGGAAGGGCCTGGCTCTGTGTGTGTGTGTATGGAGTTTGTTTCTTACTTTCCCCTCCCCCATCCGCTCCTGCTGCTGCTGAGGCCGAGACATGAATGCGATGAATGTGGGGCTCACTTCAAAGCAGATCGCGAGGGCAGCAAAAGGGGTGTTGTAATGTCGTCAGCGAAGGAAAAACGCAGCGCGAGCGAACGCTATCCCTTTTTAGATGGCCGTTTCCCCCCCGTGCATAAGTGGGATAATCGGATATATTGGCGTTTTTAGTGGTTAAAGATGGCTAGCGGTGACAACGTGTTCTCACACTAGTTGAGTCTGAACCGTTGAGTGGATCAGCAGAACAAGCTCACTAGAAATGTCGGCTCGTGCATTCAAAGATGGTGAAAGTGTTTTTCACCGTCTATGCTCACTTGTTCGGGAAGGTCTCGCGCCGCACGTACTTCCTATCCTCGCGCGTTACGTTCTTTGATGCGGTGGATGTTCGCCGTATTTATGTTTTTTTTAAGTTATCACAGCTTGTTTTGTGACTAGCTCGTTAGTAGCCTCTTTCAGTTTACACCCGTGGTGTTTACCGGGGCTTTGTTTTCAAATAACAGCATTTGTGTGCGTAAAATGTTTATAAATTCGCGTCTTGTGCTGGATTAGCCTGCTAGCTCATCGCCATTAAAGTTCGCGCTGTTAAAGTTATTGACTAGGGAAGCTCAAGGTTTCTCTCCTCCTTAGCTGGCTTCATCAAGAACATCAGACGAAATGTAGCTGGCAGGCAGTCACAGGTTTTAAGGTCGGAACTTGAAAGTGTTGGATTTATGGTTGGTGTCATAAATCGTGTCACAGGTGAGTTCAGGACTGTTTGTGCCATGATGGCTGCCCTTTTGCACTATCTTAGCTTTAAGATAGATGCCTGAGGCCACGTCAAGTTTGATAGAGGTTGTAGAGCACTGGAGTGTTTAATTAAGCTTAGATGATACCGGTTTTAAATTGTCTAAAAGCTGTACTGTTAGTTAGAGCCATTATTACAGTGTTATTGACTTGGATCTCTAACGTTCATGTCTTCTACGGTAACGCTTTATTTTAGCGTCCTCCTTACTATAGTAATAACTGTAAACTGTCCATTATATGACATGCAACCAACTCTATACTAAGTACAATATGTGACTATTTACACTGTAACAAGGACACTTTTAAAAATAGTGTAACTGCCTTTACTTTCCTCATCTTAATGCTATATGCAATGCACAGAATTAGCTTTTTATTGACAAGTATTTCATAAGCTCAATTATGATACAAAAATGATAATTTTACTTGATACATCTGCAACAGTTGGTCATAGTGTTATACATCTTTATATTTTCACATACAATCCACAAAAACACACTATGATACGAGTCAATTTTAGTTATTGATGACACTGTGGTCTCTTTCTTTTTATTATAGAAATTTGATTCATTGTTGATATAAAGTACCCAAATTCAAGGTGAAGTTATGTCAATTGTCATTCTTGACATTAGCAGCACTATTTTACACAGGGTTTTACACTGTATTCTGCGTCAAGCAGTATTACTTTGCTGAACTGACCATGTCGAGCCTCATTGAATGTTTTTCCATGCCTCTCTCTCTCTCTTTACTTCTCTTATAGGAGGAATTCTTTCACAGTGGCATTAATAGAAGTCTGGATATAAACTTTCTGCCTTGTGGGCTGTACTGGGACAGGGTGCAGGGACACTATGAGCATGAGCGTAAACGAGAACTTGTGTTATCTAGCAGACCCGGGCAGCAGCTTCACTGAGGATGCCCCCAGACCCCCGGTCCCTGGGGAGGAGGGCGATCTGGTGTCCAGCGATGGACGGCCACAGTACAGCCACAGTTTTTACTCCTCCAAGAGCGAGAGCCTCAAGAACGAGGCCCCCATAGCTACACCCAGAAGACCCGACCTGGATCTGGGCTACGAGCCAGAGGGTAGCGCTTCCCCGACGCCGCCCTACCTGAAGTGGGCCGAGTCCTTGCACTCGCTTTTGGACGACCAAGACGGCATCCACCTGTTCAGGACTTTCCTCAAACAGGAGGAGTGCGCCGACATGCTGGACTTCTGGTTCGCCTGCAGCGGCTTCCGCAAGCAGGAGAACAACGAAGGCAACGAGAAGATGCTGAAACTCGCGAAAGCCATTTACAAAAAGTACATCCTGGATAACAACGGGATCGTGTCGAGGCAGATCAAACCCGCCACCAAGAGCTTCATCAAAGACTGCGTGATGAAGCTTCACATCGATCCCGCCATGTTCGACCAGGCTCAAACCGAAATTCAGACTATGATGGAGGAAAACACCTACCCTTTGTTTTTGAAGTCCGACATATACTTGGAATACACTAGGACGGGCGGAGAGAGTCCCAAACTGTTCAGTGACCAGAGCTCGGTGTCAGGGAATGGCAAAATTCTGCCGGGCTACTTGCCAACTGTGAAAGAAGACGAGGAGTGGAGGTGCGACCAGGAGCAGGAGCAGAACTCTGAAAGCGACCCCACTCCCAGCAACAGGCTGACCCAGAAGCTTCTCATGGAAACCGTGCCTCAGCGGGTGGCCAGCAGTAAAAGATATCAGGACAACCGTGAGTACAGGTAAATCCCTGCAGCTTTGAAAACCCTGTCTCTCTTCTTCCATCCCCCTTCCCCCCCCCTCGCGGTGCAATCGCAGTCAGAAGAAAAAGATAAAAAGGGAATCTGAGTTAAGCACAGCCTTCCACAGGAGATGAGAGGAATGCAGTATAGGCAGAAACCCCTAAGTAGCTGCGACTGAGGTAGCAAGACAGATACTGGGTCGCAGCGTTGTCTTTGCCTACTGCGAGTTGGTGCAAGTGGGTGCTCTTTGTGTTCTCCATGCAGGTGTCTCTTGAATGGCAGGCTTTGGAGCAGAATAAAGGTTTCTTCAGGAGAACCACAACATGGATTCTCTTTAGAATGTGCACAAAAGAAGAAACTGCATTGAATATTTTGCAAGAAAGAAAGAATGTGCACTCCAAAAAGTTTTGAGGTATAGATTTAACAGATGCATTCAGGGACGATTTATGTATCTGATCTTATGCCCTTTGAAGTCCATAGCCGCGTATGGATTTGTTGTGTTTCTGAATGTTTAGATCTCTATCTCTCACACCACCCATAGTTTGCTCGGCGAACAAGCGTATTGGAATGTATGCTTCAGGTATTGTTTTGCAATGCATTTTTTTTTTTGTGCTCAGACATTCCCGAGGCATTCCTCGCCACCAGTTGTGACGGCCCATTGTGCTCTTTTATCTTTCTCGTTCATATCGTGCATCGCACCAACATCGTTTAATCTGGAGGACGTGCTTTTTTTCTTTTTTTAAGCCGTGCTGTGAAATTTACAGCAAATCACTTGATGCATCAGAGCCTCGAGTCCCTCCATATGAGCAAAATGGGATTTAGAGATGTGACTGCTAAATACTTTAATCCTTGTCCTGCTGGAATAGAAAGCGGTGCATGTGGGCCTTTGAACAGCCTCTGCTGAAGATTACAAAGCTTTCCGCCCTAGATTTAAAAGCAAATATCGACAGGTGCTTTCACAATGAGATATCAAAGCAACAAGGCACTCCAGGTATGGGTTGGTTTTAGGCTTTACCATGGTAAAACATTTTTTTTTTACTTTTACATGGGTGTTATAATCAAGCTACAGCAGGTTTTTGTGCAGTCAAGCTATACGTATGATGCATTGCATAATTGAATATTTGATGGATGCTATGCATGTTGCCATATGACCTCTATCTTTTAGAGCATGCACAAAATGCCAAATTGTCAATTGTAGTACAATTTGAATGCATGCTGGACAGAGCTGAGCTAAAATAGCATTATCCAGCCCTGATATTCCGACTTAGAGGGATAGTTCGCTCAAAAAATAAAATAAAATCTGTCATTTGCTCACCCTCATGTCATTCTAAACCTGTATGACTTTCTACTCTGGAACAAAAAAGAAGAGATTTTGAGAAATGTCCCTTCAATTGTAACCAAAACCGTTTGGTTACCAGTATTCCTCAGAATATCTTATTTTTTGTTCCACAGAAGAAATTCATACAGCTTTTTCACGAAATGAGGGTAAATGATGACACAATTTTCATTTTCGGGCGAACGATCCCTTTAAAATTACTGGGTTGATGCGATTTCAGCCAGACTGCAGTGCTTGCATGACATTTTAAAAAGACAGATTATTATTTTAGTCCAACTGTTTTCTCAACATTTTTGACTCCATGGCTCCCATTGTCCAGAACAATATTCAAAGGCCACATTTTTTTCTGTTCATGATTTATGAGGATTAAGAATAAGATTTTTTACATCTTTTTTTTTCCGTCTTTCTACCTGATAAAAATATTTTGCAGCTTTGCATAACTAGAAAAATGTGTATCCTATTATAAAAATGCCCATGGATGGCTTATACTAGAAATCATGAAATCTAGAATTATACTAGAAGTCTAGAACTCACACTTTGTGTGTAACATTTTTATAACGCATTCACAATTAGGCTACCTACCTCATATAGGTTTTTCAAGAAAGAAAGAAGGAAACTAAACCTTGGTGAATTAAAATAAGAAATGTCTTGATTTTTGGTGGTTTTTGTCTCATTTTAAATACGTTTTAAGGCCTCTTGAGGCCCTTTTGGACCCGGGCCCCTGGTTGAGAGCCACTGATGTAAATGCATTTACTGTAATGCACAGCTTTGAGCAGCTTATTGCTTTTATAAAACAGACTAAGATACAGCAAAGTGAGACAAGACACCAACTCATCAATAGATAATATTAATCATAACAGTCAGAATAAATAGTTATACTGTTGTCTGTTTGCAGATGTGATACAACTTAGTAACATGCCACATTAATTTCAAAAGTGGCGTTTTACCAGGAACCGAACCATCTTTTTTGATTTATTTTGCACACCATGTTTTTCCCCCTCTCGGAGCTAAAGCTTAAATTCTAAGCAGGCATGGAGGAGCAGGAGGAGGATTTACACAGCTTGATTTAGGCTCTGTAAAATGCTCAAGCATACATTGTGCTCTGCTGCTCTGATGTGCTCAACTGCACTGTGTTCACTGCTGGCACTTCTCCCGCAAAGAGATTGAAAATTGCGGAGATCTACCCCTAGACGTTGACCCAGTTTTCTCTCAACTGTCTGAGACAAACCTTGACATCTGTTGATGGTGCAGTAACCCTGTTCTGTCCAAAACCTCAGAGCTTTAGATGTTCAGGTGAGGTATAAAGATGAGAAACATCCCCAGGAGTGTTCTGAAAGGAAATGCGCCTCTCTTTGAGATTGTTTTTGCAGCATCTTCTTCCTTTCCTCCTCTTGACTCGCATCTTCTCCCGACAGTTTATGTTTAGCATTCGGAGGGCTTTGTGTTGCATTTTAATTTTTGGATGTTGTTAAAGGGTACTTTTAAAAAAACAATTTAACATGACAAAACGAAAGACTCTGACAGATTGATATTGTTAAACTGCAGAAACTCCCTCTACACTCCACCCAGCTCAACGTATGTTCCATTGCCTCTGGACCTGATGTGTTTTTAATTAGCGGGAGCAATGCATTTGTGAGGCTGTGTTCAAATGATTTTTTCATTAGGCCTACATGAAGTATTTGGCTTGAATTACAGAAAGACATCGCGTTTATTTTTAAATAGCCTTTTAGGTAAATGCTTTAGGGTTTCATGCGTGTAAATTTTGCAGGAGTCATATGTCTTTCATTTGCTGGCAAAAACTAGGAAGTGAGGGAATTCAGAAGTTTCTTTAGTAATAAGTTTGGTAATAAGGCCACAGCGATTGTTTGTAATGTGCATCTTTAACTCTAGAAATAATTCCTCGGCTATACCAAGATCAAAATAGAAATATAAATCTAGACATTTTAAGAGGAATTTGGTCCAGCAGGACTCAATATGAAAACATATTTATTTTTTCACTTCTGTTTCTGATGTCTTGCACTGACGTAGGAATACTTGATTTTACTATATTGAACAAGCAATAAATCCTTAAAACAAGTTACTACTTCACACATCAACAGCTTTATTAAGGTTTCATTGCATTTCATAGCCAAACTTGAATAAAATAGTGATTTAACAGCATATTAAAGGGTTGGTTCACCCCAAAATGAAAATTATCCAATAATTTGCTTTTGCTCACCCTCAAGCCATCCTAGGTGTAATATGACTTTCTTTGTTCAGCCAAACACAATCGGAGATATATAAAAAAAATATCCAGGCTCTACCAAACTTTGTAATGGGAGTGAATGGTACCTGAGATTTTGAAGCCCCAAAAAGTGCATTCATCCATTATAAAAGTAATCCATACGATTACAGGGGGTTCATAAAGGGCTTCAGAAGCGAAACGATGCGTTTTCGTATGAATAAAAAAAAAAAATTTGTATATATATTTATACATTTATAAACTTTAATGTATGACCCAATGTATGACGAATGCAGAAGCGCAGAGGATAGATCAAAACAAAACACTGGTCACAAATTAGAAGTCTAAAACAAGAATTTTTAAAGAGAAATGTCGGAGGATTTCGATATAAAAGAAGAGCTTGAGTTTGTTTGCCAGCCCTATTTGATTGAACCACAAGAGGCGTCTACCCTCACCTAAGCTTGCGCTACTCCTACATCCTACGTCGGGTCAGAGGTCACTCTTCCTCCAGAACTTGACTCGCATACGGCCGTTACCGGAAGCCTGTGATTTATAGTTTATAAATTTCTGAATAAGGATATTTTTCTGAAAAAACCGCATGGCTTCGCTTCAGAAGGCCTTTTTTTAACCCCCTGGAGCCGTATGGATTACTTTTATGACGGATTAATGCACTTTTTTTGGGCTTCAAAATCTCAATCCCCATTCACTCCCATTATAAAGCTTGGAAGTAATAATAATACTACTTAATAATAACAATTTAAATATATTGAGTTCTGAACACTTACATTTTCAATTCAAAAGATTTTGCTGCCAAATAAGTTAAACACACCTGTGTGACTTTTGATGCCAAAACATGGTATTTTAAAGGTGCTGTATGTTATTTTTTTTGACTGTACTAAAGCATAAAATCACCATATGTTTCCCAAATCTCTGCAAATATACTAAGTTCAAATAATTGTTTATCTGAAAAATAATGTTACAGCCAATTATTCTATTTTGAAATTCCAATCTTCTTTGGGATGTCTGCTTTTGTTATGATCTGTGTGATCCCGTCCACTACCAATTTACCCAGTAGTATTTTGACACCCCAGGTTGCCAGTTGGTGGAAAATACAGTGTACTGCAGCCATGAAAGCCAGTAAATGAGCTGGGTCAGAGATCGCAAATTCTACCCGACCTATAAAGCCTCAGCAATATAAACAATGTAAACGTATACATTAGCTGATCAACTTAGTGTAAGGTTCGTCGCTTTTGCTTGTCCTCAATCTGGCTACCCGTGTGAGGAGGGGGCGGGGCCTGCATTACCTATTTCAACCTTTAGCTGTTAATATTACATACTGCACCTTTAAGTTATGTTAAGTGTCGGATTGGCCAGAATTTAGTATCTATGAATCCCTAATAGTAAATCTAATTGTAATTATCTTGCATTTAGGATTAATATGGTCATAAGTAAGATGTTAGTTCTTGTTAATTGATGAATCGGATTTCACTCTGACTGCATCTAATGTCAAGTGGAATATCAAGCCGTCTCTCCATGTGTTAGTGTTTTCAAGTTGTTTTACTATGATTGTAATTTTTGTCCAGGTTAGTGCCTGTCTCAAAGACAGTTGTTTATTAGCCGGTCAGTGATTTCTTTCATTTGTGTCATACTTGGCTCTCTAAGAGGGAAAGTGTAATCTGAATCTCAGCCTCTCTCTTTTACCTGTGCTCTTGAGCGCAGATCTGCCTTTGAGGGTTTAATCTGTAGGAGTCTGGAGTCTGTGTGATCACATGTAAAATGGGATGACAAAGAGCTCATAATTATTCTGAGTGTGGGGAGGTGCACAAATCTTAGGCACAGCAATGTAACCTGTACCCAGGTAATGGCTCCTTTCAAATGAGCATCGTGCTTTTGTCCCAGTGAAGTTGGCTTTGGATGCAAGGATTTTTAAGTGGTAATGGGCTGCGAGGGGAGCCAGTTAAATCCTAATGTGCCTGTGCTCTTTATTTTTTACCTTAGAGCTTGCTTTTCCTTTGTTGGGGATGTCACAGTAATTAATGTGTTCGCTCAGTTGGATGTTGGCATGTGTATGTTATTGAGGGGAAGAGAAAGCAGATCGATTCGTTTTGAATCGCAGTAATGATACAGAGATTCCAAATGCCCCCTGCCTGTTTTAGAGCCTTTGTTTTGTGGAGAATCAAATGGAATGGGGAATGCTGGGCATGTGGAGAGAGCTGCTGAAGGCTCGGGATCGTCTCTGAAGGCTTCTGGGTATCTCTTATACGGTGAATATTGACATTGCTGCTGCTTGAATCATTAGAAGACTGTGGATGGGTTGAGAGCGAGGGATAATCACTGGAGACTGCAGAGAGCCTGGGTCTCTCTCTCTCTTTTTCCCTCTCCCTCTCTTCTCCCCCTCCCTTCTCATATTCTCCATTTTTCCTGTTCTATCTGCCTCTGTCTGTTTCTTTCTGCCCCTCTGCTTAGGCTGGTCATAAAGGGATGTTTCTGTCTCGTTTTGTGAGAGGTTCAAGCAGTGCCTAGCTGTTCCCAAGTGCCACACAATAAACAAGCCTTGTATCGCTCTTATATACACACAGTGAGAATGCCATATTCTGAAATAATATCGTCTGGTACATTTCAAAACACATCCTCCTGCTCCTTTTGTGGTTGCTTTAAAATTACATGCGGGCTGAATAATTAGAGAAGCATTTTAATCTCTGTCATACCTGTTCTTCCAAGAAGGAATCCGTATTGCATGGTTGACTACATTTTTACATTGCTGTTATTTACATCATCTCTGTCATGCTCATATTGGCCATCCTGGATTCATTCCTCAGTTGGCATGATGTATATTAGCTGGGGAAATTCAGTCTGAGCAGAGAATGCTGTCATTAATATTAAAATGATGTAAGGGAATAGAGTTTTATATTCTTTCGTATGACATTTTCAATGCTTCAGCAAAAAGGAAATGTGCTTTTGAACACACTTGTTTGTTTTAAAAGTGAAATATAAAAAAAAAAAAAAAGAAAACAATGGCGCATAGCCAGGTTTTTCTCAATTAAATAAACATTGTTTGAGTAAACAGTCAGTAATAAAAAGAACCATTAAATAATATTTATTAAAACTTTTACTGATATTTACTGAAAAAGGGACCTATGAAATCATTAACTTTTTTTTCAAATCTGTTTTCCTTTTTTATGGTAGTTTTAATGTTCAATCATTTTAATAATCAAAAACGGTGTTCAATCAGTTGAATTAATAAAACTAAGGTCGGGCTCTGATTGTTATTGGCCGATAATAGCTTTATATAGTTTGATCGGTGGTCTCTATGAAGGCCGATCAGATGACGTAAAACTCGCTTGGCTCGCAGTTTTTCTGCACAGCTAAAAATGCTTCACAACATTCTCCGGACTGGCAGTTCTACCAGGTTTAAGGCTTGCTGCGATAGTCGGTGTTGCCAGTGTTCAGCCGCAACGCCGGTTACATCACTTGCACACCGTGGCAATGTCACCCACCGTCCTTTTAATCTTTTTTTTTTTTTAATGGAAATAAAAATTTGTTAAAAATGCCAATGTGAACTCTGAAGCGGACTAGGACAAAGTTTTTTTTTGTTTTTTTTGGTCTGGACCAAATGAACCAAGCGAACCGAACTACAAGTGTGAACACACCCTAACTCAACGAAATGGATCCTATATGAGATTAATTCGATATTTAACATAAACATACAACTTATATCAGCACAAAATGACGCGTATGCACAATTGAACTTGAAGGTACGTGCTAGTCAGAATGTGTATCTCCTCCTGTGGATGCGCTCTTCCCGTAACAACACACTAAAACATAACTAAACCCAAATAATTCACAGCGTTTTATTATAATAGTGATCTCATTATAATGTTGTGATTTATGACAGACCTAATCACAGTTATTAATGTCTTGCATTGCTGTCTGAGCTGCATGCGCTGAAACTACACATGATCACCGGTAAACTAAAGTGCTTTATTACCACGTTAATTAACTTAACCAAATGGATCCTATATAAGAAATCGTGTATACACAAAATAAACATTACAACTTACAATTGCACAAAAGGCTGTGAATGCACAAGTGAACTTGACTGTGCTAGTCATGAAGGTACAAAGAATACACAACATTGTTTTACAGTTGTAGTGCTCTCATTATAATTGTATGTAGCCTATATAAAAAGGCTTGCGCTGCACATTTTCTTTTTCTTTTTGAAGTGATTCCAATCTTATTTCAAGCTATTTGAAACAATACTGGCTATAGTGGTAATTTCATGTCTTGCCACCAAGCGTTAGTTTTCCTACATCTTAACTTTTAGACTTTTAGTTTGGGGACAATCTTTGAAGGTTGAATTATGATTTTGGTCATCATATTAAAAATAAAATTTAAATTGAATAATAGAGCTTAAATTTAATTTAGAGCTTTGAAGTGTTGGAAAAAAGTGTGAAGCTCTTGTAAGTCCTTGAATTGCTTGAATTTCATTCTCAAAAAAAAAAATGTTTGAAGCCTGAGATGTATAATGTAAAAACATTCGACTTTCTGCCGCAATAGTTACAGTTAGCGTTACTACATTAAATCCATGGTGAATGTTGGCGACTTGTGGATTGAAAAGCCTTCTGTAACTAGTTAATTCATGCCACAATGTTTCTCCTGGTTTCCACGCCAGCGCTATTTGATCTGATATCTGTGGTGTATAACAGAGAATTTGAATGCTCCTCACTAGATCTCGCTGAGATGTTAATACTCCGTTTAATTCAAACACTTTCTCACTGGATCTCCCAGCGCTGCGTAGTAACGTCGTCACGTCATCGAGATCGGCCCACGAGTAAACCTGTTCTGAGCTCGCGCTGCATAGCTCAAATGAGCAGCGTGGTTTTGTTCTGCTTTCTTTCGTTTGGCATTTGATTGTTTCTTATATGCAACAAAAATGACAGCTCTTATCAGTTGGGCAATGTGGTGGTTAGGGTTGTAACGGTATGGCGGTTTATCACGTTATTTACATGTACGATTATCATATCGTGAACATTTGCTTATCCACGGTTTTCCTTGAAGATGGATATCCAGATCCAGTTGTGTCCAGAAATGTGGATGAAGAGTGGCTGCAAAAGGAGGAAATACGTCGAACATGTTCTCCCATATTCGCCAACACCATCCCTCCGTGCAGATTAAGTTCCATTTAGAACTATGCAGGAATTCCGTTTTTGTCAAACAGCGACCCCTAGAGTCGCTGTGGAGTACTTGTACTGTCGTAAATAGCACTCACGCAGAGATGGCTCGCACTCACGGCCGGATCCCCTCCCCCTGTACACCGGTACCTGTTCAGTAGGATGGAAGCTGTAACGAGTTGAAATAAGGTGTGGCCCCTTTAAGAGCTGCGCGCCCTGTTTAACTGTCGGCAGTCTGTTTTGTATGTGCGCCTCGAACACCACATGTATACGCCGCCGGGTTATTTCTGTTTGATGTTTATTTTATCAGAATTTTATCAGATCTTTTTTGCCGTAAAGCAAGTCGTTACATCGCGAGACCTGATATCACGCGACACTTCCTGATGCTGCGGCCGGCGGGCCGCCGGCTCAAAGTTGCAATTGTGTTTTTTCCGCTCACATGCGATAGGGGGGTGCGAAACGACCACCATTCAACCCGAAAAGAGTAATATAACCATTCCAATGACTCCGAAGCTGTTCGGTTGAGGTAAAAAACCTGCATAGTTCACCTTTAAGGCCGTATTATATTCGTGTTGCTGAGGGAATTTACAATGTAACGCAGATTTAACGTAAAATGCGTGATTTGATAAATGTATGAATAAATCTAAAATATAGCTGTGCAATAAATCAAATCGCTTTATAAGTGTGTCTATTAATATACATCGCAAAAAACTGTTATATACTGTAAATCTATATTTTGCTTGTTCTGCATGTCTGCGTGAAAGAGCAGCGCCGTTTCGCCTAGTACATACTCGAGGACCGTATGTGTGATGCTCATGGTGTTTAAAGCGTCTGCCGTCTCACTCACTATATGAGGACGTGAACACACAAACATATCCAGAGCTGCTCTGAGAGAATTAAATGAGCATTTCATCATTTTATTTAAAAGAATCCTCGTCAAATACACTCTGACTGAAACTCATAGGAGTTTAGTACAACCTGTCAAAATAAAAGTTTGGTTTGACTTAAAGAAATAACGACTGAAATATATTACTATTGTACAATAGAATGTAGCCAACGTAAAGTTATAACAACAATAATAATAAAGTTTATTTAAACATTATTTAAGAAATAATAGTTTTTTGTCTGTTTTAATTTAGTAAACCTCTGTTGTGTCTGCAGACTAACAAAAGTTGTTACATTTCATCGGTTTGCATTTTCAATAATATATTTGTATAAAATCATAGAATCCAGACATTATATCAGACAACCAAAACAAGGAAATAAAATACATTTCATAAGACTATTATCTTATAATTATCTTAAATAATAATTAATAAATTAAGAATAAAAATAAGTTAAGGTTTTATGAATTCAATTGCTTAGACATGTTTGTTCAAATGGGAGATATGCAGCTTTATTTTTTCAAAAGGTAGACTCATACTTCCATAAGTTTTTTTTTCCATTAAAAAAGTTTGTTTTAATAAACCATATGTTCAACCAAAAAACCCTATCAGTTTTCATTCATTTAAGGGTCATTGTAGCTGATGATTATAATACTAATGATCGTTTAACACCGTATACCGTCATTCTGAGACTATTATCATACCGTGAAAATCTCATACCGCTACAACCCTAGTGGCGGTGGCACCAGACCAATGCGACCTTTAACAAAATGTAGTCGCACCGGCAAGAAAAATGGTCGCAGTTTGCAGCACTGATCTGCCAAAATGCATAAATGTGACCATTTCAGAAGAGAAGGATTATTGCTCAGGAGTCATACTACTCTTTGGAGAATTGTTCTTTAAAAGATGATTCTGTGAGGAAATGTGATCTGAAAAATCTACAGAGAGGTTTGGAAAATTTGAGTCTGGAAAAGTATGGAATTTTGAAATGGAAAATGTGCAGAAACCCTGTAGCTATAGAGAACAGGCATTAACCAGGCAATATTTTAAGAGCATTTAAACAGTGTTACTCTTATTCATGCTGCATTTTTCGCATGGCAAGATGGCGTCCTCACCTGTGTGGCATGTTATTCTTCTTTGTCGGTTTTAACTAATTGCAAGATAATTTGGTTTTCTGAGAATTTGATTGTCTGCATGTTGCCTCCACCCAGCTGAAACTTAATTTTGAAAATGTTTAAGGTTAATTAGATGATGAAACTCTTGATGAGCTGTTTGCCATTATTAATAGAAGGCAAGTCCTTTTGTTAAAGACTTTTATCTTCAAGAATAAGGCCGATCTGGTAGGGTGGCACGGTGCTGTCTTTATGAACATTTTGTCTAAGACATTTTTGTATGTTGACACATTTGTGTCAGCTTCAAATTGGGAGGTATGAGGCGCTGACACATTTGTTTTGTTTAGTCTGATACCAATCCTTATTTGTTTGTTTGTTATATCTCCCTCATAACATGTTTTTGTAAGCTCTCTGCTTACAGACACTTATTTAATATACAGCTATATTATATAAATATATATATATAAATTAGTTAGTTAAAACAAGCTGTTGGTTAAATTAGTGGTCAACCAATATTATTTTTTGATTGCTGATATCTTAGATAATGTAAAGCCTGCACATGCATATGTATATATATTAATAAAATAAACGCATGCTTTTTTGTAGCTTTAAGGATTCAACTATATTTAATTTATAATTTATGCAGTGCAGAATGTTTGATAACTTTTCAATATTTCCTACACAAGTAAATATAACATTTATTATGGGTTTATGTGAGGATTGTTTTAAGTTCACTTAATTTAATAGTTTTATTTTTTTAAGCCTAATGTTAAAAATAAAATGTATAGCGTTCAATTACACTGTAATGTTGAATGGCTATGATTGTTTAAAATTGGGACAAAATAATTTTAGTATCAGTGAGACTGGCCTTCATTCATAAAAAGATGCCATTAAACAAGTATTTAAACTACACTGTCTTTATGTTGTTTCTACATTAATTTGGAGATTTAATGGTAAAATTATTACATTATAAAATATATAAAAACGTAAGTGTTTTTAAATTGCGATTAATCACAGAAAAAATTTGAGATTAATCTAGTTAATTGTTTTTCAGCGATATACACATGTATACATCTGTGTGTGTATATACTATACACTATATTCATTTGAATTAATATTTAATAAATTGGAAATAATTGTTTCATTTAAAGATTTCTTTTTAATTCATTTTCAAACTGACTTTAGATGGCAACTTCTTGATTCTGTAATCATATTACAGTATTTTTCACAAATAAAGACTTTTTATTCTTTTTTTTTTATATATATACAATAACAAATAAGTAAACACTGTAACCAACAGGGCACTCAGTAGGGTAATCTGGCTAATAAAGTTTGTGTGGACTGGGAATCATATTTTTTTCAAATAAAGACAAGGTAACACTTTACATACAGCACAATGTAAATCACACAAATTGCACACTTGTTCAGAATATCTGACAGCTCTTATTGGACTAAATCTACAAGGTTTGTGAAATGAAATGTTAATTAGGCTAGATATTTAAAGATTTGTTTAAATGAAATAAATGCGTACTTGTTGAATGCTGATGTTAAATGAAAAAGAATTATGATGTTTGCCTTTCTGTTACCAATACTATAAAAGCAAACACTAAAACACCTTTTCGTATATAGTTTACTTTCTTTGTTTAACAGTTCTATCTATCATATCTATTAGACAAAACTGTTAAACAGGTCATCACTAAGGAAGACTGACAATGGGAGCGCTAGCGTTCTCAGCATCGTCAAAATAAAAGTCCCGCTTCCGACACATCGGCCAAACAGAAGAAATTATTGGCTGATTGTAATATTTAAAATATGCCAAATATTGGCTGATAAATGTAAAAAAAAAAATGTAACAGGCCTAAAAAGAACAAATAAGCCCACGCGAAATTTAAAAAATAATTAAATTGATAAGTAACTCATTGGCTTATTACTTGTGTGAGAGCTTTATTTATTTATTATTCATTGTGGTCATGATTGACAGTACCTTTTTAGTTGTTGTCATTTGTTCCTTACTTTTATTATATTTACCCAATTTTATTTAATGTCTAAAGATTGTATATTGAATTTACATTCCTTGCCTTTTCATTTGGTTGATGTTGATGGTAATATTATTACCTCTGTTATTTGTTGCCCCCTGGAAGGTGTTGCTGAATTCGTAAAGCAGGCTGGTGTCTATTGCATTATTGAAATGTGATCTTACTGGTCAAGTTGAGAAACCAACAATCAAGCCATAGAAAGTGATTATCCACCGATTACAATCAGCTGAGCATCCCTCATATGCCGTTATGTCTGATACTTAGAAATGAATGAATGGAATGTGTTGTTTCACTGAAATGACCAGTATTGTTTTCTTCATCACGTGTTTAACAGGAATCTCCTCTGTCCCATTTCTCATCAACAGACACGCGTCATGGAGGGAGCCAGTCAATCCGTACTACGTGAACACCGGCTATGCGCTGGCTCCTGCCACCAGTGCCAATGACAGCGAGCAGCAGAGCATGTCCAGTGATGCAGACACTCTCTCCCTGACCGACAGCAGTGTGTACGTACACATCTATACACACACAAATACACACAGATCCATTCTCACCACCGCAAGCTCGCGGAACATTCCATCCGAGAGCTTAGAGCGATTCAATGTCACCACGCCGTCCCGAGTCAGTTTAGCAGGATTTTCCTCCAAGAAACTTGCAGCCAGTTCTGCAGAAGCCCAGATATTTCGGCCATCGAAACGGAAGATGCGCAGACAAAGCTCGATGTAACGTCATTGGCAGCTGTTAGTGGAGGCTGGTCTCAGAGCAGTGTCTCGTGCATGCAGAATCAGTGCCATTTTCCCCCAGCTCTGCTCTGGGAACAGAAACAAATCTGCTCTCCTCTGAGGAGGACCATCTGCTCATTATCCACACCAATGAAAGCTTCTAAATGTCATTACTTATGCTAATTATAGAGCTTCAAATTGGGAGGTATGAGGCGCTGCAGGCTGTAATTTGAAGGCATTGGCTTGTTTTCCTTCAAATTAACTTTCCCTGAAAACAAAGGAAATGGCCTTCACGCTGTACCCTACACAAGCAGGTTACAGAAGGGAACAGGAAATGAAATATTGAAAACAAACAAGGTCTGAAAATAAGAGCTCATAAAATAATAAACAGTGCTTTGGCCTTAGGTGTTATCAAATTTGTCTCATTTCATGGCTACCGAAATATTTTTGGCTTCATGCAATTAAATGCCTGACACGAGGACGTGGTCTGCTGGAGAAAATATTGCGATATGAAATGATTTTCCCTCCATTTACGTGAAAGCGGTAATCAATGTAAAGCTTTTAAACTCTAATGCAACCAATTCTCATTCCCTGTCAAGCTGCAGTCGCAATTTTAGCAAAATTTAGAGGGTGAAAAGTAGGGTTGTGTTGATAGTATCGTGTATCGACGATATTCATAGATATCGCTGATGGCTGATGCCTTTGACGATATCAATACGATAATTGGCTTGTTTTCCCATTTAAATTATTATTATTATAAGGCTATATTAGGACCTCCAATTAATTTGCCTTATGAGAACTCAAAGAAAATGTTTTTAAAACAGACTACAAAACTAGCCTACATCAAAATTGATTTGCAAGGTGATCCATTCAGAAATTGTCAAAAGTGCTTGTTATAACAGACGCATCATTCTTAAAGGCTACAGTTATTTGAGTCAAGATGAAAATGGCATTGTTGTTCGTCAGCATTTTGTTTCCATAGCACATTAACAAAACATTTAATGACACTAATAACACTAAAAACAAAACGATTACAAAATATTATTAATAATATCACAAAAATTATATAGACCTAATAACAGTCTTTAGTTCACAAACACATCACAAATCTGCCATCTGTGAAAATCGAAAGCAGCGTCAAACACTTAAAAAAACAACTTGTTTAACAAGAAATATTAATTTTTTTCACAATCATTAATATAGTTCCACAAGAGAAATATTAAGCCAGTAAATTAAGAAAGTTGCTATACCGTCTTAACCAGATTAACCCCTTTTCCTTTATCGGAGTCAAGTTAAGTTTAAGTATAAACCGATCGACTCGGCTAGATTTATGCCCCTTACCCTGGTTTCTCCCGGCATGTAAAACACATTAACCAGCGTTCTTTGGGCTTATTAGAAATTCACTTATGTGATAGGCTATTTGACAGGAAAGCATCCTTACTGTGAATTTACATGCATCCAGACAGAGAGCACTGGTAGGAGGACATAGCCTATATCGCAGATTCCGACTCTTTCTTGACCCAAGAAATTATAAAAATGTGTTTTTATCTCGTGCAGAAGTACTGTCAAAAAGCTGCATCTGTAACGGCATGAGAGGATAATATGTGTCCGTAAATTTCCCGCTGACATGTTGAAATATCAGTTTTAAATGCTTTATTTAACATCACAACAGACATAATAAATTGAATAGCCTACTCGGAGTCAGATACAAGAATGATTAGGATATTTTTTGGTTGGAACTACAGCTCTCACCTGTGGTTAGAAGCATAGTTTCTGGTAAGTATGACGTTAACTTATACAGATCATGTTCTTAGTAAAATAAGCAAGCTAACATGCTGTGTAGTACAGGGTTCAAATCTGGACTCTGACCAGGCCAAAACATGAGCCAGATGGACTTGTTTTCAAGCCACTTCTTGGTTGTCTTTGCCATTTAGGCCGGAGCGTTTTCTTGATGAAAAAATAACATCTGATCATTCCTCTTTAGATCACAACTTTTCATTTGTGGGAAACAAGCCATCCTGCAGTATTCTCCTGTACTCCAAAGCATTAAATGACTTTTGACAGTGAAGTATCTCACCAATACCAGCAGCTAAAAAGGCTCCCCACACAACGACACTCTTCCTCCATGCTTCACTGTGCTAGAGATTCATTTATTATTGAATTTCTCTCCAGATTTTCAAAGACAACGCTCTGGAGCATCACAATGCAACATGTGCTTCATTGTGATTCCTCACTCAATCAACTTCCCATATTCTGCCAGAACTTAATTCTGACTTTGATGTTTTTCTGAGACGGCAACGGCTGTTAAAATAGTGCATTTGCTTAAATTATTACCAATTTCCTGACCAATAATCTGTGGTTAAGACTTAAAAGCTTAGTGTTTAGCCAGTGTTTTTGCCCAGGAGTGTATATACAAATTTAATTTTACGTCTTTTATTTTGTCAAAATAATTAAAGTGTTGTAAAGTGCTTGACGTCATCAACAACAGTTCTAACAAACGTGGTTCCAACGAGGATATGCAACAAAGTTACTATGGTTTTGGGAAACAGTTGTGACTGGCTAGTTAGTTTCTCCAATGATGCATCGTACCATGGTAGTTAAGAAGAGAGTTGCATCGTTGTTTGGGAAACGCACCCCAGGTCAATGAATCCAGATGACCAACTTGAACCCATGGGAAAATCTTTCACCTGGAATTCCCATTCATGTGGAAATTTACTAGATTTTGCCCTCAAAATTTGCCGGATAATGGTAAATGTTACCATACCTTCAGACTGTCGTTTAGCGGAATCCTACATTTTCGTTCTGGATGTTCGTTTCGGGAGGGTTTCGACTGGAGAGGCAGCAACAGGGAGTGTGCCGAGTTCAGAGATGGTTGTTATACAAATGTTATACAAAAAAACACATTAAAGGCACATCAGGGCAAAAACATGTGTCTGAAGTGGGCTAGATTAGAGGCCATTATCAGCTGTCTGCCAGGCAGAGATGCAGGGGGGTCCGCAGCAGGACCCGGGGGGATTAAAGACTCCCTGTGCATGTGTCAATGAAGGACCCCAAACATGCTCTGCTCTGAAGCGGTTGCTGCCACTGCCCCAGGGATTCAGTTAGATGGGAGGAGGAGGACGCTTTGGCATTTTCAGTCCCACAACAAAAACGCAAACACCTGCAATCACTTTAGCTTTGCAGTCTGAGGTCTGTTCTCACACAAGGACTGTCTTGTATGCACATATTTGTTGTTACGAATCAACAGCATCATTTTGTTCCCTGTAGAACTGACATTTCTTTATAAGTCACACATGCTAGTGAGGTAACATTTTGTATTTAGCAAGCACAGTTGATGTGCTGCACTCATTTTTCATCACAAGTTTACTTACCATCACAAAATACACAAGGATGAAGCTTTCACCAAATGCCAACTGACATATTATGGAGATTAGTCAAACGATACTACCGGTACTGTTGTTCAGAAATGAAGATTGTCGGTGCTTACCCAATGTGATTACTCATGTGATTCCACATCTGTATGACTTTCTGTGTTATTTGGAACAGACTTTTTTTTGCCAAATGTCTGAGCTGCCCTCTTTTGTACAATGACAGTGATTGGGGACCAGGTACTTTCACTCACGCCTCCAAAAGGGCAAAAAAAGTTCCTAAGGCTTCTGAAATCATATTTTCTAAAGTGCTTTAAACAGACTAAAATATTCACTGAAATTTAGATTTGTACAGCCATGGTCCCCATTTACTTTCACTTAGGGGCAGAGGCGGCGCCAGGGGGGGTCTTGGGGGGTCTCAAGACCCTCCCAAAAAATGCTTTGACCCCCCACCCCCTTCCTGATTAAAAAAAATATATATCCGGGATAAATATTTAAAAATGTTTATCTTCAAACTACGCGGAACAATAATAATTAATAATTTATTCGACGTACAAAATATATAAACATAAGAATCACGTTCCCTCTAAGCTGCGCGCGTGCGCGGTCGTGCACTTCTGATGCCGCGGCCGCGCAGAAAAGAATAATATGCCACGCACATGACTGACGCGAAATGTGTGGGGAAATCCATTTGATTGTATGTGAGAAATAATTGCAGTGCTCAAACTGGTGAGTGCAGTTAACAGGTTTCCAAGAAAGAGAATGATGTGAGCGCGTGTGATTGGCAGTGAGTCGTGTGTGCGGACCAAATAGCTCAATACGAGAGGCGACGAGAAACGCAAAGACATGTGAAATAAAATCACAATATCATGTTTTAAAGAAGAGTGGTTTGATTAAAGTGGTGGAAATAACGGATGATGGACACAGAACGGTAACAATTACACACACCCACCCACGTGCAAACTCAAAATACATCATTAGTTTACATAGATTTAAATAGTTTCAGGCATGGTTAGATTAGGCTACTATAAAAGAGTTCACATATTGACTTTTCTTGAAAATATTTAGCTATTAGATCTAGCTATTTACAGTAAATGCTTCAGTTTGTTTTCATATTATAATAATATTATATGAAAACAAATTGAAGCATTTAAACTATCACTTCAAATACTTCAATTCATTGTTTTTATATTATATTATATTGGGCATATATTGTATTATATTATAAGCCTAAATAAAGAATCTCACAAGGGTATTGTTTAGGGCTCATTGCCATTAAAAAGTTTGAAACCCCCTGCTAAAGAAAATATAGGCTAGGAAATTCATAAGCTATAAACAATCATTTAACTTTGATGGTTTAATGCTGCCTGTACAATTAATTGACTTTACAAAAACACTTTATGGTTTTCCTAAACCATCTCAGTGTAACAGCTTAATTTTCTTTTATAATATATTATATTATTGTAAAGAATTGAACTGTCCTGCAGAAGATTTTGTAAATAATTTTTCATAGGATTTCTTAGTAAAGACTGGAAACAGAGGACACCGAGGAATTGGAGGATGAGGAGGATACTATTTTGTAAATATGTTTTCTGTCATGGGTGTGGCTATGGCAATTAAAGTTCGAGCATATTGTTTGCAAACTGCAATTGATTAATTAATTAAAAACAAAAAACCGTCGGTGTGTGAATGGGTGAATGTGAGGCAATATCTAAAGCGCTTTGATGGCCATTGGGTCTGTGAAAGCGCTATATAAATGCAGTCCATTTACCATTTACCATTTGTTAAGTAGCAGCAATATGCAGTTATTAGCCGTGTCCACTGTATTTTTTGTTGGTTTTCATGAGACCCCCCTTGAAATGACCAGGACCCCCCATTGCCCCCCCAATCAAAATTGTCTGGAGCCGCCACTGCTTAGGGGTGGGCGATATCTCGATATTTAAAATATATCGAGATATTTTTTAAACACGATATGGATTTTGACATATCGTATATATCGATATATTGTTTATATTTAATCCTGATTTCGCCACTTTGCTTGTTTGCCTTCTCTGTGCTGTGCTCGCCCCCGCCTCCTTGCTTTTGTTCCCCCTCACCTCGCGTGTTGTCTCATTCAACAATTGTCTCATCCGCAACCAGCCCGGAGGCTACAGAACTCCGAGTGTGTCTGCGCGCGAGCGACAGAGCACGAGAGAAACCGAGTGTGAGCATTAATTGCATTAGTAAATTGGTAGCCTACATACTACAATATATAATTACTATATAAGAGGCATGGAAGTTCGATTAATGGACTCCAGTAATCAGAAGGCTACTACAAACGTCTTGTTAGGTGTTCAAGCACGAAGTGCTGAAAACCTATTGTAATTGTAAGGATTTTTATTATTATTATTATTATTATTATTCTTCTGCCGTAAAACGCATCGTGCAGACCAAACCGTAAGTGCTAGAGACTTGAAACTTTGTCAGATGGTAGTACAAAAATCGAGGAGAGCTTATCAAATTATGAGCCCGATTGGCCCATAGGTGGCGCTATAGCAACCAATTGCGCAAAACTGCTCATAACTCCTAGACCGTAAATCGTAGACTCAAGTGTCTTATATCATTGGAAAGCTGGACTCCTGACTTAAAAAACGTATATCTCCGATTTCATTTCCGTCATGATAGATTTTCCGCCATTTTGAATTTTGTCAAAAAACGACTTTTGAGAACTAGTCCCTGATTTTTTGCCCGATCGGAACCAAACCAGTGCACAAATCTTCTGTGGAGTCTGAATATAAATTATAATCGTAAAAAAGTTGAAATTTCGATTTCCGGTCGCTAGGGGGCGCAAAAAGAACGTTGTGGGAGGAGCCTATTTTACTAAAACGACTATAACTCCAGAAGTAAATTAGGTAGGTTCACCAAACTTGGTACAGTTGTGCATGAGTTCAATCTGAGGTCACAGTAAAAAAACCGCGACGATCGAACACTAGGTGGCGCTATAAAATGAAAAAAACATATAAAGGACTGACCGTTAGTCCGATTGACTTGAAAATTGGTATGCAGTGTCTTGGTCCAAGGCCCCATGTATGTCTATGAGGACATTGGCGTATCTCAAAAAACATGGCCGCCATTGACCAATGAAGTTTGAGCCCCTATGAGACGAGGTTAACGGAGGCCAATCGGAACGAAACTCGATGGGCATGTTCGACTCATGGCCTAAGAGGTCTGTAAGAGTTTTGAAAGAAATCGGCCACTAGTTGGCGCTAACGAGTTTTACGGCTCTGTAATCACGTGGTGTTGCACACATCCCCCCAAAATGCATATCATTTTATAGATATCCTCATGGTGAACAACTTTGCCTCTAGAACCATTGCTGTCAATCAAATCGTTCATTAAATATTCACGAATATGTTAAAAACCTACTTTTGCGAACTAGTCCCTGGTTTTTCGCCCGATCAAAACCAGACCAGTCTAGGACAATTCTCTGGACTCTCTAGATCAATAATTATCAAAAAAAAGTTGAACTTTGCCCTTTGGTTCACTGTAACAGGGTCATTTAGAAAAGGGGCGTGTCAAAATACACTCAAAAGCCTATAAATCATAAATGAAAACTCAGAACTTGACAAAAATTGATGAGCATATGTGTCATACCATGGTGAGGAAGCATGCAAAGTTTCATGGAGATCGGACCATAGGTGGCGCTATAACTGTTAAAAAGCTTTAAAACCATATATTTCCTATGGTAAATTGCCTGTATTGGCTGTAAATGGTCTTTTCCATCTATGATCGTAAAATTTTCATATCTTAATGTTTAAAACCAGTGCAGTACAATTATCTGGACTCTCTAGATCAATAATTATCAGAAAAGGTGTAATTTCTTCATTTGAATGGCTGTAATAGTGTAAATTGGATGGCTATAACATTTTGGATGGCTATAACAGCCAATAAGTGGTATTTTACTGCCCCCTGCTGTCATTTCATCATACTACTCCCTAAAATTGTTATATATAATTGAAATTTAGACTTTATTAAATCATTATTTTAACATTTACAATCACATTTTGTCCAAATTCATCTATTGCTCTGTACTCTCTAGAACAATAATTATCAGAAAATGTATAACTTGTAATGTATAACATTTGGATGACTATAATAGGGTCACTTCAATATGTAGCCTTGACCGAAAGCCAATATCTTTTCAATGAATGCTCATAGCTTCTTAAAAAAAGGTCAAGCATGGCTAACAGCCAATAAGTGTTATTTTACTGCCCCCTGCTGTCATTTTCATCATACTACTCCCTAATATTGTTATAGTTCATATTTAGACTTTCTAAAATCATTATTTTAACATTTACTATCACATTTTGTAAAAATGCATCTATTGGAGTATTATGGACTGCATTTATTTATTTTATTTATTACTCTTTACAATTGTGTCACAGGAAGGCTGAAAACGAAAGTTTTTATTTATACAACTGTTTATAGTCTGTAATACCACTGTTGTCCAATAGATGGAGCAGCAGTATTATACAAATGCTGAAGGAGTATTGTTCATTCTTAGTTAATGCTAACTAATGTAGTTAACATTAACTAAGAATGAACAATACTCCTTCAGCATTTGTTAATCTTTGTTAATGTTAATTTCAACATTTACAAATACTTTATTTAAATCTTCTTAACATTAGTTAATGCACTGTGAACTAACATGAACTAACAATGAACAGCTGGATTTGTATTAACTAACGTTAACAAAGATGAACAAAAACAGTAACAAATGTATTGCTCATGGTTAGTTAATGTTAATTAATACATTAATGTTTAATAAATTAACCTTATTGTAAAGTGTTACCGACATTTTTAATCTTTTTTTTAATCAGCTTTCAGCATTGGCTAACAAACAAATGCTTAAAGCTATTTTTTTATTAAAAAAATACCAAAGTGGTATTTTACTGCCCCTTGCTGTCATTTCATCATACTACTCCCTAATATTGTTTTATAATTCATATTTAGAATTTCTAAAATCATTATTTCAACATTTACAATCACATTTTGTCCAAATTCATCTATTGGAGTATTATGGACTGCATTTATTTATTTTATTTATTACTATTTACAATTGTGTCACAGGAAGGCTGAAAACGAAAGTATAACGTTGGGCCACGCCCCCCAAGGACAAATTCACTCATAACTCGAAAACAGAAAGTCGCTGCACGCTCAAATTTTGATGGTAAGGTTCTCTCGGGGTTCTTGATCCAAATCTATCGTCGCGGGGCTCGGGAACGCCCCCAATCTTTAGATATTTTTTTCATTATCTCGTTCCCGAGATAGGCCTATAAGTGAAAACCAAATTTCCATTCATTTATTTCAACTGTATATAGTCTGTAATACCACTGTTATCCAATAGATGGAGCAGCAGCATTATACAAATGCTGAAGGAGTATTGTTCATTCTTAGTTAATGTTAACTAATGTAGTTAACATTAACTAAGAATGAACAATACTCCTTCAGCATTTGTTAATCTTTGTTAATGTTAATTTCAACATTTACAAATACTTTATTAAATTCTTGTTAACATTAGTTAATGCACTGTGAACTAACCTGAACCAAAGAGTATAGAAGAACAAGAGGCGAAACTCCGATGCTTTTCTGGTAACAGCCACTAGGTGGCGCGGCCGCCATTTTGGGGTGAAAATTCCAACTGGAGTTACTGGGCAACAGCACAGATAACAGTTTTTTAGGTAGTTTTTCTTGCATTTTTATGCAACTTTACACATTAACTACTATTACTAGTTACCAACTCCACTAGGCCTGAAATATATTTTGTATGTTTTAATCCCCTGGATCGTGCTACAAACATGATGATCTTAACATGATGCATTGGTGTGTCCGTTATCTGTGTTTTTTTGTTTACATAGGCTTGCTTTAACGTTCATTAATATAAAATAGTACTGCAAAAAAAACAGTTTACTGTAAAGCTATTCTATTGCTGTTATATATTTATTGTCCAACATTTACATTTTAGTACAATTACATTTATTTGCTGAATTCATTTATTTCATTGAACTTATTTTTGTATGTAAGGTTATGTGTACCTCCTGGGAAACGGTCTAACGTTATAACTTTATGAACTTACATCACTTTATTCTTCTTACCTGTCAAACTTAATGTAGAGATTAATATAATTAATTAAATCCTTGAACTTCCCTGTCTCAAGTTATGTGGGGGAAAAGCCTAGTAGCAACTTCTTTTTAACGGATATAACGTTAACTGTTGTGAATTAAAATAATCACCTAATTATTTCAACCTAAAAATGACCTCTGCACTGGACTAAATATATGTATAATATATGACTGCCGAGTCGCTTTCACCCCAAAATGGCGGACGCGTAGGGCTGCTGCTGGGCGCTGGTGTTGCAATGGAACGTTCTATTGGCTTTCACTTCTTGTCAATATACGTTCTTTGCCTGAACTAACAATGAACAGCTGGATTTGTATTAACTAACGTTAACACTAGAAGTGCCAGAATTCCATAACTACTAGAACTGCCACAAGCGGTCATTTTGACCGTTAGATTGCAAACTCTATATCTTTAATGATAAATACCCAATTGAGAGATTAATGCATTTTTTGTATTAGGATATCTTTTAAAAACAAAACAACACCAAACTGTACATTTTAAAAAGTTTAATTATACATTTATAAATAATAATATCAGTAGCCCGTAATTATCGCATAGGGCCTATTCACAACAGAGCTATATTTCCATATCCCTTCAACATAACTCAGAACAAGATAATAACAACTAAAAGTATCTTATTTAGATATTCTTTTGACAGTGAGAGAGACAATGTCACGGTTTATGAATTCGCTGTCTCCTTTCTCGTCTTGTGGTGTGTGTGTGTGCGTGGTCGCTGATCAATGCAGCTGATCAGCACGTGCGCTCTGATCAAGGCGCCAGCTGCAACTGATCAGCGATTCGACCCTTTTCAGTGTTACTGTTCTCGCCTAGTCTTTGGGTGTTTCTCAAAACCAAGAATGCAAAGAACGGACTTGTGTTCTTGGGGAGAACGCTCTTGCTAGTTGTTCTTGGAAGAATGAACTCACAAGCTAACGAGCACACAGAACGCTGCTGACAGTTTGAGACGATGTGTTCTTGCTGGTATTGCGCAATAATACCCCCGCACAGACACCGTCTGCAGTACCCAAACATAACGAGAATTATTGACGATAACAGCCAGGCTGCAATGGTCTCTTGGCTGTGGGGAAAAACGAGTCTGTGAGCAAACTGGCCGGTTGGCTCGATAGCTAACGTTACACCCGCAGGCGCTTATGGAGATTCTCACTTCCGAAAACGTTTGAGCACATTTTCGATTAGCCATACATTTTCGTAAAAATGCCAATATTTGAAATCTACACAGTTGATTTCTCGCATCAAATGTTCTCAGAAGTGAATTTAGTGATGAAATAGTGTACGTAATTGTAGAAAAACGAAATACTGTATTGACCTGCCTCTCCTTCCTCGAATGCCGAATTGAATGCTGGGATATTTCTGCCGTCAAGTTCACACAAGTTACCAACCGATGCATCCTCGGTAAAATGGGCGTGTCAAGAACACATCCGGGATTTTTAACTGTTCTTGCCAAAATGCAAACTTGTGTATTGGGACAGTACTTGGGCCACAAAAGATGACGTTTCACAAGAACACAAGGACACAAGTACAGAGAAGAACACAGATTGAGAAAGGCCCTTTGTCAGATGGTTGTGGATTTTTCCTGCGTGTTTGTTCCCTGCCTGTATACGTTTTCCGTGTGTCATCCCGTGTTCAGCACTCCTGGTTCAGCACTCACTCCAGCGTCCCTGTGCTGCCAAGGGCTTCATACCGGACATTTGCACACCTTAACTCTCCCAGCATCTGACCAGCTCTCAATAAACATATCTGTCATTTTGCAATTGAATCTTCTGATTATTTCCTAATAGACAAAGGTCAACCGCGAGAAATGTAACAAAAGAATACCGCGAAATTCAGTGCGGTCAATATGACCGTCTATGGCCGAAATAGGTAAATATGTTCATTTGTTTGTTTGCCTTATGTGTAATTTATATTAAAAACATTTTAAATGAAAATACAGACACTTTTAGGAAAAGTCAGGTACCAGCAGGATTTTTTTTTTTTTTCAACAAAGTTATTGCAGATATAAAATTCAAAACGGTCAAAATGACCGTCGTGGCCATTCTAGTGTTAACAAAGATGAACAAAAACAGTAACAAATGTATTGCTCATGGTTAGTTCATGTTAATTAATACATTAACTAATGTTTAATAAATGAACCTTATTGTAAAGTGTTACCGACATTTTTAATCTTTTTTATCAGCTTTCAGCATTGGCTAACAAACAAACGCTTAAAGCAATTTTTTTATTAGTTTTAATATAGTTTTATATTATTACATCACAAAGAAATATGTGAAATGCATGCTTATACACCATTAAAAGAGATTTTCACAATAACATATCCCATGTGTGTGTGTGTGTGTGTGTAAGCATATGTCTACATATGAATGCAAAAGCACCTGTGAAAACACTTTATTAATGAGTAGAATGGCCAGCAGAGGGCAGTAGAAGACCACTTATTGGCTCACTCTCATTTTGACACACTTGATTTTCAACAGTAAATCAAAGCACTAAAGCAAACCTGTTTTTCCATGTTAACTATTATAACACAATCATTTTTTGTCAGAGTTTATCACTTCATTTTTATTGGCACTTCACCTCAATGCAGCAATGTGGTAAATCATGGTAAATCACGATAGAAACATGGTAAATCATAGTAAAAAATACTATTACATGGTGGATCATGGCAAATCATGCTAGCAATGTGATGAATCATGGTAAATCATGCTACAATCCTGGTAAATCATTCTAGAATGTGGTATATAATGGTAAATCATCCTATAACATGGGAAATTATGGTAAACTATGTTAAATCATGCTAGATTCATGGTAAATCATACTGGAACATGGTAGATCATGAAAAATCACACTAAATTTGGTATATCATGGTGAATCATGCTAAAACATGGTCTATTCCATCTATGATGTCAATGGTTAAATGCTTGCTACATAAAACTTAATGTCTTTTGATGCTTTTGTGCTTAACGGCCTTAAAGGCCTTAACTGCTTGAACACCGCTAAATGCTGCTTGCAGCTTTAATTATTATTATTATTATTATTATTCTGCCGTAAAACGCATCGTGCAGACCAAACCGTAAGAGCTAGAGACTTGATATTTGGGATTAAGGTAGCACAGAAATCGAGGAGAGGTTGAGAGAGTATGACCCCGATTGGCCCATAGGTGGCGCTACAGCAACCAATTGCGCGAAACTGCTCATAACTCCTAGACCGTAAGTCGTAGACTCAAGTGTCTTATATCAGTGGAAAGCTGGTCACCTGACGAAAAAAACGTATATCTCCGATTTCATTTCCGCCATGATAGATTTTCCGCCATTTTGAATTTTGTCAAAAAACTACTTTTGCAAACTAGTCCCTGGTTTTTCGCCCGATCGGAACCAAACCAGTGCAGAAATGTTCTCTGGAGTCTGACTATCAATAATTATCAAAAAAAAGTTGAAATTTCGATTTCTGGTTGCTAGGGGGCGCAAAATGAACGTTGTGGGAGGAGCCTATTTTACTAAAATGGCTATAACTCGAGAAGTAAATGAGATATCTTCACCAAACTTGGTCCACATATTTATGAGTTCAATCTGAGGTCACAGTAAAAAAACCGCGCCGATCTAACACTAGGTGGCGCTATAACATTAAAAAAACATAAAAGGGGGTGTGGCCACCTGACCGTTAGTCCGATTGACTTGAAAATTGGTATGCAGTGTCTTGGTCCAAGGTGCCATGTATGTGTAAAAGGATATTGGCGTATCTCAAAAAACATGGCCGCCATCGGCCAATGAAATTTGAGCACCTGTGAGACGAGGTTAACGGAGGCCGATCGGAACGAAACTCAATGGGCATGTTCGACTCATGGCCCAAGAGGTCTGTAAGAGTTTTGAAAGAAATCGGCCACTAGTTAGCGCTAACGAGTTTTATGGCTCTGTAATCACGTGGTGTTGCACACATCCCCCCAAAATGCATATCAATTGATAGATCTCCTCATGCTGAACAACTTTGCCTCTAGAACCATTGCTGTCAATCAAATCGTTCTTTAAATATTCACGAATATGTTAAAAACCTACTTTTGCGAACTAGTCCCTGGTTTTTCGCCCGATCAAAACCAGACCAGTCTAGGACAATTCTCTGGACTCTCTAGATGAATAATTATTGAAAAAAAGTTGAACTTTTGCATTTTTCGTATGGCTATAATAGGGTCATTAAGAAAAGGTGCTTAGCAAAATACACTCAAAAGCCTATAAATCATAAATAAAAAGTCAGAACTTCACAAAAATTGGTGTGTATATGTGTCATAACATGCTGAAGAAGCATGCACAGTTTCATGGAGATCGGACCATAGGTGGCGCTTTAACTGTTAAAAAGCTTTAAAACCATGTATTTCTTATGGTAAATTGCCTGTATTGGCTGTAAATGGTGTTTTCCATCTATTATCATATAATCTTTAAATTATAATGTTCAAAACCAGTGCAGTACAATTCTCTGGACTCTCTAGATCAATAATTATCAAAAAAAAGTTTAACTTTGCCATTTGGTTCATTATAACAGGATCATTTATAAAAAGGGGCGTGTCAAAACACACTCAAAAGCCTATAAATCATAAATAAAAACTCAGAGCTTCACAAAAATTGGTGAGCATATGTGCCATAACATCATGAACATGCATGCAAAGTTTTATGGAGATCGGACAATAGGTGGCGCTATAACTGTTGAAAAGCTTTAAAACCATGTATTTCCTATGGTAAATTGCCTGTATTGGCTGTAAATGGTGTGTTCCATCTATGATCATATAATATGTTCAAAATCAGTGCAGTACAATTCTCTGGACTATATTTAGAGTTTATAAAATCACTATTTTAACATTTACACTCACATTTAGTCAAAATTCATCTATTGAAGCATTGTGTCACAGACAAATGTTAATCCTGAATGAGACACAGTTCAGATCACTTTATCTACAACAGAATGTGTGTGTAGTCCCATGTTTCTGAATAAATCCTGAATAATCTGATTAATAGCTTGCAAAGACATATATTTTAATGGTCTATAAGCATTTCATATATTTTCATAATGACTTGTGTGTGTGTCTAGATATGAATGCAAAAAGACTTTATTAATAAGTAGAGTGGCCAGCAGAGGGCAGTAGAAGACCACTTATTGGCTCACTTTCATTTTAACAGCCTTGAGTTTCAACAAAATTCTGAACTAAAGCAAACCAGTTTTTCCATGTTAACTGCATTATCCATGCTTACTATAAAATCCATTATATAACAATTACTATTATAACACAATCATATTTTGTCAGAGTGTAACACTTTATTTGTACTGACACATGCTAGATGCATGGTAAACAATGGTAAATCATGCTAGATTCATGGTAAATCATACTAGAACATGGTAAATCATGGTAAAACTATGGTAAATCATGCTAGATTCATGGTAAATCATACCAGAGCGTGGTAAATCATGGTAAACGATGGTAAATTATGCTACAACAGGGTAAATCATGTAAAGCATACTAGAACATTGTGAATCACGCTAGATTCATGGTAAATCATACTAGAACATGGTAAATCATGGCAAAACTATGGTGAATCATGCTAGATTCATGGTAAATCATACTAGAACATGGTTAATCATGGTAAAACTATGGTAAATCATGCTAGTATCATGTTAAATCATGGTAAACGGTTTTCCATCTATTATGTCAGTGGTTACATGCTTGCTAAATGTCTTTAATGCTTATGTGCTAAAAGGCTTAACTGCTTGAACACCGCTAAAATGCTGCTTGCAGCTTTAATTTTAAACTATTGCAGGGCTCGAATTTCGGCGCAGGTATTGCGCATAATTCTAATCATTCCCGCAGGTCTCCCATTTATAATGCGGGAAATTCCCGCAATCGTAATCCACACAGATTATAAAATCAAATCATTCTTTTAACAACTATCTGCCAGACGCAATTTCACAAACAGCGTGAGTGTTCAGCGGTGCCGCTTCTTTCTCGTCTCTCATAATGTGTTGTGCAAGGCAAGCATCAAGCGCTGCGGCGATAAAACACACTCGCGTTTAGGAGTCGGGACATGATGGATATTCACTCGCACAATCGGGCCAGCAGTGCATCGTGACTGAAGTTTACCATTTGCACGTCTTTTTAAGTCTTACCAGTTTAAACATTCAAGCGATTTTAAACTAATCAGTGCTCGCGCGCTCTCTGAGAAATTATTTTCTATGCGCACATTCATAGAAAATCCGCCTTAAGAACAGCTGGCCAGTAACAAAAGTTATTTTTCGCGGATTATATTGCTTTAACACGCTAAATTGTCAATTTCGGTCGTCGTGAGTATACTCTAAACATAGTCGGTTTTGTCTTTAATAAGCATAAAACGCATGCCAGTATAATGAACACAGGATCCGTGCACTACCTCTTAAAGTGACGGCAGCCATATGTGTGTCATTCATTTTGTTGTCAATACAACAAAAGATAGCTTTAAGTTAAAGGAATCAGGATTAATAACCTATGCATTTAATTTATTCAGGACTAAAATACTACTCAGTGTTATTTTCCATTTGATTACTTTATTCAGTTTCTGTATATGAATCACGTGATTAATAATGATGACGAAATTCAGGCCCTGTGTTTAATTTTTCTCATTTGGTTACATTCTGTTATGGAAAATTAATTTTCTATTGATTGTAGGCCTATATTTTGAGTTGTATTCACATCCATTTTCCTGTAAAGATATCGAGATATATATCGAATATCGAGATATAGCAAAATATATCGAGATATATTTTTTGCTCCATATCGCCCAGCCCTACTTTCACTGTATGGAAAACAGCAGCTTAGACTAGTGTTATTTTAGTACATTTTATATTTTCATTTTTAGTCATTTGTCATTTTTATTAGTTTTGCACTTTACAATAAGATTCCAGTTGTTTACATTAGTTAACAGTAAAAATGCTTCTAAACTAAGCATTTATTATCAGTCACTATTACTAATCAGCATTTACTAATACATTATTAAGATTAAAAGTTATGTCTATTAATATTATTTAATGGGCCTGTTTGAGCTAACATGAAGTAACTGTGAAGTTATTTTTAACTATCATTTACAAATATAAGTAAATACTTGACATATATATATATTTTTTATTAGTTTTTTTTTTTTTTTGCTTTTATATTTGTTTTAGTCATTTTAGTACTTCATCTTAAACCTGAAGGAAAAATGTTGCCTTGGCTGCTAACTGAAACGAGTTAGTTTTTCTAATATTTATGTTATTTTAGCTTTATTTCAATTACCGAAAACGATTTGTAATAGTTTTAGGCTTAACTATAACAACACTGGCTTATAATTTCCACGGACCAAAGAAAGTCGTACATCTGTTTTTGTTTTGTTTTTTGAGATTATTTCTTTACTCCACCATCCACCATTGGACCATGGAAATATGTTATGTAGAGAAGACAATGATTTCATATATGGTGTTTTTGTATATATTGACACAGATTTAGTATTAAAATCCTGTTATGTTTTTTCCCTACAGAGATGGGGTCCCACCTTATAGGTATCGTAAACCGCATCGACGTGAGATACACGAAAGTGCCAAAGTTAATGGGCGAGTGCCACTACCTCATATTCCTGTAAGTATGCTTTGGATTTCCAGAACACCTTGTTGACTTTACACCACTTTTTGTGTGTGTGCTCTCTACCTTTTTATTCCATTTCTCTCTCTCTCTTTCTCTTTCACCCCCACTCCTTTTTATTTTATTCTCTGTGCCTTGTCTCCGTCCATCATCTTCTGGTCTTTCCCTGTCATTCTTACTCTCTCTTTTCTTCCCCCTGCCTTGTCTCTCCCATCGCCCCTAAAATGAATGTGCATTCTTAAGATGCACAGCGGTGGCTGGGGAGCTTTGATCATGTGCCGGTGAATAGCTGATGGAGAGTGAGAGAGCGCGAGTGTGCTGTCTAAAGCGTTCCTGATGCTCTCGTCAGCTCTGCCTGCTCTGCCCCAGCAGATGTGAAGCCTCATCCTCTGATGGCTCGGCTTTCCCACTGTACCGGCTCCAGCATAATTGGAGCCTCTGAGATAGAGCCCAATTTAACAGAGCAAACATACACTTCCCCTCACTGGGGCCTTTCACTCATCCTATAGAGACTGAAAGCTGTGGAGGCAACGAAGACACTTCAGCTCGTACGTGCATGACGTACTGGAAGCTCTTGACTAATTTTTCTGCATGCGCACCACCAATATCTATCAAAACTACAATCAAAACAGGTGTACAAACTTTCTTAAAGAGAGAGTTCATCTGAAAATGTCAGTTCTGTCACTGTTTATTCACCCTCATGTAGTTGCAAACCTGTATGACTGACTTGCTTTATTTAATTGAACAAAATGTTCAAGTTTAGAAGGACATTCATGTGACTCAATAACAGTAGTATTTGTAAAATTACAGTGGGTTTGCTCCTCTGCCATTGACCCTCTCTGTGAGGAACGCTGCCAGTGCCGGCAACAAGCGGAGTGAAACAAATTGTGAAACATTTCCGTGTGATATTAGTAGAATATCGCATGGCTGGAAAAGGCTCTCAGCCAATCAGATTCGAGAGCCGGAACTAGCAGTATATTTTAAAGATGTGCCCGAAGCGAATCCCATGTTTGGAAAGGAAATGACGCATTGTACAGAGCCCTTAAAGGGACATGGTGATTATAATATTTCAATGCTTTTGCTTTCTCTCCCAATTACATAGTTGGGTAATTTTATTGTATATAACTTGCGGGCATCAGTGAGCCGCTATTAATATGCAGGGTATTGGAATTGCTTTTGAACGCATGCTTTTTACTTTCCAATTTGCGATCACATGTACTTTTTATAGGGATTGGCGGTACTGACATCACATTTTACAAAATATTTGTCATTGACGCTTACTAAGTTGCACACCAAGTCCTCCACCTTTGTCCTGTCGGTCATCTCTCCTTACTGTCTTCACATGATAAGTGAAATCCGATGTACTGTAACCGACCGCTGCAACTCTAGCAATGTCCCTTTAGGGACTCCGTAGAATGCACTACTCATTTTCAGATTTAGGCTTCGGGGACATCTCTTATATATCCAATGATGGTACAGCAATAGTAGTGTTTATTCAAATCACACAAATGAGATTGAACAGTGAATAATGACAAATTTTGGCCTGTTCCTCAATTAAGATTCATTGTATGAAAAAGAGCGAGCGACTTGCCTAACATTGTTTTTATATTAAAGAACATTATATGGATTTGGAGCAACATTATGTGAGTAAATGATGATAGGATTTTCATTTTTAGCTGACCTTTTGATTCTTATTGCTACATCTTGCTCAAGTTTTCTTTTGTTGTACATTGCATTCACATTGTGTTTATGGTCCTAAACCTTTAACACTAGCTCGCTTGGATTTCTTTTGTCCCCTTTGGTTGTATTCTCCCATTCTGTCACTGTTAAGTTTAAAAGGCTCTCTTATATTCTGTAAGCGTGGTCTGCGGCAGGGAGGCAGTGTTAGTAACCAAAACGCCTTGTCAAGACTTGACAGATTCTGCAGTTCCACTGGGCATGTAACCGCGTGGGCTGCGGAGGAGACTGATGAATCTTAAGCAAACAGAAGGCCAGAACAAAGAAAGCTGGAACAGACTTTAGATCAGATTTGGCCCTGTAATCAAAATTTTTTACGGCTCCTGTAAGGGTTTTATTGGACCTTGTCCAGGCACTGCCTGCAACTATATTTCTTCATGTGTCTGTCCTCCTCCCCCGTCTCTCTTTTTCTCCTTCCAGACTTCTGGAATAATACATTTCCTGGATGTCTGTTGTTTGGAGTTTCATTGGTTTTAGAAGAGAAAAGGTTACAATAAAGATCTATATGCAGCTTTCCCCTGTGCAACATGATCTGCTCAGATGAAGAGTGATTATCTGATAGGCAGCTCTTCTTTATAAGTTTTGGGTTCATGTTGCAAGTGCAAGATATCAAGGTGGATTGATTTTTGGTTTATTTAACCGTTTCTCATTTCCAGTTGTATGTTTTCTGACTGCTTCCTCTGCCCCATTCTTTGCCATGAGGTTTCAAATAGGGCATAATTCTGTTAGGGCACGGATCAATGTGCTGTCACAGTCGACACTATAGAGGAGGACAGAGTGCTTGAGTGTAGTTAGTTTACTTAATACTTAGTTTTATTTTCAGTTTGAAAGTTCCCAAAATTATCCGACGACATGTATAGACTATGATAAATGTACATTACCCTTAAAAGTTTGGAGTCAGTAATAATATTATAAAATGTTCTTTTAATTGTATTTATATTAATACTTTAGGCAAGAATGCATTAAAGTCAGGCTCCAAGCCTTTTACTCACCAGTTGCCCTCTAACTTTAATGAATTTTTAACGATCGTCAAATCACACCAGTTATGATGTAATTCTATGAATATATGAAGAGTTTGGTTCCAAAACGCGATAAACGCCATTTAAAACAAAAAACAAATAGTTACTGCAAAAATCAGTATTGTCTGTCTGGTTGGTATTGAAAAGTCAATGTTTAATTTTAAGTAAAATGCGATATCCGCCGTGTTATTCTGTCATGTTTTCTCCCTTTCTTTCCAAACCGCGACAAACGCCAGTCTCCCTTCTCTGCAGAATGCGATATATCAGCTGTCAACCAATCACAACGCACCATTCCACGCAATGTAAACAGTAACGGTAGAGCCTTAAATACACCCGGCTTCCTAGTTTTTCTTATCTATTTTGTACTTTTCAATCAACAAACAAACAAAAAAATGAATAATTTTGACGGCATTGATGAACCTGTGGTTGTTTCTGCGGTGGGTGAGAAACGTAAGGCATCGAATCATTTATGTGAGGAGATTAAGAAGATGAGGCACTCGGGAGGAGGAAAAATGTTTTCAATCTTCTTTACAGTTCTTAATAAAAATATTATACTAATAAACTTACGTTGTTGTGTATTTTCAACAGTTTTAATATGAAAAAAAACTTTTATATTGATTCAATGGATTAATTGCATTTTGAAAAAAAAAAAATGGATTTATTGCATTTTGGGGGGGGGGAAATAATCCGTTTTTATAATAAATCTTTGAAAATCAAAAGCTGTATTTTATTTTTTGTTGTTATTATGACCTACATGTGAAAGTTTGAAACAGAAAATAGTGGTTTTCATCTTTCCACTTTCTTGGTAAAGACAACACATTTTTACTCAAATTAATCTAAACCGATTTATTGCGTTTTGGAACCAAACTCTTCATATAGTCTCACGCGCTGCATGTTTCAGAGTAAAGCCAAATCACAGCACTCTTGTTCATTTTCATTCACAGTTTCGATTCGCGTTAAATCCGATTCTGCAAGTGCTGTGTGTTTGAGTCGCTTGTAATTTGCATTTAGGAACGAATTTGCCAATCATCTTCCAAACCATCTTCCTTATTTTTTTTGTCTTTAGCAATGATATTGTATTGTAATTTATCTGCTATCTTTTGTTTATGTCCTTTTAAGCTGATGCTTTTACACTGAAACTGTAGTGTGTGTGGACCGAATCAGTGCTTTAATTCTCAATAGCACATTATCCGAAAAATGTGTTTGTTTTGTCTGTCTAGCCTGGATTAATGTTCTCCTGCTTTCAATATTGTATTTTACACTGTTGTGTTATTGTTTAATCAGCAGCTGTAGTTTAGTTTTTAAGAGCATTGCATTAAATGTGAATGGTGACCTTGAGTACTGACTCACATTGTCTTCCCATCAGCGCACTAACCGGATACCAAAGGATATTCACGTTGAGCCGGAGAAGTTTGCGGCGGAGCTGATCAGCAGGCTGGAGGGGGTGCTGAGGGAACGCGAGGCACAAGAAAAACTGGAGGAGCGGCTCAAGAGGGTTCGACTGGTGAGTAGAGCATCCAAACATGCCAGGGAAGCGTCACGTCTCCACTGCATTTCGAGCTTTAGCAGATAGATCAAACACTGAGGCCTGTGCCTCCTCTCATCACGAGTGAACCAGTCGGATGTGTTCTAAAGACTTCCCGTCTTATCAAGGGGACTCTGCTCATTTCTTTCGTCTTTTTTTCCCCTCAGTGTCAGGTGATTCACCTGCCGAGATTGAGCTACTTGCTAGTCTGCCTCAGTGTAATGACTTTGTTTGAAGTCAGTCGGGGCGTGAAGAAATGCTTGCGCGCACCGCAAATGGGAATCTTTTTCCCGACTCAAAGCCAGGTGTTACGTCTCAAGGCAGATTATTTATGTAGTTTGGCCTCCTGTAAGAGGAACTTCCGTCACAGAACAGTGACTTTGAGTTAAGAGCCGAAGGAGGAATGTCATTTGTCTCTTAATTGATATTCTCACCGGTGCCTCAGCTTTCAGCAAACTTGTTTCAAGTTTTCTTTACCTATCAGCTGAGCGACTGTCTTCTATATACTGTGCTTGCGCTCTTTGGTCCACTGAGCAGGAAGGACTCTGACAGTTAAACATGTTTTTGCCAGCTACTGAGCCTTGACAAGTCTGCATAGCACCGGGTTTTCAGGTCATTTTCAGATGGTTCAGTTTTTAGAGGTTGAATCTGCGCAATGGAAATTGGATGGTTTGCGCGTTGCTGTTGGATTTGTGCTTTTTCCCACGTCGTCTCTCTTTTTTTTTTTTTTTTTTTGGCATGATCTGTCAAAGATCATCCAGAGCTCTGACCTGTACAGCTGTTCAGTAAAAATAAAATGATGCTCAGGCCAAATCCTCAGAATTCCTTCTCTCCTTGGACTTCGCTACCTGGAGAGAGAATTGCTGAGGCTTTGGTTTTATTGACTTTCTCCATTATGAAAATGAGAAGACAACCAAATGAAAAGGCACGTTCGAAGAAGGAAATTTGTTGGAAATAAAATGTACTTGTGTTGTTAATACATATGCTACCATTCAAAACTCACCATTTTTGCTCACCAAGGCTGCAATTATTTAAACAAAAATACAGTAAAAACTGTAATATTGTGAGGAATTCTGTAATAACTTTTCTATTTAGAAATATTTCTTATCAACATAAATGTTGAAATCATTTATGCAGCTTAATGTTTTTTGTGGAAAGGTTAATACAGTTCTATTTTTTCAGGATCCTTAGATGAATAGAAATGTCAAAGGAACAGCATTTATATGAAAAATTAATCTTTTGTAACAATTATAACTGTCTTAACTGTCTATTTTGTTCAATTTAATGCATCCTTTATAAATAGAATTTAAACTCGTATATAGTGGCCTGACAATTCAACAGTCAAGTGAAAGGTGTATGACTAGTCAATTTGTGAAATATTGTAATGTGGACTAATTTTATATGAATAGATTATAATTTATCAGTTTTAATTATTAACTAGCAGAAAAGATACTCCGTGAAGAAAACTATGCATAGTTAAACCCACATTAACAAAGTGCAATGATGGTAACACTGCAATACAACTAACAAAATGTGATAACTTTAAATTATTATTAAATTAGTATTGCTTAAAACAGTTACACATAAAATGATTCATTTTATGGGGAAAACAGTCAGAAACAACCTTAAGCTACAAAATGTTGGATACTACGCAGATTAAAGATATTCTATTCAGTAATTAGCCTGTAACACTGTACAGTTTGTATGGTGGAAACACGATTAGTTTAATTAGATTTAGGACTGTTTTCATAGACAAAACTACACATTTTCATTGTCTAAAAGTAACAATACAGAATGTGACTAAAATATCTCATTTAGTCACCAGACTATGATTGAAACTAAATTCAGTGTTGAACTCCAGTGTTTGCCAGTAAAATCAAAATCTGAGAATGGTTGAACAAATAAGCAAGTCAAATATTAAGTGTTATTAAATTAAGAAAACTGACATGTCAGATAATTTATAATTTGATTAAGAGAGGTCTGTGCTTGTCCAGAAATATTATCATGATTAAAATGAATATTAAAGTCATGTTTTGAGCAATAAGATCATTCTCTCATGTCTCCGTTTCACATCATTGTGTGTTTTTGAATGTGACCATGACAAATGGCAATTAATATAAGCTTGAAAGGGCGACATCTGCTGGTTCAAACAAGTTACTGCACAGTGATTCTACAGCCTTTTTTTTCTGCAATCGACTTGCTCACCTGGCTGATATTTATTGTCTTTTATATAAATACACATATATATATATATATATATATATATATATATACACATAAATACATTATACTAAACGCCTACAATTTTGAAAAAGTATCTTGTCATCATTGAATAATCTCTGTGTCCTATAGGAAGAAGAAGGTGACGATGCAGACGTCTCCACCGCTCCCTCCCTGGCCAATCACAGGGTTCCTCCTGCGGTCCACATGCAGCATTATGGCGGTCGCTACTCTGAAACGAGCTACAACGGGCTGCAGCTACGGGATGCACACGAGGAAAACCCCGAGAGCATCCTGGATGAACATGTGCAGCGTGTCATGAAAACCCCCGGCTGTCAATCTCCAGGCACGGGCCGCCACTCTCCAAAGTCCCGCTCCCCAGACGGGCTGCCGGCGGGCAAGATTCCCGGGCTTATAATGCCACTGTCTGGTGGCCAAGGCAAGCACCAGGCTCGGCTGGGCCCGAAGGGTGAGGCGGCGCACCTGCACCATCACAAACACGTTTACCACACACACTATGCCGCGGGGGGAAAGCCCAAAGAACAGGTGGAGGCGGAAGCCACGAAGATGCACGGGAGCTTAGCCTGGAACACGGAGCAACACCACTATGGATCCAAGTCACGCAACTATGCAGATGGAATGAGCGTCGGTCCCAACGGCATGGACCCCATGGGTTACGGGTATGTGTCTCAGTGGCTTTTGTTAGATATATATATATATACACTGCCATGCAAAAGTTTGGTGTTGCTTAAGACTTTTTTAATGTTTCTACACTCACTTCTGCTAACCTGCTATCATTTACTTGATAATAAATACACCCCAGAACAGTAAAATTGTAAGGCAACTTTACAATAAGGTTCATTAGTTAATGTATTAACTAACATGAACTAACACTTTACAATAAGGTTCATTAGTTACCAACCTTAGTTAACATGAATTAAGAATGCACAATACTACTTTTTCTTAGTTACTTAATTACGTTAATGTAATTAATTAACTAAGAAAAAGTAGTATTGTTCATTCTTAATTCATGTTAACTAAGGTTGGTAACTAATGAACCTTATTGTAAAGTGTTACCAATTTTAAAATATTATTACAATTTAAAATAACTGTTTTCTATGTGAATATATTTTAAAATGTGATTTATTCATGTGATCAAAGCTGAATTTTCAGCATCATTACTCCAGTCTTCAGTGTCACATGATCCTTCAGAAATCATTCTAATATGCTGATTTACTGCTTAATTAAAATACTGCCCCCCCACCCCCCAAAACTGTTAAACCATGGTGTATATTGGAAAAATGAAGTGAAGCCGTTTATCTTCAGTGATTTTGATGTTCTTGGGTCTCACTGTAGCAGTAAAGGCAGCACTCTGTCAAAGCGGCCGGTCAGAAAAGGGGAAGATGGTCGAAACTATGAGATGCGAGAGCCCTTGCCCCTGGATGATATGGAGAGGAACCAGAAGATACTGCAGTGGATGATGGAGGGTGAGAAGGAAGCTGGACGCTATAAGAGGAGCCCTTACGGGTGAGAAGCCTTTCTTAGTGTATAATCTAAAGACATTATTCAATAATGATGTCTGACCAGCTATTCAAGTAGTTGTTAGAAATTATGCAAAATTCAAAATGAATCATGTAAAAGCTCTCTTGGTCTTGCATATTCCTTAGCAGCATCTCCGGCTCCAAGAAAGCTCCGAGTCACGAGGTGTCGAGGCCCAGTTCGGTGGAGCGGCCGGGGGCTGTGCACCCTTGGGTGACCGCTCAGCTCCGCAACAGCGTGCAGCCCTCCCATCCCTTCATCCAGGACCCAACCATGCCCCCCAACCCAGCCCCCAACCCCCTCACACAGCTGGAAGAGGCACGCAGGCGGCTTGAGGAAGAGAGGAGGAAGTCTGGAACGCTGCAGGCCAAGCAGAGGTGAGAGGAAACTCAGTGGACTGATTTGTTATTGCTTGAAAATAATCACGTTATTTGCATTTGGGTCAATGACGCTCAGTTTTTTGACCTGGATCATTTATTCAAAATCAAAAGCACTTATTAAAACTTTGAGATTTCTAAACTTAAATACATTTTTGGGGGGAGCATAACATCAAAGATGTCAGGTTGAAACTTTCCTAATATCATAATGTAGGGGAAAAAACATCTTTAAATAATTAATTTCTTAAAAAGAAAGTCTTAAGTAGTTTGGTATAATTTGTGTTATTATTATTAGTAGAAATGATGGTTGTATCATTAATAATAATATTTAGAATTTATTCAGTTTTAAATCTTAGTGTTTTGGATGTTAAAATTTTATAAATATTTGGGTAACGCTTCCTTTTACAGTACAGTACTTACGTGTACTTACAGTGTACTTACCTAGAAAGTACTGGCTAATATAAGGTAAGTACATGGGTTAGGGGTAGGTTCAGAGTTAGTACCTAGTTATTACCCAGTAATTATAATTACTATAATAAGTGCATAGTAAGTACATGGGTAACAGGACTGTAAAAGGAAGCGTTACCAATATTTGTAGTAAGACCAATGTTCTGTAACAAGCAGGGAAAAACAATACAGGAAATGATGTCATCGAAAGGACCCCTTTAGTCCCTCATGACTGTTTCAAGGCCAATAAGTTGAATAATTTGACCTTTATGACAAGGCCAGGTTTGCCCATTCCGGTCACATGGTGTGACTCCTTAAATACTTTCTACCTTTCTAACGTATTATTGAAAATGATTAGGCAAGACTTGCATGTATTTGAGGTGTTAGGAAAATGTTAGTTTATACTTGCTGGTTCCACCACTTTAATTTTAAGATCATTAAATTAACTCTTTTGTTGCAAATGGTATTAAAGTTTTTAAAACCCACATTTTGCATATACATTTTAAACGTAAAGTTGTTCTTTATATTGGACGTTTGTCAGTGACCCATCTATCACCCATAATGCACAATGCAAGGCTGCCTCCTCTTCCCCGCCCTGTTCCGGCACACGCTGCGGCTGGCTGAGGTGCATGCGTGTAATGAGGCGGTGTGAGCCTGCAAACGCAGCCGGTGTGTCTAACTCGGGGTTGTTCCTCAGGTATGTGATGGAGGTGATCCAGAGGGGTCGCACCGTTGTCAGGCCCGCTCTGTTTCCCACGCTCAGTGTGGTGCCCGCCGTCTCCGACACGGAGCTCTCCGAGTCAGAGTATGTTCCCAATACTTCTTCATAGAGCGTAGCCCTTCCTTTCACCATCCCATGCTCCCATGATACATGCACTTGCATGTTTTTGTCAGGGCTGTGCCTTCATGTAGTTCACTAACGCTTCTGTGTGTAGCGCTTTTAAGAGTATAATATAGACTGACCAGTCTTAGCGCGTAGTTCCTCACAGATTTGGTTGGTTCCAGTGTATTAACCACTGATCGGCTGGAGGAGAGCTAATGCAGATATGCAGTTTAGTGACATCAATGTTGGTGTGGATGAGATGAAAGCGCCACAACAGTGCAAATGTTTTTTTGTTTTTGTTTTCTGAGGAACATTTGTCACATTTATCTGGAATTCATTTTACTTGGCAACAGTAAACCGAGTCTCTGCTGACCACCAGCACTCGTGTCCACTTCAACCCCAGTAGAGCACGTACAAGGGCTTTCAGGACATTCTCATTTTGTTGCTAGAAAAGCAAAACGCACCATTTTATCCCATCTTATTATGGAATAAATGCTTTGGTTTGTTTTTCAAGTGCCTTTCGATTGATTTGCAGGCATAAGAATACGAAGAAGCAGCCCTGTGAGAACATCACCGTGGCCTATTACTTCTGCGGAGAGCCCATCCCGTACAGGACGTCCGTCAAAGGGAGGATCGTCACTCTGGGACAGTTCAAGGAGCTGCTTACCAAGAAAGGGAGCTACAGGTAAACCACCTACACTTTTTGTTCTTAGCGCCAGTAGGTTTTTGAGGATCGTCTGTAGTGTTTAGTTTAGAAGATCAAGGGATGGTTCACCCAAAAATGAAGATTCTGTCATTTACTCAGTCTCATGTTGTTCCAAACTAACTTTCTTCTGTGAAATACAAAAAGAGAAATTCTTAAAGGGGGGGGGGGTGAAACACTCAGTTTAAAGTCAATCTCATGTTAATCTTGAGTACCTATAGAGTAATATTGCATCCATCATAGCTCCAAAAAGTTTTATTATATTTATAAAAGAAAGATAGGCTGTACCGAGTCTTTCCGGAAAAAGCCGAGCGGGTGGAGGCGTGCCGTGTGGGCGGAGCTAAATAATCACGAACGCGCGAAGTTTTAGAACATTTGTGTGTCTACTCGTGGTTTATGAAGACATGATTTGGTTTTACAATAAACAGACACCTACTGTAGCCACCTAAACAAATGTATTTAAACAAACACACAACATACATCGCATGCTCCATAGATACATTTACTATTGGTTATCATGTTGTTTAGCCTACTTGCTGTGCTTAAGTTACACGCCGATAGACACACACAGATATTTGAAGCAGTTCTACTCACCGCCTGCGGTTCCAATGCAAGACCGTTAACCTTTAGTGTTGGGACTGCTCCATCCTTGAGAACTAAACGATTAGCAAATCCGGCTTCGAACTGGGCCTTGTTTATAAAAAAATCATCCTCGAAATGCATGGAACAAACAAGAACACTTGCACAACTGTGTTGATGTTCTGGAAAAACAAACTCCATCCACTGGTCCCTTAACGCTTGATTCTTTGGGAATCTGTGCAGTGTTGTCTTGCCTTGGCAACCGAAAACACACTTCTTTGGTGACATATTGCAGCGCAGCCGATGCACAGCGTTTGATGGGCATAGGTTACGGCTATCGCTCTACAGCTGCGCGCGCGCCCTTCCGAGAGAAGTGCCCTTAGGACCGTATAAGGACATTCCGGCGCATCTGACGTCATACGAGCCCATACTCGAAAAAAACTTTCCGAAACTTGTGACAACCAGGAAGGAGTATTTTGAGAACAGAAATACTCAATCAAACGTACAACTTAATTTTTTAAACTTTGTCCATGTTTAGCATGGGAAAACTCTTTAACAGTGTAAAAAACTCACTATGCATGAAATAGCATTTCACCCCCCCTTTAACACTGTGCTGGTCGCTCCTGGACTGAAGCTTTCAAGCTTTCAAAAAGGATGCAGTATCAGTATAAAAGTATCCTGGAATGGTTTCATACCACTTTCACATTAGTCTTTTTAAAGAAAGAAAAAAATGAATACGTTTATTCAGCAAGGATGCACTAAAAGTGACATTAAAGACATTTCTAATATTACAAAAGATTTCTTTCAAATAAATGCTGTTCTTTTGAACTTTCTATTCATCAAATCCTGAAAAAAATAAATAAAAGTATCACTGTTTCTACAACAATGGTAACCAGCACAAGTGTTTTAACATTGATGATGATGATGATAATATAATAAAAAGAGGAAATGTTTCCTGAGCATCAAATCATCATATTAGAATGATTTCTGAAGGATCATATGACTGAAGACTGGAGTAATGATGCTGAAAATTCAGCTTTGTTATCACAGAAATCGAAAACGGTTATGAGGATGCGCTTTTAACAGTATGGATTGTTTCAAAGCAGCTTTACAGTTATAATAGAAATTACCGTAACAGATTGTTTAGGATTTACAACAGCACCAGGATAAAGTTATTGTCCAGCTAAAGTTAGTTTTGATTGATTCACTTCCGTTGCGAAGATCACTAGTTATCAACGTTGGGGCCGCTTACACGACACCGTTCTAACAGAAAAACTCGCAACCCGCTAATTGTTTAATTTGTGATTAAATTGTGCGGACATCATTTTTGGACGGGCTGTCATACAAAGAAATTATGAACACACGCAAAAACAAGAAAGAACCAATGAATAACAGATTATGTTGCAGTCAGAGTATGCTTTTCCTGTGAGCTTTTTGTTTTACCATGTTTAGTTTTTTTGTATTGTAAAATAAAACCTGTAAGAGTAGTTTGCCTTTTTGCTGAATAATTTTGTCAGATAAATACCTTTAACCAAGTTTAGTGTTTTGTTGTTATCCTTACATTTTAAAAATATGAAAATGTTCCACATGAACTCGTAGGGTAATAAACAAATACCATTTAATTCTACAATGTTTTGATTTATACTTTGTCAATTAAACAGAATTATTTGACTGACGTAGATGAAATTAAACCATCACGATCCCTCTCCCTCACCACACCTCAGGTATTATTTCAAGAAAGTGAGCGACGAGTTCGACTGCGGAGTGGTGTTCGAGGAGGTACGCGAAGACGACGCCATCCTGCCCATCTTCGAGGAGAAGATCATCGGGAAAGTCGAGAAGATCGACTGAGACGGGAAGAGAGGGAATCGGTCTGCAGGGGAGCAAGCAGCAGCATGTGGAGAACGAGAGGGAGCTGCGAGCAGGTGCTGAGATTGGTACAGCGAACGTGGACGTGCGGGAGAGCGAGAGGTGCGGAAACGGGGAAGGTTGCTGTGGAAAGTACACTATTTACTCCGAGGCTTCTACCTCTGCACAAACGGCTTTTAAAGTCAAGTCGAACAGCTGCTCAGTGCTCAAGATCACTGCGTTGTGCACAGAGAGCCCTTGGACTCACAGAGACGAAAGCGCGAGGCCGCGTTCTCTCACTTTTGCTATATTTCTAACTCTGACAAATGTAATGTAGCAATGTAAAGTTAGCCTAGAAAAAAAGTACTATGAGAATATGTTTACTAAAGCTGCATATTTTTGATATGACGTATCAGAAGGAACATATCCTTTCTAATTTAACAACTCTTGTAATTTTATATGTACTGGTACCAGATATGTACAGACTGTCTGTTTAAAAGGAAAAAGAGAAAGTTTTATATCTATTTAAATATTTAAAAAAAGGAAGAAAAAAAAACGAGAAATCGGTTTAACCCATATCAAACCTGACCCCGAAACGGTGGTAGATTTCACGAAGCTGCGGTTACAGAGGCTGTTCGAGGAGAGGAAATCATAACCCACGCTTTACCAAGTGCTTTTAACTCATCAAACCGGTTTGTAATCAGTCCACATCAGAGAGGGAGGAGTCAGCCGGCGCTGCACTTTTCACGGCATTATGCATTGATGTCAAAGGAGAATCGCTTCGAGCGAAAGTCCTATACGACTATGCCTTCACATTGCTCCGTGTCTTTCGGTGATGTCATGACATGCATAATGCATAATCCCTCTTCTCTTCACGCACACCCCGATACGAGGGCAAAGGATGAATGTCCCGACATTACAAAACAAATATCTTGAGATTTTTGAGTGGAACAACTATAGCTCTGTAGTTTATATCCAAAATCTGTAAGGTTGCTTTTCCAGGTGCTCGCGTGTGTAAGACCCACAGCGGCACTGACGCCTGTTTATGAGCAGGAGAATGTGAGACTTGTGGAAGAGGACACGAAGTTCTGGTCGTCCTGGGGTCCATCGTCTACCGAGTGCCATTGGACAAATATAATGATCATGTTTACACTTACCTTAATGTATTACAGAACAAGAAACAAATAAAGAATTGTAGCCTTTTCAGTTTAACTCGGCTAAATGTGGTGCCTGGCGAGAATGGTTTTTAAAAAAAATTAGTTTTGGCCTAACGTGGTCTGCCTTTGTTGAGATCATGAAACACCAAAGAGAACAATCTATCACAGGAGCCGTTTGCGTTGTTTCAGCAACAAAAATGAAGCTCCTCCATAGAGTTTTCAGGCTGCGTGTTGTAACGAAACACGGAGAAGTGTAGTAACCGCTAGGGAAGTGGTGCTGTAACGTTAGAATGTTTGATTTGTTGTTCTGGCATCCCATCTTAATGCTAGTTTTTAAATTCCCGGTGTAGTTTGATTTTTTTTAAGTTGCCATTGTCGTCAATGTTTTTTTAAGTGATGTGTTTTTTTGACCTTCATTCAATTGGAATTATTTTGGTCCTCCAACTTGAACAATATGGGTACTTGATGCAAAATATGGAACATTTCTCATGTTTGTTTTGACTCATTTTAATTACGGTGTAATTATCAACTTGGATGTAAAGAGTTAACTACTGTGAATAGCCTGGATGTGAGCTCTTCTCACTGAATGATGGATGACCTGTACATAGACATCACAGAGTGCCTTTCTCACCATTCTCATCTCTGATCCACTGTCTGCTCTCCTCACTCCATGTGTCCAGTACCAGGGACTTGCATTGTGTTTTTAAGTTTCTTAAGAATTTTTGTTTTTGTTAGATTCCTATGCGAAGAGCATCAACACACTTAAAGTCTTTCTATGTAAATATGTAAAAACAATTTTTTTTTTTTTTTTAAATGCGTCTTCAACTACAACCAGCAACCCAATTTGGATATTTAGTGCCCTGGTTCTGCTTAAGTGTGCCGAGTTGTACAGTTATCATTTTATGGTACTTTGGACAATAAAGACATGTAATAAAAGAAATGTGTAGTTCTCTTGTTACTTTTTCTATGAATTTATATAGAAATTATATATTTGGGTTTGTAGTTATTTGGGTTGTTTTCTCAATGCTTATTTTGACTTTCTTCAATAATTTGAAGTTTATTAAGACTTCCTAATTTTTTTTTAACAAAGACTAAACAGACGATGGCGCTCTTGTTTCCTAGCAACAGTTTCATGAGCTTTTGCCAAGATCTCATGCAGCAGCCGATGGCTAAGGTGCCACATAAAGAATGAATTATGACCGCTTATATAAAAGAAGCTATTAAAAACATCTTAAATCTGTAACACAGCATTATTTTTTTGATAAAAATTAACATCAATTATTGTAGTCAATTAACACCGACCAATACCGGTACGCTAATGATTTATAATTTGAGCAGTCGGGACGGATTTTGCGGGAAATGTCAGATTAGAAAAGAAAAAAGCCATGTGATGTGTGTCAGTTCTGACAGCTTGTAGCCACAACTAATGAGAAACATTTATAACGCTAGTCGTTCAAAAAGGCAAACATATCATCCGTTAGTAAAAACAAAGAACCCCCGTTCGAAGAGCTTACAAGCTAAATAACAAATTGATAGCCATTATATAACTCGTATCAAGATCGGACTGCTTTTCAGAGATGGTGACAACTCCGAGATATGAAAGGATTCAAAGCCAACCCAGAGATGGCGTTATTCCGTCAGATAAAATAAAGAGCGGAGCCGAAACCCGACGTATAGGCTAATTACCAAAACAATATTCCTCCGCGAGTGACTTGCAGTTTTACTCCTCGAAAGTGATTTACAGGGTGGAGGACTATGAGAGGTGGCAACACCAAAGCAAGCATCCATGCGTATAGTTGTGACTTCATGAACTTTATTGTTAATGTATATCTAAAACAGTTGCATTAGCCTACCACATAGTAGCCTAGCCTAATCATCTGTTTAAAAATAATTAAAATAACAAAACTTCAATATCCAAGACTGCTTGTTAATCACACCAACAAATTTGTCATTGAGCTTAAAGTCCCCATGAATTCAAAATTGACCATATACTTTGTTTGCCTAAATTGGTCGTTTTGTGGTGAACAATTCATCCATGCAAGTCAATCCGCACACGATTTTTTTTTTGGCTTCATAATCTTTAATCAAAATCTGAAATTTCCCCTCCCCTCTGCATTGGAGGACCTTCCCTGATGACGTAGGTTTCACGGTTTGGGCGTCTGCTTAACATCCGTAACCACGCCCCTCCAACTGACAGTAGACAGGCTGAATGAAAACACCTACTTTTCTAGATCCAATCAGGTGCTAGTTGGAAAAAAGCCACGCCCACTATTTTGCCTAATTTAGTATTCCGTTTCTCCCGGAAATACGTCACAACACTGGAGAAAAGTCGTTTGCAACTTCCGGTTCACGGGGACTTTAAGGGTGCTTCTCAATATCCCTCCTCGTCTCCTCGCTCCTCCGTCCTCCATCCTATGACCCGGAAACCAATCGAGCTCAGCCATCTTGAAGGACATCTCAATTCTCTAATAGGCTTTATGCCCAGCTGCACTACTTCCTGAACTTCAGCCAGCTCCTTGTTTCCTGTCTGACATTATTGGACAAACTGATTAACCCAGGTGTGTCTGGTATTTGTTACTGGTCAGGCACACCTGGATTAATCAGTTTGTCCAATAATGTCAGACAGGAAACAAGGAGCTGGCTGAAGTTCAGGAAGTAGTGCAGCTGGGCATAAATCCTAATAGGAGGCGAGGATTGAGGAGTGAGGAGGCTTCCAGAGGAGCTATGAGCGAGGATACACAGGTGTACCCTTTGCGGAAGAGTTTTATCGACTAAACATGACGCACGTATCAATTCTCCTCCCCCTTCACATCTGTCACAATCATTTGAATTTATACTTTACTCTTGTAGTTTACATAAACCACACAACTCACATATTTCAACAAGGTATCTTGCTTTATTATTATTTATTATTAATTTCTTAAATAAACAAACTTTAACAACATAAGGGCAGATCCTTTGAGCACTGCTGATGACGCAGTGAAGTGACGTTCGAGTGATCAAGTATTCCAATGTATAAAAAAGCTTTCATTCAATTCCTCCGTCCTCATTTTTTTTTCTTGCAGCCTTCCCTCGCGTCCTACAGGGGGTGGGGCTGAGACGCGAGGAAAGGAAACGAAATAAGAAATGAGAAGCACCCTAAGAGTAGGCATATCATTACTAGGAAGACATGTAGCCTAGTTTTATTAATATTATGTAGGCTACTTGGATGATATAGCTAAATCTCAAGTTTCAGTGGAAGTTTAAACTTCTGAATATGCTAATGTTGGAAAGAAATGGCAAAATATCAAAGTGCATATGAATGAAGTGTGCCATTTGGGACAGGGCCCAAGACCCTGCTTGTAAGGTAGTAGTTTTTTGGACACTGAACATGCTGATTGGTTGAGTTCAAGCAGCATTTTGATTGTTGACTCTATGCAGATTTTTATTTCAACCATGTTGAAATAAATGGATATCTATGCCAGCACGTCCCAGCCGGGTTCGTCACTTATTTGGTTCCCCTGGAAACATTTCCGTTGTGGTCTGTGTTATTTGCAAGGGGGTAATCCATCGACCGGAAGTTGAAGTCGGCCGGGTGCCGCCATGTTGTAGCAGAACTTCACTTGCGTTAGCATTTCCATTGACTCCCATTCATTTTGGCGTCACTTTGACAGCGAATAACTTTACATCTGAGGCGTTTAAAGACTCCATTTGTCCATTATTTATTTCTAAAGAAACACGACAATGTATAAAAGGCTCCATTACCTTCTATGTTACGTTATGGCCCCGTAGAAACAGATTTAGTAAAAATAGGCTAACGATTGCGTCATAACCCATCGACTCTCTGTCGCGCTGTACAGAAATTACCGTATAGACAGAAGTAGAAACTCGCGCGCAATCGGGGGGACGTCGAGGCATAAAGTCAAGGGAGAAGCCCATAGAGAGTTGTAAAGCTGCTCCTGCTGCGAGCTCATGGACAGCTAATACTCACGATCTCCGGCTCTGCAAGTTTCGGAAGGGAGTGATTCAGATTCCCATTGGCACAGCTACTAGAAGATTAACGTCTGTCAGACAGGTTGCTCACGTCATCAAGCTTAGTTTGAGTCGGTTTGAGTCTGCGCGTCAGGAACGGAAGTGCTCAAAAATCGCTAAAAATGGGCTTCAACTGTCTCAACTGAGTTCCAATGAGATGGCTCTGTCCACTTCTTATACTGTCTATGGTTATTTGCAGCGCGTTTATGTATTTGTGTTGTGAGCTTTTGCAGCGCGTTTGTATTTGGTGGTGTTGTGAGTATTTGGAGCACACGTGTGTTGTGAAACTGATGAAGATGTTTTGTTAATTTGCGGGTGTTTTTTTTTATTTGCACGCGTTTTTTTCTTTTTGCATGCGTTTTATTTTATTTGCATGTGTTTTTTTCAATTTGCATGTGTTTTTTTCTATTTGCATGTGTTTTCGTCAGTTGCAGCGTGTTGAGCTCTCTCAGCCACCGTACTATAGCTACATTCTACCTTACAAACAAATGGTGCAACGGAATAAAGTACAGAGTTAGTTACAAACTAGCTAGTAGTTATAAGCCTCTGCGGACTTTACATTACAATTTAAGAAAGAACTTACGAACGGCTGGTGCAACCCAGCCAGAACACTACATTTTAATTATGATGCATGTAAAAATGTATTAGTTAACCAACCACTCAGCCTCATCAAGGCTCTGAAGCATGGCTAAAGCCTCTGAGGCAGTCATAGTTCACCCAAAAATGAAAATTTTGTCATTAATTACTCCGCTTCATGACGTTCCAAACCCGTAAAGACCTTCGACATCCCAGGATGTCCTTCTGAAAAAAGAGTAGGGGTTTAACCCCGGCATCCTGGCCAAATTTGCCCATTGGCCCCTGTCCATCATGGCCTCCTAATCATCCCATACTGATTGGCTTCATCACTCTGTCTCCTCTCCACCAGTAAGCTGGTGTGTGGTGGGCGTTCTGGCGCAATATGGCTGCCGTCGCATCATCCAGGCTCCATTGACAACTATTTAATTAAAAATTTGAAGGCCCAGAAAGGTAGGAAAGACATCGTTAAAATAGTCCATGTGACTACAGTGGTTCAACCTTAATTTTATGAAGCTGCGAGAATACTTTTTGTGCGCCAAAAAAAAAAAAAAAAGATTTTATTTAACAATTTCTTCTCTTCCGTATCAGACTCCGTTGTGCTCTCCACGATGCATGCGCAGGGGCTGGCGTTATATGACCCAGAAACACAGGGCTGTTTACAAGCAGATGAAGACGTATGCTCAACATAAAACAGTTCATAACTATGTCGACAAAGAGGATGAATTGCATTTTTTTGCACAACCTTACTTATTCAAACCAGAATATACAGAGAACGAACTAAAAGAGATAGAAGAGGCTGCAAGACAACCACAGCCACAAGCTTCTGAAAGACAGAGAGCAATGGAGAGCTGGTAGTGTAGATGTCATCAGTGCCAAGTGATGCCTACTGAACAGGAGAGTGTGTGCTGCGTCGATTGTGGTGATGTCATGCCACATCTTGAAATTTTGGATAATTTGTCCTGGGACAAATTGTTCCAGGTAATTTCGGTGGAAACGCGGCTTATAGGTGCAGCCTTACGTATAGTCAACAGAATGTGTTAAAGGGACTGTCTGAACACGATCTGTACTGCGCATGTGCAAAAATGGAAGGTTTGCTTCCACTTTCCTGTCATCGCCAACGTTTTTACGACAACGACTTCACTGTCACGATTCGATTTTGTGCTCGATTTAGAGATGTGGTGGATAGTGACAGATACATATTTGATAGCACAGATCGCTACATTGATTATTTTACGTTTTATATACAAATTCAAGAATTTCTCTTAAAATGAGAAATTCCTGACAATCGCACAGAAGAGCGTCGGGAAGGTGAAACGGGCGTCTACGAATTTTACCATCAAAGGTAACTACGGCCCGGTTTCACAGACAAGGCATAGACTAGGCCAGGATTAGGGCTTAGTTTAATTAGGGCATATAAGTAGCTTTTATAAACGTGCCTTAGAAAAATAAACATTACTGGTGTGTATCTTGAGATTAAAAAATGGCACTGACATCTGTGAAACCGGGGGTAAAAAGTACCGGGAGATTTTATAATGAATAAAAAAAAGAGAACTGACTGTCTGGTACAACCTCATGTGCTAAATTCACAAATTTTGTTTAAAATATCAAGTTACGTTAACTGTACTTGTTCAGCCCCCAATGGGTATTAATATACGAGTGACTTTAATGTAGTTCAAAATAAAGTGAAACCAAAAATGTCTGTCTGTGGATGTTACGGAAGGTCACCCAGACAACTGCATAGCAACAGCCTTGCGACCACCAATATCCCAGCAACCGCCTATAGCAACACTTAAGCAAACACCCAGAACATCTATCTGTTCTGACCTAACTTATTGTCGTCAATACCACCTAAACCGAGACCAAGACAGGGTGGGACAGAGTTAAGACCAGACCAGCACACCTCAAATTGATCTGATTCCAATGCCACATTTCTTGCCTATGTGCTTTCTTGGGTTGGCAATGTTTTTTCTCGTGCCACCCCGCTCTGCTTTAATGTTAATTTTGTGTACTTCAACTGTAAATTCAGCATAAAAACAAGTTTCAATAGTCTTTTCTTCCCTATTGTGACGTATATAAGAGTGTAACGGCTTCTCGAACAAGAAAATATGTAGGGCGAGACTTGATTTTGTCTTTGGGTAATTGATTGGATGGTTGTGGTTTGCTATTGGTCGATCTCATGTGAGTGACAGGTTGCCCCGCCCTCGCTCCAGTAAACACGTCATCAGAGAAGAGAAGAGATGTCACTGCAAGAGGGAGAGGGAAGTTTTGATTAAAGATTACGAGGGCACGTGAATTTAAAAAATAATTATGCGCATGGATAAATCATTTCTTATAAATAGGCCAACACTGCAATATAAAAAACAACAACAGATTTGTCCATTTTGATTTCATGGTGACTTTAAACAAAACAACCCTTTTTTTGTCTTTGTAATACGATAGGAGCTGGGTCTTTGTGGACATCCAGTAAGTCCAGGAGGTGTAGGAACTCTGAGTGCTTTGGTGGAGGCTTTCTTTTGTAGACGGCACTTCTGAGACCTAATGGGTTTTTAAAGAGGTCCTTGGAGAAAATAGCCACAAAAATGCATAGCTTGATGGACTCTTTTTAACTTGAGCACGTCATAGATATAGCATGAAAAAAAAAAAAGGATTTGATCGGTTGCTGCTTCCATCGAAGAGGAACACAAAGGGTTTTTTAATGATCGAGCCTGTTCCCTATATGCTCAGGTCTTTGCTTCTACGAGAGGCTGTGGCTGCTGTTCCGTTTCATGTTTTCTTCAGTACCTCGAGGTTTGTTGATTTGGGTCACTCTCCCGTATTGGACTTCCAATTAACTCTGGAACACCGTGCTGAGCTCAGGTTACGAAAACTGAGATGCTTAATTGAAAAGGAAAGATCATTAGGGTGTCCTGCCGCAGTATCTAACCCAAGCCTAGAAGGACCAAATAAAAACAAAAAGGCTTTTTAATTAGCAGATGGTACATCTCCAGGATATACATATGCAGTGTTTTTTCTCAACTGGCCCCTGTGCCCTCTGTGATCAAAGCTGCTGGGTAAATGTTTGATTTAAGGCCCTCACTCATCAAATACTGATCTGATGCTGTGGTTCACACTTCTGATTAAAGCTGGATCGGATCAGGCCACCTGTACCTCTGTCATTCTCACCGGACCTGTCTCGGCTTCAGTAATGATGACTCCTGCCCACTGTTGCAGGTTTAATGTGATTTTGAGCTCTCTGGCTCCCTGTGGTTGTGTGTGAGAAACTGATTTTGTCGTTCTGTATGAGTTGTGCTCAGTGTGCTCATTTTGTGATAACCTCGACCACCAAAAAACAGTTTTCATACTTGAGCAAACAAAGCTCAGGAGGTAAACGAAGTGGGATTGCGCAATATAGCTAAAGTGTGTCTTGATAAAGTTCTTCTGACAGTTTTTGCTCAAATTAATGTTTCCATGCTGGATTAGTGTATTATTTTTTTTTATCTTACTCACCTTAAATGTTTAAACTGTAGTGTTTCTTCAGTATTTTTAGCTAGAAATAATGAAGATAAACTACATTTCAAAAGCTTGGGGTTAAGATTGTTTTAAAAGAGAAATTAATACTTTTTTCAGAGCAAACGTGACAGTAAAGACATTTATGGTATTATAAAAGGTGTTCCTTTCTATTTATCAAATAATACAGAAAAAAAATGTTTCACAGTTGCCACAAAAATATTAAGCAGCACAACTGTTTTCAACATTAATAATAATAGTTTCTTGAGCATCAAATCATCATATTAGAATGATTTCTGAAGGATCATGTGAGACTGAAGACAAAAGTAATGATGCTGAAAATTCAGCTATAAACTACATGTTAACATATACACTCACCTAAAGGATTATTAGGAACACCATACTTATACTGTGTTTGACCCCCTTTCGCCTTCAGAACTGCCTTAATTCTACGTGGCATTGATTCAACAAGGTGCTGAAAGCATTCTTTAGAAACGTTGGCCCATATTGATAGGATAGCATCTTGCAGTTGATGGAGATTTGTGGGATGCACATCCAGGGCACGAAGCTCCCGTTCCACCACATCCCAAAGATGCTCTATTGGGTTGAGATCTGGTGACTGTGGGGGCCATTTTAGTACAGTGAACTCATTGTCATGTTCAAGAAACCAATTTGAAATGATTCGAGTTTTGTGACATGGTGCATTATCCTGCTGGAACTAGCCATCAGAGGATGGGTACATGGTGGCCATAAAGGGATGGACATGGTCAGAAACAATGCTCAGGTAGGCCGTGGCATTTAAACGATGCCCAATTGGCACTAAGGGGCCTAAAGTGTGCCAAGAAAACATCCCCCACACCATTACACCACCACCACCAGCCTGCACAGTGGTAACAAGGCATGATGGATCCATGTTCTCATTCTGTTTACGCCAAATTCTGACTCTACCATCTGAATGTCTCAACAGAAATCGAGACTCATCAGACCAGGCAACATTTTTCCAGTCTTCAACTGTCCAATTTTGGTGAGCTCTTGCAAATTGTAGCCTCTTTTTCCTATTTGTAGCGGAGATGAGTGGTACCCGGTGGGGTCTTCTGCTGTTGTAGCCCATCCGCCTCAAGGTTGTGCATGTTGTGGCTTCACAAATGCTTTACTGCATACCTCGTTTGTAACGAGTGGTTATTTCAGTCAAAGTTGCTCTTCTATCAGCTTGAATCAGTCGGCCCATTCTCCTCTAACCTCTAGCATAAACAAAGCGTTTTCGCCCCCACAGGACTGCCGCATACTGGATGTTTTTCCCTTTTCACACCATTCTTTGTAAACCCTAGAAATGGTTGTGCGTGAAAATCCCAGTAACTGAGCAGATTGTGAAATACTCAGACCGGCCCGTCTGGCACCAACAACCATGCCACGCTCAAAATCGCTTAAATCACCTTTATTTCCCATTCTGACATTCAGTTTGGAGTTCAGGAGATTGTCTTGACCAGGACCACACCCCTAAATGCATTGAAGCAACTGCCATGTGATTGGTTGATTAGATAATTGCATTAATGAGAAATGGAACAGGTGTTCCTAATAATCCTTTAGGTGAGTGTATTAGCATAGAAAACATTTAAATTTTAATAATATTTCACAATATTACTATTTTTACTGTATTTTTTTATCAAATAGATGCAGCTTTGATAAAAAAAATACATTTAAAAAACTTTCCAACCCAAAACGTCTGAATGATGCAGTGTTTATCTGCAAATGAATTAATAATATCCTTAATAATAATAATTATTTACCCTAATATTACAGTAGTTAGAAATCATGACTACCTACATATATTATAATGTTTTTGTTAAACAAGTAAATGCCACATAGGAATTTTTGAGTGATGTAAGCAAATCGTTTGATCATTTTTATGAATTGATTGATTGAGGAAATTAACTCGAATGCCAAAGTTTTTTAAAGTCCCTCTGTGGTGAAAATCAAGCTTGAATGTTGTTTATATGTCTATGTGGTGTTTTAATATGCTTTAAGTCAACACCATTGCTGAGTATTTTCTCCTTAAAACTGCGGTGAAACAAAGACAGTCTCAAAAACGCATTTTGAAATCGCTGGTGTTTCTGACGTCACAAACCTTGTAACTAATCAGGTCAACGTGTGATCGTCAACGAGCTGTTGTGAGTGGAGGTGGGGCTAATTTGCATATTCATAGAACCGCGAATACTAAATGAGGTGGTGTAGAGTTACATTCAAGATATCTAAAGGCATACATTTTTTTTTTCAAGGAAAAAAAGTTTAAATATGCCATTTTGGTGATCAAAGATGAGTTTTAACAGGGATAAAATTATTGACTACAGGGGGACTTTAATGCTCTCAGGAAATACCGGTAATACTTTTCAGACTTTTTCTTCAGATAGCCTATTACATCCATAAAATATTTAGCACACAATGTTCAATAGACTATAATAGTCTAATAGCAGAACAAATTGAGTGTCTGTGTTCCTATTATTTAAAAAAAAAAAAAGAGAAAGAAATCCATAAATCTCAGGTGTAATCCTAAAGAATAAAGCTGGCCTAACATCAGTGGATCCTGCAGTCTCCATGGTTACCGCAGCACTGAAATGCACCTAGGTTTCTAATAGCTTCAGTGATGAAAGTGTAAAATTGAATATTTAGAGCATCAGAAAAAAATTCAGATGGACACATACATGTAGTTCCCATTTACATTTAGAATATGTGAAAACAAGTTTGCATGGTTTAGCATTTAGCGTTTAGCTGTTTACATATTCAACTCTTTCCTGGCTGAGAGTATAAGAAGAAAAAAAAATGTTAAAATGGATGTTCTTCCCATGCATATCTAAACTAATTGAAAACAAACTTTAATTAATAAAGCCACATTTATGCAGTTCATTCATTAGCAGGTTTAAAATCGAATGTTATGATTGTGATAAGTGATGAATTTAATTATTTTTGGGAGAAAGCTGAAGTCTAAGCATGTCGCTAACAGATTAGCCAATACCAAACGTCCAAAAAAATAAAATGAATGATGCTTTCATGAGTAGAAAAACAATAAAGCAATAATGTTATGTAAAATCAAAAGATGCTAGAGTCTTTCCAATACATGGCTATAAAAATTCCATGTCTTTGTTTTGCAGCACTTAAAACCAACCTTGATGTTGACCAAATTTGATTAGGTTTTTAAAGGGAAATTCGATCCTTGTACAGAAAACAGTAGAAACAATTGGACCAGTCCTATTATTTGCTCCATAGGCAAATAATTCTTTTTTTATGTTTATTTTATGAAATGTATGCATAATTATTCTCACTGTTGACTTTGAAAGGGTGAAAGTATATGGTTGGTTCAGCTTCATAATGGACTGCCTTTTAAAGATCAGGGGCCTCATTTATAAAATATTGCATAGAAACAGTCCTACATTTGATCTAAGATCATTTCTCAAATGTCTGTATCTGTGATTCAGAGAATGAAAGTACGCACAAAGAAAACGTGCGTATGCCTCTCTTCCAGTTGTGAAATCTATAAATCGCAAATGATCTTGAAATTGTGCGATTGTTCAATTTAAAACAATGGTTTTCCAGTGTAATATACTTTAAAATATAATTTATTTCTGTGATGCAAAGCTGAATTTTCAGCATCATTATTCCAGTCGTCAGGCGCGTAGTCTTTCTTTACAAAGTGACATTGCCATTTACTGGTCTGGCACGCATAATACAGCGTTTTTAGTCATTTCCACGGATCCGTGTGAACGGGAATCATTTTGATAAACTTTTTCATCTGTACGTTTGTCGTAAAAAAAACCTTTTGTCGTGTCGACGAGGCCTTCGCAGGGGATAGTCTAGTTGACACGGTCTCTGCTGACACTTCAGGCCTGCATGCGATGTGGTCATGTCCAGGCTCAGGTCCATCATCTGATCTGGATCCGGCCCGGATGGATCTATGCTAATATTAGCATAGATGCCATTCTTCTTATGATGTATCGAGCACATCAGGTGTTATGGGAAGTGTTCCCGGTTCCTGCTGACCTATGCAGCCTAATAATCATTTTACATCATTTGAATTATAGAAATTGATAATGTGTTATGTGTATACCAGGTTAAAGAGATGTGTTTTTAGTCTAGATCTAAACTGACAGAGTGTGTCTGCTTCCCAAACAAATATATATATATATATATATATATATATATATATATATAGCGTATATAAAGTTAATCCCACTTCAAACGAGTTTGTGTTCAATAGTCTATTTATCATCACATATAGGCTATATTGTTTAATATACTTTAGGAGGGTTATGTGATCACTAACGTTTAAAGATTGAAAGCTTTTTTCAGCGCTCAATTCTGAATCAAAAACGATCCCACTTTTGCGTTGTTAACCTCACTCAGAAAGGGTTCATTCTTCAGCAGCAGGATTGGCCATTTCTTGTTTTTCACACATACGGCACATTGTCAATTACTCTGTACTGTATCTGCACTCAGCCTAAAAACTGCTCTGGCCCATTTTCTGCAACTGCAGTGACTGATTGCTTTAAAAGTAGTGTTAAGATAATTCAGGGCAAGTATGAAAGCATCAGAACTGTTCAGAGAAATGTTCCAACACCTGTGGGGTGCCACTGCTCTTTTACTTTGAACATGATGCCTTAAATGCTGTACAAAAAGATGAGCATAAATTTGGCTTCCAGTGACATAGACAGTGTTCGTCATCCACGTGGTGATGTATCGAATGCTGGGACTACTGAAAATATTCACTTTGAATATGATAGGAAATGATTAAGATGTGGACAAAAGAATGTCTTCAAAGGAAAACCACGTGGGTGCATTTCTCTCCCGCAGGAATCAAAGATGTGTGCAAGGCAAGCAATTAAATTCGTCTGACAGTACTAACAATGCAAAAATATCCAACATGTTATTGGTTGTGTTCTATAAATTCTCTATTTTATAATTTTATAAAAAATATTTTTTAATTGGTTAGATATTGAAAACACTACACTGATCTAACTAAAACAGAGAAAAGAAAAGAAAATTATATCATGATATATTCATCCTCGTGTCATTTCAAACCTCTATGGATTTCTTTTTTCTGTAGAAAAATAAGAAATAAAAAAAGAAGACATTTTGAAAAATGTATTTGGGTCCTATGTTAAACCCCAATGTTATTAAAAAATATTCTTTTGGGTTTTGCATAAAACCATACAGATTTGAATCACAATAATGGTGTTTTGTTCCTGGATGATTCAATGACTCATTCATACATTCAACCACTTGTTTCATTCCTGAATGAATGTGTTTTTGAATGTATTGGTTGAATGGATGATTCAATGACTTGTCATGTCATGTCATGTCTCTCAGATGTTGCTCTGCCTTCAAAAAGAAGGTTTATTCAGCCATCTAACCAGAGATAAAACTAGATTGGTATTTACATGCTTTTTTATATATATATATTTATTTTGCTTCAGAAAATATTACGGTTGAGATTAAGCTTAGGTGCTGGTATAGTTATGACGCCTGAAATGCACTTATGCATTTGCACACATCCACAAACAATCTTTCTTTACACATTTTTTTCTGCACTCGGTTTTCTACATATGCACCACTGCGAAATACGAACAAACTGAAATATTGTTTTATTTAACATGCAATACCACAGAATAATAATAAAAAACATGGATATAAAAAACCTCATAAATTTACAATATTGCTTTAATATGTTGCGTTACTTTGTCACTCTGTTCTTTAAGGTCTAATTTGATCCATCAGTCCCTTACACTGTTCTGCTCATTCAAAATCGAGGTTATTAATTAATGTTAGCAATTGAATTAATAGATGAGGTGTGCGAGTGCTCTTAAGTGGCCAAGTAGTGTCTTCTGCTAAGCCTCTATAACAATTACTGCATAGATGAGTTATCTGGTCCAAACGAATCAGGTCATTTGTATTTAAATGTGAAAGAACCTCTAATCACAACCATGCCATTACTGGTTGCAGCTGGGGATCCATTCATAGGAATAATTTCAGCCTTTTTAAAATCACCTGGTTTTTAATTAGAAGCTTTTGACATGTCTGTACATAGTGTCAAACTGAAAATTGTGTGAGAATCCACCACAAGGTGGTGCTATAATACATTTACGTTTTTGCCAATGGGTGTGCATTAGGGATGTGCATCTCCATAGGTGAGGCCGATGCGAAACGCATCTCGATGCATAGCCAACGATACGATACATTAAAGATACATATAAGCAGCTACCGATACGATGTGATACGATTCACTAATCCCCAGTGTGCATCAATCAAATTTCTTATGAATCCCTGCGTCAAGCACTACAAATGTTTATTATATTATCGCTACGCTACGGTTTCGTAGAGTTCTTGGAAACTTGAAGAGTCTGTTGGTTTGTTTGTATACGTTCCTGTGTATATTGCGTGAATGACGGGTGGTTGGGCAGATATTGTGTTTTGTGGTAGGTGGTATGCCATACGGAACCGTTGCCACTGAAACTGCATATTAACGCACCAGTGGGGCTCGACAGCCTTAGTCAAACGGGTTGGCGCGTATGGTTGGGTCGCGGAGAGATTGTGATATTGTGGTTAGGTCTCAGCAGCAGGAGGGATGTAGAGGTCAGTAAGCTGGGCTGAGTTGAGTGGGGGACGGAGGGGGGTGACTCTGGGACGCCAGAGTCACTGTCGAGCCCTCTTGAGGTGTCGTGGGCTAGTCGACGAAACACTGAGGACGGAAGGTGCCCACTTGAAGACCCTAGAGATGTCCCCTACTCGGTTCAATCCAGACGGTTGTCGTGCTGGTCCTGTAGTTGCAGCCGTCGCGTGCGCTAACGCGCCAAGTACACTGCTGCCGTTAACGCCGGACAGAAGGGGAGTCACACTACCTTATGGAAAGAAGCGTAAATGGATGGAGAAGCATAGTTTACTGTAAAGCTACGTCTTAGTTTTGCTTATCTTGGCGAAAGCCGAGTACAAATCAGCATGAAGTTTTAACATCTACTCTCATGTAATGGAAATCTTTTATTATTATGTATAACATTTTGTCAGCGATTATATATATATATGCAAAAAGTTTGGAAATTCTTTTAACCTAACCTAAGCCCCTTGTCTGATCCACAAAATACGTACAACAAACAAACAAACAAATAATTTAATAATTGTTGTGGATATATAGCTGATATATTCTTGAGTGTACTTCTTTTGTTGGGGTGGTAGGAGTGTTAAAAAACGAAGATGATTATTAAGGCTGTCTTTTTTTTGTCAATTCAGGCGTTTAATTTCTAGGTTTAAAAACGTTCTAAGAGCTCTTAATTCCACCGATAACTGGTATGTATTTAGGTTCAGAGGCAAGGTTAGGCTACTATTCAACAATGCAACAATAATCAAACCATGCATTGACTTTTACTTTTGATACTTAAGTACTTTTAAAAACGAGTAAGCCTACTCATACTTAAGTAGAAATCGTTTTTTACTACTTTTACTTGTAATGGAGTAATATTTGACCAGTAGTATCTGTAGGCCTACTACAATACTATACTCAAGTAAGGAAGTTGTGTACTTTGTCGACCTCTGTCTGAATATGGCACCACTCTGATAATGCATGTTTGGCCCCTTCACTGAAAATGTCACAGCTAGCTAATTAACAATTAGCGTACAGAGGTCAATCATATCATGCCAGTCAGGAATCCAGAACAGATAAGGAATGTTTTGGAAGTAAAAGTTTATAACGCCTGCAAATTAAAGGATAAACTATATATATATATATATATATATATATATATATATATATATATATATATATATATATAATATGAATACGTATATAAAGAATAAAGAGTATAATATATTTAAACAAATAAATAAAATAATAAAATAAAATATTGCATCATCAAAAATGGGTTCTTTATTTAAAGGTGGGATATTTGAAAAACGCGGTTTGAAAGTTGACCGACATCAAACGTGTAGCCAATCACTGGCAATCAGCATTAGGGGACGTAATATGACGGTGGAGGAGAGAGAACTAACGAGCAAGCAAGAGGGAGATTTGAAGAAAGACTATAGAAAGAGAGATGGCGGAGAGAGACATTACAGAAAGAGAAAAGCTCAAATGAATATCACTGGAAAATGAATGGGTTATGATGATCAGAAAAGAGCGCTAGTACGTGCATTAATATTAGAAAAGCTTTCCAGCGCTGAAGAGAGCTAAGCGGGAAGGCCTGGAAACAGACTCGGAGGTCGCTTTGATTCCGCTCCATTCGTGAGTAGGCTACTTGGTTGTGAGTGTCATTGTCTGGAGCTGCTAAGCTGAACAAAACTATTGTTTGTATTTATCTTGTCTTGTGTATGTATGTCAATTTTCTGTGCTTCCTTCCTTGTCGTTCGTTCATCATGTTCACTTTATTTTCGTGAAGCATTATTTTGTTGTGTTTCTGCTACGATTAATATAGACATTTCATACCCTTGCATTACGTGTGGTGTGTAAGTTAACGGAGGCCAGCTAGTGAGAGTTGTTCAGGCTGATGACATCTAGTGAATGCGGTGTTTACTGTATAGCATCCTCCTTGTTAGTGTGCACCAGCCTCGCATACCAGCGATCGCGGTTCGAGACCGACTCGGAGCAGGGCGGTTAGGATTGGAGGGTTAGCTTTGGAGGCGGAGCAATGGGGAGAGGGGTGTGTTTGTTTGGGTTGTTTTCAAATATCAACATTGTTCAGCAAAGACTTTGAGAAATAACATACTGCACACCTTTAAGGGCACTTTTGACTTGAAGAATACGCCATTAATCAATACTTGTAGCATAATGACATGTTCATGTGAATGATTTTACCACCTGTAATAAGTTTCCAATATAATCCAGCATCCCTCTGGTCATCCTTCTTAGCCTGAACCAGGTCATATTTGGCAGTTCTGCTTTGAGGGAAGTGGAGAGCGGACCACTTTCAGAAACTCTTCTTGCTCTTTTTCTCCTCTCTCCCTCCATCAATCTCAGAAGCACCAACAGGGGTTTCATCAAGCCGATGAGGATGGTTTTCCGCCATGTTGGTGGTGTATTTGAGTAGAGTGCAAGGTTCATATACACACTCCATATCAAGCGCTTTGTTCAGGCGTGAACTTAGCTGTCCCATGATAAAACTGTTTGTCACTCAGTTATCAAATAACCCGAAACGTCAACCTACAAAATGAGCAAGAGACTTTCTCGCCTTTAAATACTGGGCAACACGTTCTAATTGTCAAAGAGGTTTGTGACGTCATAAAGGCTCGAGCAGAGGTGCTGACGAGAATGAGAACAATAGAAAAAAACACAGAATGCATTACCGACCTTACCTGGTCATTTTAAATGATATAATTCATATTTAATTATATTTGCTGTGTACTTTATATGGTGGTATGTAAATATAACTGTACAGCGACTGCTTAAAGTTTTCATCACACTTTAAAGGAAGCGGCTTGATGTTAAAAAGAGTAAGCGCAATAAATGTCACAATCGGTTATATCTTCAGCGAACGTTGCTGAACGATATTGTAGTTCTTGAAGTGACAGCAGCCTAATATACCTGCTGCTGTCTGTCCTTAATGTTAATCAAACAACAAAAGAAAAAGAAAAAATCACTCGCTCTTGTCTTGACTGAACAACTTTAGTAGCTTTAATTAATGTAGTAAATGAAATTTGTACTGTGAAGGCTAATCAGTGTTATATTTTCATTATTCAATATCTGCAATTGGCCTTTTTGAATGATACTGGTAAACAGATGTATTGTACCTGAAAAACTTAAAGCCCTGTTTATTTCTTTTTTTAGTATTGTGTTTGTCCTTGCATTTGTTATTTGCAGCTCTGTGGCATGATACTCACATTTGAATAACCCTGTATCAGTTGCTAGCATCGAATTTCCTTATTTCTTAAAATCCTTCAAGCACTACAAAATGAAGCCTATATTTTTGTGTATAAAATGTGTACTCAATGTAAAGGACAGATAATGGGCTGCAATACCAATGTTGTCCATATTACAAGACTGTACAGATTAGGCCTATAATAAATCCTTAATCTTTTTCAAATCCTTTTTTTGTAAAAGCAAACTTTTGTTTTATGAAACCCATCAGTGGAGACTGCCTTTGCCATAAAATCACACTATAAGCGGTACTTGGACCCCGATGACTGCCGTTGGCAGCTGTGTTTTTATATTTAAATTTGTAATGTGCACTATCATGACCTTTCGCTGACCCTCTTTTGACCTGTTTCTCCACAAAATTAAGGAGCCCGTTCCCTTGACCTGAATTACCACTAAATGTTAATTAATGCCTGCTCAGAAAGAAGCGTCTGTGACACTCTTCATCAGCCAGCACCAATTCACATATTTTTATCATGCTTTTCAGATACAGATCAAGATGAGATGTATAGATATATTAAAAATCCCTTCTTAATTGTCTGTTCTCTCAGATCAGTATTTGTTGGCTCCAAACTATTAAACAACCTTCAGAAAAGTGTGCTTTTCTGCCTTAGCACAAAAAGTACAACTAAGCCTTGTTCTTCCTTTCTGCAAATGCCAGAAATGTCATTTCTGTCTGAATTATTAAATAATCCCTGCTCATTAATTCATTTGGGAAATAATGTGTTAATTATGCAGACGGGGAGCACCACATCAAGATATTATATTCATAACCACGTGCTAATGACTGAATCTCTGATTGATTAACAAGACGAAACTACTGAACTGTAATAATAGAGTAATTCTGTTTGGTTCATGCTGTACTTTTCATGGATCAGCTCTCTGTTGTGCTTCTAACAAGCCTAAAATCAATCACATCCTTGTCGTTCAGCAAAGGATCAACAGTGGTCTTGTGAATTGATTAGATAGTTTGCGCATTAGGAAAAAGACATCCATTTTAGTGCTTTTTGCAGCATTGATGCTGCTCTTGTCTCATTGCAGGGGAGTCAGGGAAGGTTTCTGCAAGGCCACTAACCTTGAAGGGATCAATGATATGAGAATAAGCACACGGAAAACTCACGCTTTCAGCTGCCAGGAAACCACAGGATATGGAGAAAGACATGCATAACATTTCCTCAAGTAATGTTTTCAATACTGATACATCAGATCAGTCTTTCTGCTCGAAATAATTGTGGTGAGATGTCATGTTTGCGCTTGGAGAACTGAAGAGAATTAATTATGGAAAACACAAGTGCCTGGATCAATGCTTTACGTAACAGAGCCCATATCCCATGGGGACTATTAGAGCTTCTCAATCTTTTGCACAGACTAATTATTGAAAAATAAATGTAGATGGAACAATGGATTCATTTAGGAGCTTCCCTGCGACGTCCTTGGACAACACAAGTGTAACAAATGCTGTATAATAAATGTGCTTTTAATGCCCATTAGGGGAAACATAAACAAACTGGAGTGATGAAACTTTTTCTGAGCTTAATTTAATTTTTTATAACAGATTCAAACACTTTCTCTTTAGACACCATTGTGAGTTTGGAAGCAATTGTAAAACTATTTAAGAAACTATGGGTCTCATTCATGAAACATTCGTAAATATGCGAGTGATTTGCGCGTAAAGAGACCTTCCCGAAAACTCTTCTCCTGATTCACAAATACTTCGTAAACGTCAGATGTGATAGTGAAATGTAAGGGGTATACAGTCAAAGACCCAGAACCAGATATGAAGAATGAAGACCCGGAGTCAGAATTATAAAAAATTAAAGAAAAGTTTTACTGAAGATAGTTAGCATTTTCATCAGCAGAAGTCAGCTTCAAGACTCACACAGGAGTTCGTAGGCCGCCTCGCTTACAGTTACAAAGATCACAGCAGTTATACCATTTCCAAGGTCTAAGCTACGTCATTGCTTACAGGTTGAATGATTCTCATTGGCTAAGAAACATGAAAGCCTAAACAATTTAACACATGTGAGGAGATAGGGGTGCCTATCGCCATTAGTCAAGATAGTTGTCGTCCACTCATTAGATTTAGGTCTGTGGTGGCCTCGCAGGTTAGAGAAGGGCGCCGGGGTGTCTGGTCCGACCGTCCAGAACCTACATAGAATGTCATACGCACACACACACAAATAACAGACACTAGCAAATAACAGCTCCCATCAAGGCTGAAGAGAGTCTGAGCTCCTTATTATCAGTTAAGTATACCAAAACATAATGCTAAAACATTCACTCATTTGGGAGAAAAACAGATCACTGGCATTTACTCCCAAGGAAGGAAATATACTGGAAAGAATACATTTTAATACAACAATTAAAGTTCGATATAGTAACGCTCAATATAGCTTGACCATCTGTCCAGCGAAGGATCATATGTGCCCACGCTGCCTTTAGGACCCTCTAACCTTTCCACTGATCCCAGAGAAAGAGACAAACGGCCTTGTGGGTTACGTGGCCTTCGTGTCCTGCGTGTACTACGTGCAATCTCAGAGTAAGATTGGAATGCACCTAAAAGAAACTGGTTATTTACATCACATGCATTTAAGAAAATATAATTTCACAAGCACAAAGAATATAAAAATGAGTGATAATGTGATATGTGAAAATGTGATAATGAATATATTTGATTATTGATTTTTATAAAGGAAGTATATAACCATTCAAAAGGATATATGATTATAGATGTATTTGAAGAGGCAGGGGATTTTGACCAACCCTTCAGAAATGTGTGTGTGTGTTAATGAATTCCAATCAGCCGTAAATGGGATGCGCGTTCACGTTCATTCTCAATTACCATAAATCCCGCCCATTAAATCCGACTGACAACTATATATGGGCATCATATTATGACATGAATGCGAATGAAAAAAAAAAAATCTCAGATGCAGAAATTGAAGTTTTATTATCAGAAGTTCATTCAAAACGCCACATTTTATTTTCAAGCGTACATACATAGTGGCGTATCGGGTCCTAAAAAAAAAGGAAGCTGGCAGCATATTACAGATGCAGTTAATGGAGTTTCATTTGTTAATCGAACATTCCCAGAAGTGAGAAGAAAATGGTTCGACATCAAGCTTGAGAGCAAAAAACGAATTAGTTCACTTCGGAAAAATAGTATTCAAACTGGAGAAGGACCCCCATCGCAGATGCTATTACTGGCTCTCATAATAAGAAAAACCGTATGTAATTACTATATATAATATTTTTTCAAAATGCTGTGCAAATGTACCCGATTAAGGTGAATTAAAATGCAGCCTTATTAATGAGCAAAACGTTCGGGTGTTAAGCGCACTATTTACGCGTGGCCAGGGCCGGTTCTATAGACATTTGGAGGCCCTAGGCAATATTCATGTTGGAGGCCCCCCACCCCCAATAAAAAACTCTTGAAACAAATATGATTCCTAACCTTTTAATTTATACAACATTTAATTTTAAATGTTTTTACTTACACAGTACATAAGTTTGGACACATTACTATTTTTAATGTTTTTGAAAGAAGTCTCTTATGCTCATCAAGCCTGGATGTATTTGATAAAAAATACAGAAAAATAATATATAGTGAAATATTATTAAAATAATGGTTTTCCTATTTTACTATACTTTAAAATATATTTTCTGGGATGCAAAGCTGAATTTAGTGTCATGTGATCCTTCAGAAAACTTTATAATATTCTGATTTATTATCAAATGTTAGAAATGGTGCTTAATATTTATTTTATAACCTGTGATACTTTTTTTCAGGATTTTTTTTTTTATTATTAAAAAGTTGTTTTAACAAAGTCTTCACTATCACTTTTTATATATTTAACACATCCTTGCTGAATATTCCTGGGTTTTTTTTTTTGTATTTTTGATCAAATAAATGCAGGCTTGTAGAGCATAATAAAAAACTTATTTCAAAAACATTAAAAATAGTAATTGGTCCAGACTTTTTACCAGTAGGCTAATGTACATATTAATCAAACTTCATCTAAGGTAATCTCTTTTTTGTTTAATGAAGATGTTATTGTTATTGTTATTTTGCTGTTTTATTCAATTTATTCACAGTTCCAGAATACCACTTCAGTGATATATGCTTTTATCATTTTTTCATAGCTGGTATGGGCAGGATTTTCCCCTCCCATTTAATCAATATTGACTGCAGATATTGTCCTATTATTAATATAAGTAATATGATATTATGCATTGCATTAGCTTAAATATGCTATACACAAATCAAGTGGAAGAGAAAGACACGACCGCTACTGATTAGAAAAAAAATTCTAAACTGATATTATTGGCGCGAGTAGGCTGATGTCAGACAGGGTATAATCTAATCATCAGCAGAATTTAGAAGATAGACCCATGGCCATGAGATCCTTTATTTGAAACATTTAAAAATGTTGTAGTGTGTTGGGTTTTTAACTTTGAATACAAACGTCTTGTCTTTTACTTTTGTAGTGTTTTTAGTCAGCTCCCGACGCGATGTTATTCATTGTACGTGCAAATTCAAAGCGTCGCGTCTGGGCACGTTAATGACGCTCGCGCTCTTTTAAACTCGTAATAAAGCGGTGAATGATTTTTCTAGAAATGACGCTGATCTACAGTAGGCCTACAAGTTTATATTTAGAATACATTGCAATCACTCCAAAATAGATGACGACACCGCACACACCTGCATTACGAGCTGTGCTTCTTTGCGTGCTTTTGCTTCGCAGCACCTGATGGGCTGGCGTTAATGTGACGTATAACAGTCTATGGTTAAGATAAACATCGTCACTATTTTTAGTTAATTAATAAATATTGAAATAAATTGTAGATATGACATTTGTAATTTTTTATTTTTTTTTATTTGTGTCCCTCTGTCTGGGCCCCATCCCGCCAATCGGGCCCTAGGCACGTGCCTAGTTTGCCTTTGCGTTAATCCGGCTCTGCGCGTGGCTGGGAGCAGGTGTAGATCTCTTGTGTAGGCCTACCAACTAACATTTGGAAAATACGAACATTTTAATGAATCCGAAAATTTACGCCAGAACCACTTTACACACGATTTACACAAAAATTCGTTCTGCTCGTGTTTCATGAATGAGACCCAATATGTGTAAATAATATATGGAAAAATTTAATCTTTAAAATGTTTAAGTTAACATTATTTCATCAAACATATCATATAATACATATCACAGGGGGGTTCAAACTGGGGTCCACATAAAAAAATCAGTAAAAAATATATAAATGAATAAAATGACAAAAGATGCGGTATTATTCATGCCAGGCCAGTAGTTGGCGATGTCACTTTGTAAAGAAACACCATGCGCCTATATAGACTGAACATGAAATTTTCACAATACGCGTTTTTGTAGTTTACACAGAAGATAACGATATCATCTTCAAAAATGTCCACTTTGAAGCACGGTTTCAGGCTCCCGAAATGTAATTGTTGTATAAATGTACGGCCAAAACACATAAAAAGTTTTCAGTTTTTATTTGAAAATGGTGTCGTGTAAACGGCCCCTTAGTTTTGCACTGTTTTCGTTTCAGTTTCCCGTGTTTTCTTTGTTCATGCTCTTCTGTTGCAATGGCTTTTGACTGGCCCTCATGTGTTACACCTGTGTCTTGATAATGATCTCATTCAGTCCCTAATGTTCCTGGCCCTGTGTTTGTTTCAGTCTTTCTTAGATCTTGCCTCTAGTACATTGTGGTTGTTCTGTTTGTGTTTGTGTTTTCCTGAGAAGCGTGTTCCTTTATTTTATTAGTTTATTTAGTTTAAAAAGAAAATTGCTTGCGAATAGATCTAGCTCTTTGATTTCCGCCTTTTTGCAACCCATTGCTGCAACATCAAGTTAAACTAAATGAAAATGAGAAATATTACCTTGGCAACTAGCTGAAATAAACAATAAATAATTTATTTCAGTTGAAAATTTCTACTAAAATGTTTTTTAACTGTTTGCATCATTGAATCCTTTTCCTGTTACTACTGTAAAGTACTATATAAATAAAGGTGACCTTTTACATGAGAGTGGATGATACTCAAGATGGAAGTGTCAGAGTACCACTTTAGAAAGAATAACATGCAATCTCTGACGTGCTGCTAGTTCTCCTGGCCTTCACCCAGACCTTGACCATGCGGTGGCGGTCAGAGATGCTCCTCCTCCTCAAGATACATCCATTATACAATCCCTCTTGGGATTGACCATCTGGTATTCAAAGGTTATCAATTATGCTGCTCTGGTAGAGCCGCTGCATGATCTGCTAAGGAAAGAGCTCTGCAGTTACTTGTGTAAAAAGAAATGAAAGTGTCTGATCCTGCCTTGCTTACAAATGACTATATCAATGGTGCAGTACTTGCACAACTGCAGGAAGAGAACTTCTGCCTTTACGTCATATATCCTATCAGTCTGTGAAAGAAACTGTGAAAGAGCAATCAGAAAACAATCAGAAAAATAAGCTATGTGCAACTTGACTCCTACAACCTGCGCGCCAATTCATCATACGCAGACACACAGCTCTCTGGTAATGTCTGTAACAGGGTGAATGAAGACACTGGGTGTGACATCAGATGCGATTTAAATAAAACTTATATAAATCTTAAAGTTAATGAAGTAAAGTATCCAAAAGGATATGGTGCTAAACTAAAAGGAGGTGTAGTTAGATTTTAGTTGAGCCTCATCACATGCTACCAGCAGGACACCACTGTAAAAAACAAGTTGCTGCCTTAAATCTTTCAGTACAATCAATTTGGATGTTTAAGTCACTACAACTTAAATTACATTAAACTGACTTAAAAAAATGAGTTGAAGATTGCGTAACTTATTTTGATGAGTTAAAGCAACCCGTGTTGCATTATAACTAAATATGTTGTCATAACTTATTGATCATCTCTCTAAAATGTTAGTTGCACCTGACTTAATTTATTTTATTTTTCATTTTTCTAAAATCGTATAAGAGGATCTTCAAGCCCATGTAGACATGTAGGCCTAATAATGATCTTGCCATTGTGCTTGATGGCAGCTTCATTAGTGCTTGAGTTCCAGCAGGAGATGTGCATCCTAGAGAGCCATACTGGTGGTATACAAGCCATCGTAAACACACGCACCATCTGTGTGCAACGTGACAACTGCTGTCACTCGACTTGTCAAACTATCAAATACAGCCAACTATTACATGGACCTCCTTGAAACTCTACAGCAAGGCTTCGTGTTTTTTCTTCATCTCTCTTTTTTCCTATCTCATACAGTAAACGGACAGAAATGCTTCAGTTATTCAGTTTCACATGCATGTTTCTGCTATTAAAGTAACATCTTAGACCAGGAAGTTGATAATATCCTATAGTTTTTTTTTAAATCAGTTGAGTTCAAGGAGACATTGAACTTGTCCATGATTATTTTTATTACCTCCAAAATGATGGAGGAGTGAAGTGATTGAATACTCTCAGACTGCTTATAAACAGCTGCCGTTGAAGGTCAGCTCTGGAAGTCATTTGTCATCGATTTCCTGGCCTCTCAATATGCACATGCATCCTGAGGACATCGGTCTTAGACTTCTCAAAGACTTATATTTCCCTTTACATTTACATTTATTCATTTAGCTGACGCTTTTATCCAAAGCGACTTACAATTGCTATATATGTCAGAGGTCGCACGCCTCTGGAGCAACTAGGGGTTAAGTGTCTTGCTCAGGGACACTTTGGTGTCTCACAGTGGATTCGAACCCAGGTCTCTCACACCAAAGGCATGTGTCTTATCCACTGCGCCATCACCACCCCTTATATATATACCCTTTATAAAACAAGAAAGAAATTAGTGGGATTGTTGATGGTTTCTCTGAAAATAGATCTAGTATTTCATTTGCCTCTCGAAAAGACATTCATTGCAAGTCCACAAAAGATTGTAGCTTTAAGATTGACAATTCAAAAGTTAAAAAGAGAAGACCTTGGATACAGAATACCAGGCAGGACTGAAAATTAATTTCAAGTTTGCTTCTCAAAAGCTTGAGAATGTTTAATTAAATGCAAGTCAAGCTTTTGTGAACCAGAAATTCGTTTTACAAGACAAATGTCCACCCACTCTTTGATCAACTAAAGAGTCAAATATGTTTACAACACATTACTTTATATAAAATCTGTTATGATGACTGGCTGTAACCTATTCAAAAGAGAGTACTACTTATTGCAAGTTTTCATCAGTCCAATATCAGAACAATCCATTTGCATATACTGTGGGCCTATGCCATTTCAAAAATGTAGCCTATTCTTTGAAAAATCTAGGTTCATTTCAATTGGGTAATAAAAAATAAAAAAATAAAAAAATAGGCTATATAGCAAACACTGCTAGCTTGGCCTTTCTGAAGTCATTTTAAAAATTCACAAAATCAATTCCACTCTAAAGATTTTACAATAGTTTTTTACTATAATTGGACATTCCTGTGACGGCAAAGTGAAAATTCAAACAAAAAGCCTGAGCATGACTAAAAAAAACATGTAGCCTATCATTTCTTGTAATGCTGTGCACCACCAAACATCTATTCATTTTTGTTAAAGTGGACGGGCTCACCTCACAGCAAAAGGTTTCTTTCTTTCAATCAAACCACCACCACCTCCTGTTTAAAATGTTATAACTATATGTTTAACGCTCCTATCTGTTCAAACTAACTGATAGCTCAAATCAGACTAAAGAGCCTTTTTGTAAACACCTCGTCAATCCAAATGAAATATCTGTCTGATTGAAACGGGTGCAGTATGTATCAGGAAACTTTTAGACATCTTATTTGAATCTCAATCGGCCACAGTCGCATGAAATGTGCAAGTAAATGTTTTCAAGTAGGCTACTTGGTGTCATTTGTTCAGATCTGGCTGGCGCGCCGCTAATATAATATTTAATAGCACACCACCTCTGGCTGTCATCCAGAATTTACAGGAACATGATTTGCTTTCATAACATAACTGTGGCAACAAGTTTAAGATGCATTGAATGGTTTTATTATAGCTATGGGAATTGCTTTGTGTTTTGGTTTGCTTGTGAGTGTTTTGGGTTAGGACACATTTTTTCCTGGCTCATAGCGGTTGTATGAAAGGCTTATTTGCAAGAGGAGTTTTGTTGAAATATAGCACCATTGCATAACATTAACCTGACCATATGAAAGGTTTGCAATTATTTTCTAGAATTATTAGAACTTCTTGGAGCTCAAACAGTAGAGTGTTGTCGCTTGCAACGCCAAGGTCATGGGTTCGATTCCCAGGGAAAGCAAGAGCTGATAAGAATGTAAATGTGTACCTTGAAATGCAATGTAAGTTGCTTTGGATAAAAGCGTAAATGTAATTTGAGTTTTTGTTCTCAAACAAGTATTCACTGTTAATTACATCATCACACTTCAGTGTCAAAGTGAAGAATTTAATCAATAATCTGGAGTTAATGGATTAAAGAAAATACTAGCTACATTTAAACGCATGGACACATTCGATTCTTGACAAATGAGACTGCATTACAAAAATCAAACGGCAAATGTTTTAACCTAGCTTTTATTACCAGGTAGGGAGAAGAATGGTATATCGGTGGTGCTGCATTATTGCTCTGGATTATTTATTTAGCAGGTTTCCAATATTCTCTGCAGCTCTCTGTATAGTGAGAAAATCAATCTAGAGCCCTCAGCATTGAACCACATTCTGCTCATATGTCAGCCTGTGTCCCCTTAATTAAACCATCCAAACTAGAGTACACCATTTATTTCCTCTTGCCATTCCTAAGGTACACAGGAACAGAATGTGAGAAGTGTGGTGAATTGGTCTTAACTCCTCCCCACGCATTTTTCAAGAACTACTTTGCTTTCTGCTATTGATTTATTTGAAAAATCAAGGAACACATGTAAATTAAAAATGACCAAACAAACAAGTGAGAGAGGTATAAACACACAGCATGTCTTCATGGACCCTGCTTCTGAATCTGTTCATGTAAGTCTTTTAAATGTGCATTTGCACAGATTTATTTTGAATATAAATATATATTTTTAATTGAGGCACACCACAACCCAATAAGCCTTCATTCCATTGATTTGTTGTTTATTATTTAAAATTCACAGATGTGTCAAGTGGCAGGTGTCGAAAACATGAGCAAAATACAGCCTCCATCATTTCCACAAATAATTAGAGAAATTTATTTCCCATGAGAATCTCCTCTACAGTCTTTTCGCTTATCTAATCTGTTCAAAGAGAAGCATCTCTGGGAAATGCGGTGTACTTTCACACCTACACAGAAAGGCTGTAGAAAGATTTCAGTGCTTTTCATAATGAGCAGTATGCAATGCACCTTTACTTAGACGTGCTTTTCTCTTTGAATACAGAGCCAAGAGGAAATGCTTGGTGACCTTGGAAATAAATCAGACACAATTTTGTGCTTTGGTGGGGGTGGAATGTTAGATTCACATTCACAACAAACTTGTTCTTTATCTGATGTGAATTGTGGACTTTGCAATGTATATCCATAGATGTATGACATAGCAATGCAAGTTGTCTGTTCAATTCTCTCTCATACGCCGATCCAAGCCTGCTGTTCGCGCTCACCTTATCACAACTTATAGCTCGTTCACATCTCATCAGCGCACTTGGATCGGCGTTCGTAGATCAACTGGTAGAGACTGTTTTTCAAAGATGGCTTCTGCCTGTATACGTGAAGTTGACTGTATGTAAAAAATATCTTCTTATTAAACTGTCTGGACACTGACAAAGTTCTCAATGCTTCGGTTTGAAGGTAGGGACCCTCATTATGCTACCGTGCTAGTGTGGGGCTATTTTGAGCCTTGTTAGTGGTATTAACAAGCGATTTTTATTTGTCATTACTTCATGCCCAATATACTAGCGTTATACTAGCTTTATAGGCTAAACGGTTTTTAGAGATAAAACTATTTACATTCGATAATCATGAAAACAAATCTCAGATAACGGTTGACTAGGTAACAATGTGTAATTAGACCAAAGGTTCATTTTGCGCCGGAGTTCTCCTTTAACTATATCTTAGGCTACCAGTTATTTTGAAGCCCTTAATATAAGCTTGTGTCATGTTTAGGACAAATTGTATTATGTAGCTACTTTCACTGCAGCAGCTCACACTGCGACCTCGCTATTTTTCAGATGTGCTCATATCAAACTACTGTATCGATATAAACGGTATTGCCTCATTCCATATCGTTTGAAAAAAGTATAGCGATATATCGTACAAACTCGATATACCGCCCAGCCCTACCTTGGAAACATGACAGCAATCATGTTAAACAGATACAAAATATAATGTTTAACTGAGTCATGTTGCTGGCAGACCTTGTGTTACATAGAGTTCAAGCAAACACTGTTTTCTAGGTATAGCATCATTCTTCAAAAGAAAGTGTTAATATTTGAACCACTCTAGACTAAAAAGCAGTGGGAACTGATGAGAACCTAACTATGTTTCCACCAAATTTGGACATGGCGAACATTAAAGAGATAGTTCACCCAAAAATGAAAATTAGCCCATGATTTACTCACCCTCAAGTAGGTGTATGACATTCTTCTTTCAGACGAATACAATCAGAGTTATATAAAAAAATGTCCAAGCTTTATAATGGCAGTGAATTGCTGTTTCTGTTTTGAAGTCCATAAAAGTGCATCCATTTATCATAAATGAACTCCACATGGCTCCGGGGGGTTACTAACTAGCTTCCGGCCAAACGAACATACTGATTCGACTTAAGTCTAAGCGCAACTTATTCGAGTAATGCGACGTACTGCTGATATTTACGCTACGCCATGACGCACTACGCTACTTCCGACGTCATAAGTTGCGTATGTTGCGCTTTAGGTGTAAGTAAGACTGCGTATGATCGTTTGGCAGGAAGCTAGAATTTTACTTTGTAACGTGTTAAATATGAATATTTTTCTTACACAAACGCATCGCTTCGCTTCAGAAGGCCTTTATTAACCCCTCAGAGCCGTGTTGAGCACTTTTATGATGGATAGATGCACTTTAATGGACTTAACACAACAAAAACAGCAATTCGCCTTTGGCTAAGCCACAGTGGTCCGACACTTTTTCACAGCGCTCCATTGACTTTAACACAGGCGTCTCATATATTTGGTCTCGGCAGGCTATTACCGTCGTAGTTTTATCAAAAATATGGTTAAACGTTGTGCCTGGGGCATTTGTAACACAGATACGCGTTTCCCAGAGAGTTTGGAGGGGGGTGTCCGTTTTTTTCCCTTCCCAAACCGAAGTCAAATCCTGACAAGTGTCGTCTAGCACACGCTAATAAATACAACGTTATACTCGCGTAGTCCGTTTGCTTTGTAATAACGATTATAGAAGTGAATAGAGACCTACCCAGCTTTGCATGAACAGTGTTGCTCCTTGATATTGTTAGTCCCAGCCTCCGTCTCGATTAGTAGGATGTGGGTCATTTTTTGACTGTGACCGGTATGCTTTTGTTTTGCCTCTATTTAAATGCCTTGGTGTTCCTTGCGTTTCACCTGTGTGTCGTGAATATAGCCTTCGAACGTATATTGTGCCTCGTCTTCATTCTTTACTGTGAGAGTTTAACAAATCGATCTGGTCACGACATGAATCAAGTTATAGCTTTGCACAAGGTTGCCAAGTGAATTCACACTAGGCAAATGCCATTGGCACCTTCACACTAGAGAAGTCTCAGATTGAGAGTTTGATGGATAAGAACGCATATGGTCCATTTTTAAGGTGTAGAAAGAGCAGGGTCAGTTTGAAATCAAGGGGGAATACATGCAGTGAATTGGATTTCTGAGAGCACAGCTGAATCCTCTTAAATGAAATTCACATTGGTCAATGGATACTTACGCCAGAATGTGCTCAACTCTTGCATTTTTCCTCTACATCCTTGCATTGCACAATCCTCATGGAAAAAGCCCTTGACAGCATGTCACAGATGATAGAGCTCATGTTGCAAAACCATGCTATTGAAATTGTGTTGGTAAGACATTTAGATTCTATCTGAAATGACTGCATAAGGTAAAATAATTGAAAATATTTTTATAAAGGAAAAAAAAACAATTATGTGGTTGCAAAAAGCTGCTATAAAGAAAAAATATTTGTGATAGAAAGAAAAAGTTTTGAATATTGTAAATATTTTTCCACTCAAAGCCTTGTGTAACTTTCTGTAATTGAGGAAAAACAAAACACAACATTTTAAATTCCTAAATATATCTAAATTTGAAAGAAAGATCAGGGGCCTCATTTATAAAACTTTGCGTAGGATTTGCGTCAGAAGTGGCGTACGGATGAAACATAGGACGTGCGTACGCACAGAAATATTCGGATTTATAAAACCGTGCGCACACACATCCTATGCATTTTTCCCTTAATAAATCACAATCAATTCTAAATGTAGCGCAGTTTTTGCGGCTTCATGTCACACCCATAGTTGCCCATAAATAGCCTGTGAAACGCCCATAAGTTAATATTCATCGATTGCGAAATCATGGCAAACATAGAGAGGAAATCAAAAAAACGTAACTTCACTCAATGTGAAGTAGAAGTTATCGTTGGCGAGGTGGAAAAGAGGAGAAAAATGTTGTTTGGAGGGCACAGTGTGGGCATTAGCCTACTAATGCCAAAAAGGCACTTGAGTGGCAAAAGGTTGCAGACGCCGTATGCTGTAGCCTCACAACCTCGGACTGTGGCCGAAATAAAAAAGAATTGACAAGCTACAGATGTCGGTTATAATCTACTTGGAAATGGGAAATAGTTCAGCGCAAATGTAATTTCTTGCAGCTTTCTGAATGATTGAGACATACGTCATATGTTATTTTATCAAAAATAAAACAAACTAAAGGCATATGCATGAATACCATAATTCCGTAGCTGATAAAGACATTTTTACTATGAAAACAAATTTCCCCAGTGGACAAATAATCTATCTATCTATCTATCTATCTATCTATCTATCTATCTATCTATCTATCTATCTATCTATCTATCTATCTATCTATCTATCTATCTATCTATCTATCTATCTATCTATCTATCTATCTATCTATCTATCTATCTATCTATCTATCTATCTATCTATCTACACATTGGCGAGAATATCAGTTTTGTACATTATTTCGTTCTGTTTACCATCTTATTTATGAGGATGAATTGTATAACATGCCAACATTATTGCAGAACATATTTCACTTTTCTTTTTGCAATTATGTGTTAATTTGCATTTCTGTTGCAGATCGATCAAACGGGTGTTCGTGTAGGCTGTTAATTGTAAGACTTGCTTTGTGAAGTCTTCGTGTTATTTATGAGAGGCAGTATTGCCATTACACAACGGTCTACAGTTTCACACACTTTCACGTGTTTCTTCCGTCTGCCGACGGTGTCGCCATTTCTCATTTCACCCGTTTTTGTGCGTACGCCTGGGTCAGAGCTTGCGTGAAGGACCGCACATTTTACCGTCAAGTTTGCTTTTTATAAATACCAATTATTGCGTAGAGAGCGGCGTACGCCGCCTTTTGTGCGTACGCAACGTTTATAAATGAGGCCCCAGCAACAACAAAAGAAGTCCTTGCTGAAAGCTCAAGCATTAATGGTCACCAAAAGGTATGTTTTGGATGCTGGGATCAGCATGGGATCCTGGTTGCGGGTTTGCTGGTCTCCAGCATGGGAAGCAGGAGTGATGGTGGACAAGCTACAGCAGCTCAGATATGCTTGAACAGCTTGACTACTTGTCCTCACCAGCTATACCAGCATCAACCAACATGGAATTCATGCTGGTTTATGCTGGATTTTTCAGCAGGAGTTCTGTTAAAGCTTTTAATAAATTCACAATTACATTCATCTGTTTTTGTTTGGGAAACTGGTTTGAAAACAACAATTATTCTTAAAAAAAAATCCATTAGGAGACACATGTGCCGTAGAAAGTGCACACTCCTCCTGAAAATAATCTTTTTGTTTTTGAATTACTCACTCTCCCATATGTGATTGCTCATCAGCCATGCAAATATATCAACCCTTTAGAACTGGATTTTCATTATATTACAGAACATGTTATTATGGGAATAGCATAGGTAAATGGGGGTACGGGGAACTGAAGAGAGTTAAGCCATCTGCTTTCCTCTCTACTAAGCCCTGCACAATTTTGTTCAAGAGGAGGAGGATTGTGAAAACAGTTGAGCCATGCAAACTATCTTCAGTAAGGTAGATCAGCCGACAGAAAAAGAAATGGTGGACGTAGCTGATCTTTGCTCTCAAAGGCCTGTGGAAAGTGGTACAGAGAAAGATCAAGCTGAAGCACTAGACACATCATGAATTATTAAAATAAATAATGAATATAGAAAAAATAGTTTACAGTGATGGGATTTTACCTAATGTTGAATTTTTAGATTTTTTAAAATAAATAAAACATGGAGAAATGGAAAGGATGCATACATTCCTTTCAAATTTGAAGTAGCATCTTGTGAAACCCTTTGATTTGTATTGTATTATTCTCGGCCACATTTGGCTAATTGCTTTTATGCAAGAATGTGGCTTTGATCATGTTGAGCAGTCTCAAAATTGTGAGCATTAAGACATTGGAGACAATCTTGTGTTTGAGATTTGATGAGAAAAGGCAGTTGTACAGTACAGCTTTTTACAGCATGTCAAAATGTGAAAGCCTGTCTTAAATGATGTGTCTATACTGTTTGTTGACACATTTAGTAAAATGTGTTTTCAGGTTTTTTAAATTCACACCTTCTGTAACTTCTGTTTCGAACTATTAGCCATGCCTTTTAGGATGTACAGAGCTTGTGCACATTGTTAACGTTGTATGCGGTTACATTTTATTGCAGTCTTCAGATCTGAAAAAAGCGTTTGTGTGCCCAACTCCATGAATTAGAGTTAATCGGTGATATGGATTTTTTGATTGCTTTGGTTAAGCAGCCTTTTTTGGGCTAGATTTGCCCAGTATAAATCAGACTTTTGCCCTCACACACATGCTGCGTTTACGCCAATGTTGTAATTACTGTAATTACTAGATGACAACCTAGGAAGTTCCTGTTCGCTTCATCTGATTCAGAATTATGTGTTTGCAAAATATTAATGCCAAAATGAATCAGTGAAATTTTAGTTATCAGTCAATCATTATGCAAACCTTATAAATTATTTAGTGGGACCTACCAAACATATATGACTTTCTTTTGTGGAACATAATGAGATATTTGGATGAATGTTGGTAACTAAACAGTTTGGACAAAAACAATTCAAAGGAAGTCAATATGAATTAAAATGATCTGGTCATCCATTCATCCAAATATCTCTTTTTATTTTCCACTGAAGAACAAAAGTCATCCAGGTTTGGAACGACTTGAGGGTGAGTAAATGATGACAGAATTTTTATTTATTTCATTTTAGGTGAACTAAAAATAATACATAAATGATAATACAACTCTTTGCTATAGCTATCAGTAAACTGTATTGTATGCCTAATTTATTTCCAGATTATTCTTGCATTATTAAGACATATTAAATGGATAGATAACACAAAAATGAAAATTATGTCATCATTTACTCACCCTCAAGTTGTTCCAAATAAATGTCTTTGTTCTGTTAAACACAAAAGAAGATATTTTGAAGAATGTTTGTAGCCAAAGAGTTAAGGGGAACCAATGACTTCCATAGTATTTTTTTCAGTGGGGTCGATCAACTGTTCAGCCCTGACAAAACGTTGCACAACGTTTTTTAAACAGAAACGGTGATGTGTTGAACACACTGTTTTGATGACGCAAGAGTTGCAACTATGGCAGCTGAGAAGGCCATTCTTTGTGTTCTTTGTGAAGAATTTTCGGAGCCTGATTAAGTCGGTATAAATATGTGTTTAATACTACAAAATATGCCCGATGTTAGTTACTGCACTTGCCGCCTAGAACACAAGAGAACATCCCAATCGAGTGACGGGATTTGTGGAAACTGAAATGGAAGCACACATCTTACCTAATTCAGACTAAAACACATCTGTTTAGCCTCACATACTGACTTTATTTGTTGTTCATACTGTTTTAATACTCTGCATCATTAGGTTGAATGTTGAATAAAACTTACGACAAACATGTCTTCTAATATCCTCAGTTGTTGCGTATACCGAGCTGCATCGAACACATTTGTAAATTACTTTCCTTGAACCCCTTGTGCGAGTTCACTTTAATACCGCGTGCTTTATATACATGTTGCTGCTGATTGGACTGCAGTTCTGACACACCCACCAGACAAGAGAAAACGTATCTCAAACCCCGTTGCACGCCGTTTCCAGGAAACAGGACGTTTAACCCGGAAACCGTAGCAAAACGATGCGCACCGTTTTGAACTTGAACGTGCCCCTGGTTACCGACAATCTTCAAAATATCTTCCTTCGTGTTCAGCAGAACAAAGAAAATGTATACAGGTTTAGAACAACTTGAGGGTAAGTAAATGATGAACGAACTTTCATTTTTTGGGGTGAACTGTCTGTACTGTCCTGTATTGTCTCAAAATGTACTGTAGTTGTAATTTCGATTTCTACAAGGACGTCATGAACACTTTTTACAAGTCAGAATCTCAATACAATGGCAATTTCGACATGGCGTGATTCCACCTTTAGAGTGAACTTGATAGCACATCAAGCAAAAGATTACAAAGCATATCCTCTCCAACAAACCACGATTGGATTTTCAGCCCTATTAATTAATCAGCAGGATTCTACATCAGCAAAATCACATCCTCTGTATAGCTGAGTTCAAAAAAAGACATTACTTAAAGTGGGTTGTATTTCAATAGACTCTTTATCACTTATGCACACCCACGTTCTGAATCGATTGTCTGATTGTTGAGGCACATTCTGCTGCCTTGAAACTGTGACAAAAGCCCTGCCATGCTCCCACAGGCAATGCTTCATTAAGAGAGTAGGAATGGGTTAGTATAGGCATGCCTGACAGCCGCTGATAGAGCAAAAGATGATGCCAAAACCTGCCCTACTTTGTCATGCACACTTGAGCTGTCTATAGTCTGGATCTGGATCAGAAGAACGCGTTCTGACATTTTGGGGCGTTTTTGATAAGAGTGCGACAATTTACACAGTCATACAATTGATGATATGCAGAGGCAGTGAATGGCTTGTAGGACTTTGATTGAAGTTTATTAGCAACAAGCCGTTGATAAACTGTTATTTCACACGAATCTTTCCCCTTTCTCCAAAAATGTCAAAACTGCTATATAATATAGATGCACAAAGTATGTTTTTAGCAAGTGGCTCACATTAAGAGAACAGATATGGCATAAAGTTATGACCTGGTTTTAATGAAAGAAAAGCATTAATTGACCCACCAGCAGTGTAGGATCTTTGAGGCTTCTAACATGATTGCTAGCCAGTTAAATAGTCCATCACGTTAAATGACCAAACACAGGGGAGAAATGTTGAAACTCTCGAATAAAATCGGAGCTCTTTTGAATTTATGCCTAAGCCATCACCCAGCTTCATTTTGAGCCACATTAAAATGCACAGAGCGAACGAAAATAGGTTTTATTTAATCATGTATCAAGAGGTGCAAATTAGAGGAACAATATTAAAATTATTAAATATTGAAAGTGTTATCATTAGGTAGGGTTGAATCTGTATGATGTAGGATGTAAAATCTCTCACTCTCACACTCTGTCCCCAGATGCAAATAACAATCTTCCACAGTAGATCTTTTTCATCCATTTCAGGAAATGTTATAATCCGCCTGAAGATGGGCAAAAGAGCCAGATATTCAACTTCTTTCCTTGGTAATCAGATCCAAAGAAGTGGCCCTAGAAACAGTCCCCTAAATCACGTTTTATTGGGTGTGCCTGGCAACGTGTGGTAGTGTTTATTGCACATGGTATGTGATGGATTATATGGTCACCAGAAAGACTCAGCTGAGCTGTTGTTATTGATCTCAGAGTGGCAGGAACGACACAAGGTAATTTGCTCTCTTGGCTTAACACAAATGTGCACATGCGCCTTTTTGAGGATATAAGTTAAAGTCATTCATAACTGAATTTTGCTTGTGCTGTTAATAAACTGTATCTGTTTATGTCTCTGAAATCTTATCATTGACATGTCTTCAGCAAATAAATTACACTTAATTGAAGAAGCTCAGGCTTGGCTGTCTAATTAGAATATCGACTAAGTGCCTCTTGAGTCAAATATATAAATAACTTTAGTGTGTTTCAGGTCAGGATGGTAGAGACCAGCTGATATTGAATAACTTTACATCTTAATCATTTGATTTGTCTATTATTTTTTGTTCCAACTAAAATAGTTCCAAATGATGTCACAATGGAATGAGCTTTTACACATCTCCAAACAACACACAGTAGTGGTGTTTCGTGTCTGAATGAATGAATCTGTGTTTTTGAGTGTGTATATATATATATATATATATATATATATATATACAGTATTAGTTGAAAAACTTAAACTAAATGAAAATTTAATAAAATAATCCACTTTATGACTTTCCTTGCCTGTGCCTGGTGATGTGGTTTTATGCACATTTGAATCCAACTGAAGGAGTTTTTTTGTGTGTTTGTGTTTGTGTTTGGTCCTGTCCTGTGATTGTATTGTCTATTTGTCTGAAAATCTTCAATAAATATAATTAAAAAAAAATTATTTTGAGCTGAAACTTCACAGACACATTCTGGGGACAACTGACACTTATATTACATCTTGTAAAAAGGGGCATAATAGGTCCCCTTTAAACTTACCGGACAAAGGAACTAAGGAAACACAGGGCTTAAAGGGTAGCTAAACCCTAAAACAACTTTTTTTAGTTAATGATCTGTAAGACTGGGGCTTTATTAGTGCTGTTCATTGATTCGAATAAATATTTTGACATTTGGGTATAAAGTGTTTTAATTCTACAATATATGGTATAAAAACGTCTGAGTGCTGCCCTCTTCAGGTTGAACTGGAGTTGAATTTTCCTATTGGAAGTTGTGGTGCCGCGTGACGCAAGCAAGCACCAGCTCACCACGCCCTTGGCATAGGCTCAGCCCCTGGTATAAAAACATCTTGTTTCGTCAAAACCACTGTAGCGAGTCAGGAGTTGGAATTTACCCTTCGCAGGGAGTTTGATTGACAGGCGTTCTGACCAATCATAAAAATTAGACAACGGACTTTCTTTTGATTGTTTTCTGGCCTGGAAACAGAATGAAAGGGAGTCATGTGTCCGATGTAACCAAGCGGAGATGGATGGCCTGGATATCTGCCATAAGACGCACGGACATACACTTCGCAGACATCCCAAGATCATTGAAAGTGTGTTCCAGGCATTTTCATTCGGGTAAGTTTATAAACTTCACTTAGCAAATGATTATGTGTTCTTTTCTCGAGAGTAGTAGTCATAGGCTCCTCTGCATTTTCTAACTTAGCACTATTCTGTCGACTTTGCGGCAAAGTGAGCAAGCTAAGGCTAGTTCAAATAATGTGCGCTGTATGAATGTGATCAAAACAAAGCACTCAGCTAAGCCACTCAGATATTCCGAGGTGTAACCCAGCCAGAACTAGAGAGCTATTTTTGATCACTGTGACTGAAGCACGAGAAATTCTCTTTATAACACTTGTATGTTTGCAACATGAGTTCAGTTGGAATTGAAGCGTAAAGTATGTGTATATATATATATATATATATATATGTGTGTGTGTGTGTGTGTGTATATGTATGTATGTGTATATATCCCCAGGGCTCCCTTGTAAAAGAGATTTGAATATCTCAATGGGCCATCACCTGGTAAAATAAAGGATAAATAAAATAAAAAATAAATATATCTCTGTGTGTGTGTGTATATATATATATTATATATATATATGTATGTGTGTATGAGTGTATAGTATTCCCACTGTTGGTTGCAATAATTTGTTTCAAAATGGATACTTTTGTCTCCCCAAAGGTAAACCAGCATATGAGATGGATGAGTCTCATCCAGACTGGGCTCCAACCATGCACATGGGTCACTCTGAAGTCATAGCGACAGTGTCAGATCGCCGATCGGCATGGCCGCAGACAACATAGAGATAATTTAAGAGAATCTGAGAGAGGAGGCCAAAATGAACAAAACAACATGAACGAAGATGATAGAGATGGAGTCCAAGAAGATGCAGAAGAAGAGGGATATATGGATCAAGCAGAGGCAGAAGATGCAGAAGAAGAAGAGCATGGGGATCAAGCAGAGGCAGGAGCTGTGGAAGAGGAGGAAAATAGAGAACAGACCGAAACAGACAAACCAGCTGCTAAGAGACTAAGAGCAGAATGCCAGTTCTGTGAGCAAAGCAGTGCAGAACTAACCCGTCTTTTGCAGGAAAATGGGGAGCTTGTCTGAGTTGAAGATGGATAAAGAGTTTTTCAAAGATAATACAGAGAAGGTTCGATATTATACAGGACTTCCATGTTTTGCAATTTTGTTGTCAATGTTTACTACTGTTAAGCCCTTCCTGCCAGTTGAAAAGAAGTTGTCACAATTTCAAATGGTTTTACTGACACTCATTTTTAAAGACCAAAGAGAGGGAGTGGTCATGGTGAAACATCCAATCATTTGGTATCTCTGAAAAGCCCTGAATGTGCTCTGTACAGGACGTCCAGACTTAAAACTGTTACATGTATTGTCTCAGAGAAATCGCTAAAACATAATGTCCTCTACAGAGGACAAAACACCATAGCTGGTAGTCAGGAGTTTAAATAATCACAGGTAGGTAAGCAAAATGATACACCCCTTTGTACGAACGACGGTGTTTTCACAACTCGGCGGTTTGTAGGCTTTCAAGTCATGGCCATTTGTGAACTGAACCTGGGCTTCCATAGATTTATAATTACGAAACTGAGCCTCGGTATAAACACTCACACCACAGACTAAATGTACAAAAATATCTGGAAATAGGAGGTAAATCGTCGGGGTATCGAGTACATTCTCTTGCAGCCACCTCATACGGATCCAGATTTCCGATCAATGCCATCTTTTCCAGGTACCGTTTTCTTGCGTCAGGTAGAAGTTTGTCTCTGTATAGTACATTTCGTTCTTTTAAACGACTTTTCAACATTGTTTTCGTGTAGTAAGTGGTTGTTTTAAGTGTCGCCCGATGTGGCCTCACAATATGGCGCCACCCTCTTGTTTACGTCCCAGAATGCACTGCGCAGTGACGTCGGCTGCCAAGCCCAATTGAAACGCGGGTCTCAGGTGCATGCCCAGGTGCATTAAGGTCAGGTGCATTAAACACATTAAAGAACACTTAATTTTAACATTTTGCTCTCCTTTCAGAAGTCAGTCAGAAGCAAAGCATGCTGGGAACTAGAAATCTGCAACTCATTCCGTGAATGTGTGTGTATATACATATATATGTGTGTGTACATTCACATTTATATGGGTACATGTATGTGCAATATTTGCACACAATAAAGGATAAAACTAGCTATTTTTGTCTTGATTTATAAGTATTTTATATTCATTAATATATAGCCAGACGTCTTCAACGCATATATTGAAAAATATGACCACTAGTATGAAAATGTATTATGTAATATATTGCATTTTATTTTGCAGTATATTCCCATATATTATTGTTTCGTAAGGGTGCACACATATTCTTGTTGCGTTCATGCACTCTCAAGTGGCCAAGACTGCAAGGGTGGGTATATTGCTACTGTCCCATACTTATTTTGTTCCTGAATGAATCAGTGTGTTTGAACAAATAAGTCGAGTGAGTGATTCAACAACTCACTAATAAGACTTGTTGCCATCCACTGGAGTAACCATGTAACATGCAGAAAGAGTAATTGGAAAATTCCCATGCACAGATTGACAGTGAAAATTCCTAGTGCTACTGGGCTGTGCATCAGCACTCTTGACGCTGTTCAGCCAATCAAATGCGTTTTACGTTCCTTTCGATGCCTATTGAAATAGACCCTTTGACAAATAATGTCACGACATTAAGTATTAAGTATGTCAAGTGTTTAATAAATGGTGTTTTCTCAGGAAACAGTGAAGTGCTGAGAGGAATAAATACTGTTGCCAACAGGTTGCAGTGTTGATCTCATCGTGGTCTCCAAACAGTTTGGCAAAAAATCCATGCCTAAATGGAGAAGTTAGCATATTAAATGATTTATTTTCTGTAAGATCAAAGTTAGATATTGACGTTCATAAGGTCAGATCACTCCAAGCATTAGGAAATGGCTTCTTAATTCTACAGCTTGACAGATATGCTAAATTAACTGTAATGACACTGAGAGATTCAATAAACATCCTTGGATGAACTAAGTGCCATAAGTGTGTAGAAGTGGCGGCGGGTGCTTAATTGTGCACGGAAGCTTGCGAATAATGTGCAGAACAAGCCAACCGAGGCTTCATTTTCTTTGTTGCATTACTGATGAGTACTTGATATTAAAGCTTTTTACATTTTTCATGACTGGTTTGTTCCATATTTATGAGCAATGTTTTAGTGTTACATTTTCACAAAAAGCAAAGAGTGTAATAAGAATAAATAGCCCATGACCATAATAAATAAACATAAACTCAGTATATCTGGTAGAAAGAAAGTCTTTCTGGGCTGATTTGAAATGATTACCAAAGTGCTTCTCCAAGGGATGAAACATAATTTATGAGGTTTAGAAAGTCTGCCTTGAATAAGATGGCGTATATTTTTAAAGAAAGCCTCTAAAAGCTACGGCAATTTTGAAATGATTAGTTTTGACCTTTTTCTTAGTTTAGATGTTGTTGTAATAACTTCAGAATAGTTTTTTTATGGTACGTGCGTCAACGCTTCCCTCACTCCTTTGGCTTCAAGTTGTTTTTCAATGGAAGACATTATATTTTAATTTTCACTTAATGCTGCTGCTCTCTCATTGAGCCTCCAGGGGAAATACAGTTTGATCTGGTATGAATAATCTCCCAAAGGCTGGTTCAAGGTTGCTCAGCCTACTGCTAAACGCACTGGGGTCATTTATCTCCTGATTTATTTGCATATATTAAAACATTATTCTGGCCCAAAAGGAATACCAATGCATGTTTTATTGAAATTCACCGTCAACATCAAATCCAAAACTTCCGACATAACACTTGTTGTGTAGCTACAGTACATTCTATGTAATAAATGAACTGGAGACAGATAAGAAATATTCCAGGTTCTGTACAAGTTAAGCTCAATCGACAGCATTTGTGCCATAATGTTGATTATAACACAACATTTTTTGCGTATCTCTTTTTTTTCTTTGAGAAAAAGCTAAAAGAAGATTATTGTGAGTCCAATAGAAATAAAAAGGGCTGTTTTTTTAAAGGATTTAAAAGCATAAATGTGAAGCCTATAATACTTATTCTGTTAAAACGTGTGTGTTATTTGAGATGTAAAGTTGTTTTCATCCTTTTTATGGTCGTTGTTGTAGATGTAATGCATTTTACAGCATTGTAAAAATGTAAATATATTTTGCACAGAAAAAGTTAGTAAACATTTCTTTCATACTAAAATCATATTAACTTTCATATTGTTTCTTATGTATTTTAAAGGGGTCATGCATGAGAAATCTAATTTGCCATGATCTTTTGACTTAAGAGGTCTTTGAACCATTAAACATCCTGTAAGTTTCATAGCTTAAAACGTCCTCCTCATTATAAACAAAGCATGTATTTAATCAAGCTCCAAAAATGTCTCGTTTTGAAATTTGGGGATTTGTGACGTTGCAGTGGCAAATTAATTTGCATATGTCTGCCTCCAGAGCAAGACATCGACGAATAGTTATTCATCATCTCACCTTAGCCACGGCCCACTGCCGTTCAGTGGTTTGCGTCACGTTTCATCAAAGCAACTCATCATAATCACTGATGTTGTCTATCGGCTCGCTTTCGGGTTAAACTTTCCGCCACTGCGCAACTGGGTTATAGGTTGCCAGGTTGAGGTGACAAACGGGTTGAAATTGTAAATGGTCTGTGGATTGTGTGAATATAATGCATTTAATACAATCTGGCAACTGGTCAACATTAGACAAACATATTGGTCCGATTATTCATAAAGGAGTTTGGGCCATGCAAATTACGGGAGTTTCCCGGGAGAAATAACAAACCGGGAGGGGTCCGGGAGATAGGGCTAAAAAACGGGAGAAACCCGGGAAAAACGGGAGTGTTGACAGGTATGGATGTTGTGTACACTGGATACAGTATACAGATACATGTTCAGTTTCTGACACTCATACATGAGTCTGCCGCCAACAGGACAAATGGAAGAGTGAACGAATGTTCGCTTTTACGCGTCCAGTTTAAAAAGCTCGTTTGCGTCTTTGTACAGACTTCAGAAGGATCTCAGCGTCGGAAAACAAGTGGATGATTTATTTGAATGGCGTCCCGGATCGCGTCGGAGGATTATATGTTCAGAGCATTTTGTTTTGTTTAAGAGGCACAGTTAATTGAAGAGTTCGCAAAGAAACTGTTATTGAAAGATGAAGCAGCCAACTGTATTGGATCTGACAGAGGCTGCACCATGTAAGTAAATTATTTCATAATGCTTTGTCTGTAAATTATGGTTTTATATGGATAATGTTTTCAAAACACTTACTCACTTGCAATAGCGGGGGGCGTTGATAATGTTTCTATACAATGGTGTTAGCCAATCAAAACAGTGGCCATTTATTTACTGACAAGCCTTAAAGGAGCCGTCCCTTAAAAACGGATAATTTCAGACAGTGGGGCAGAATGAAGGTTGACAATAATTGTTTTCCCATACGCAAGCACACACACACACACACACACATACATATATACTGTATTTTGTGTGTGTGTGTTTGCAAAAAACTTTATTAACATTATAAGTGGACCTCAGGGAACATACATGTCTGACACTTTTAACATTTTACACCCCCATTATTGGTAAACGGCTACTTTAACCCAGATTTTCATGTTTTTTAAGAAAAGGAGACAGTTCAAAATGTACTTTTGCAGTAATCATACCATCAATGCTGTCAGTTGAGCTTAACTTGTTCTGAATCCGGAATACTACTTTAATGCAGCACAAGAATCATTCATAGTAAACTGTTGGAACAGCCTGTTTTTAGTATTTTAGTAATGTGGTTGTTGATATAAAACTCGACAATCAAATAATTTCAAGACTTACTAAAACGGCAAAGAATATTAGAGGTAAACGCAAGTACATACCGTATTTAACACAAGCATATTTTTTTAAAGAGCTTGTTAAGCGAAGCTGAGGAGCATAATCAAAGAGTCCTCTTAAAAGCTTCAAGCACAGTAGGAAATCACAGCTTTGCTCACATAAAGACACGGGGCTCTTCAGATATTAAAGACATTAAATAATTGGTAACAAATTTTCACAGGAGAATAGTCGTCATCACAGCATTAAATTGAAACATGCTCAGAGGGTAACACTTCAATAGGAAACAAACAGACGATGCTGCTAAAAAAAGAGAGGAGGTTGCAAATAAGACATTGTTTAGCATTGGCACCAACATAACCAAGCAAAACACAAAGATGCATTTGTAGGAGAACCAAATTGAATATACGATTTCATTTTGCACAGCGATTTGAATCTTAACTGCCATCTCTACTGTGCTCATTCAGTGCAAAACCGTTGTGATGTCGATCAAAGCTGCTGAAATCCTCCGGCTCCGTTTGAGTTTTTTAATAAGGCTTCTGTAAGGCATCATTAGCCGTACGCTTTATTTTCATGGCTGATTCTGGAAGGGTAACGTTATAGTCATAGTGGCGTCCTGCGGCTCTGCGAGTGGGCGGTTGACCATTTCGCTCTCGTTCTGTCTGGCGTTCTCTTCATTCATTTGAGACACTTCAGTGGATCCCGCTTCGAAGCCTGGGACAGTGTTGGCCACATGGACCACGTGCACCTTATTTCGTCCCTTTTTGCTGAGGATGCAGCTGAAGACCTTCTTGAAGCCCTTGCGAAAGTGTTTGGACACCAGGGCGTAAACGATAGGGTTGAGGCAGGAGTTGGCGTAGGCCATGCAGTGGGACAGCAGCCTGAAGGCATACGTGGTCTGATTGAAGGGAAAGTCTCCGTAGAGGTAGCACAAAATGACCACATGGTACGGTAGCCAGCAGATGCAAAAGAGCACTGTGACTATGATGATCATCTTGGTGACCTTGCGCTTGGCTCGTTTCGACTCCGACATCCCATCGAGGGGGTCGACTGCTGTCCAGAGGTACTTGATGGTGCGTGTGTAGGAAAGGCTCACGATGAGCACAGGAATAACATAGCCGAAAACGAAGGTGCAGGTGTCCAGAACCTTACGGTTATGCTCCTCCCACCCAGGTACGCACACATTGCTGTTCTCGAAATCGATGAGGTCGTAGTAACTCAAATAAGGCCCGGCGAAAACAAGCGACAGGCCCCAGATGACCACCATCGCGACTACGGCGTTACACGGCGTTCTCAGTTCTCTGGAGCGCAAGGGGTAACGGATGGCAAGATACCTGCAAAAGAAGAAATGTACCAATCACATAAGACATTGATGGCTTCTTTACATCGTAAACACCAGCTATGAGAGACATCCACTCTTGCATTGCATGTTTGTGTGTTTTGGGGGCGGAGAAATGATATTTGGGTTGATTTCAGGCATCAACAGTGTTTCTCAGAAATCGCTTACTACACCTTTAAATCAACAAACAGCATAGTCTCTACTCTCTACTCTTTCAAAACTGAAACATAACAGAAACCCTTCTAACACTAAGGGTGTATTCACACCTGCCTTGTTTGGTTCGATTGAATCGAACTCTAGTTCGTTTCCCCCCTTGGTGCGGACTGCGGACCTTTTGGGCAGGTGTGAATACAGCAATCGAACTCGGGTGCGGACCAAACAACCGAACCGAGACCCAGCTGAAGAGGTGGTCTCGGTACGGTTCCAAACGAACTCTGGTACGGTTCGTTTACGGTGTGAACATGAACCGACCCAATTGCAAGAAAGCACTGCGCCTTTGAGTTAACAGGCTTCCGTAGTCGGAGTTGCGTTATGGGAAAGTGATCTGTTGTAGCCTAGCCTACTACATTACATCTGTTGCGCGTCTTTCTGCGCGTCGTGTGTGCATCATTGGAATGGAATGGATGAATGAGTGTGTGCATCAGGACATTCACATACAGAGCGTTCTCTTTAGTCTAATCGCGCATAGATGCAAAAAAAAAAAAGCATTTGCAGTTCATATAATGTAACGATAGTTACAATTCAAGGATGATGCTGCGTTAATTTACGTTAAGCCTTTTTTGCACTTCCTGATTTCCCTACTTGAGAATCCTTGTCCAATGAATGGACGACCTTAGCACACGTGTGGTTTTGTTTACAAATTTTGTTTCACTTGCAAAAAGAGCAGTGTGAAAGTGAACCGTACCAAAAAAAAGTATTTGGTCCGGACCAAAGCAAGTGAACTATCGGACTTTCCTGATGTGAATACACCCTAACACATATTCTCTTTTATTAATTCCTATTTTGATCCTGTGCAAAAACACACCAAATAACACTTAATTTCAACATTTATTCTCCTTAAATATAATCAGTTTTTTTCACTTTAAGTGCAATTAACTATATTTGAGTTAAATGAACTCATTTCATTTGCAGTTATTTCACTTTTTAATTTCACAGTTTTACAGTGTAGTCATGTATAAAAGAAGCACAGGAAATGTTCATCAAAAGATGAGTGGTGCTTCCTGAAATTGAGTTTGACCAAAAACACACGATCAATATAATCAGTGTGTTTCTGTGCACAAGATGAATGGGTCTTCCAGTTTTCTACCTGAAGGTGAGGTAATTTCCGATGGGTATTCTCAGTCTCCTCTGAGCCCAGAGCAGGTTAACACGCTTTTCCAAAGGTAAACACTTTCAGGGTGGATGGAGGGCAGTGGGTCTGTTGCTCAGGCTGCAAGTAACATATTACTCTACGGCATATAGGTGGCCATGTTACATTATTTTGACAAAAAAAAAGGCTTCCTGGCTCTCCCATTCAGCCAATCCCACTCATCACTGGTGCTTTAGTTCGACCTTAATGTTAAAATAGGCCTAACATACTTTTAGCAAAGTCATTATGGGTGGGTGCTTCTAAAGGTTCTTTTTTCACTGTTTCATTGTAAAGACAGGAATAATGCGATGCTGGTTTTTGGAGGTGTTTTGTTAATGAAGTGGGTGGTTGCTGATAACTAAATTCCTATAGTGTTCAGAAGATCCATTTTATTAAATAACAACCCCGGCCCTGTCCAATTACAATATTGCTAGGTTCTCATTTAGGCTGTCATTTTATACCCCATGGGGCTACATTAAAAATGTTATGTCATGGTATACAGCTGCAAAGTTATTATGCCTAGAGTGAACTTCACTTGACAGTATTATAATGTACAATCATCAGGGTGGCCTTTAACTTTTATTTCCCAGAGGTTGATGACTGGTGAGCAGGACGGCCGAGGGACGTGAGAGAACGTCGCGAGGCCAGTGGTGCGATTGCTAATTAGCAGCACCTGTGAAGCACACCGGTCTCGCATCTCTCACGGAGGAGCGGAAGCATAAAGGAGGAGCGACGGAGTGGATGATCGAGAGAGGAACAGGCCTGCTTTTGTTTGTGTTTTGTTTTATTTTATTTTGGTAGCCAGCAGTCGTCTGTGAGGGGCTGCTGGCAGGTAGTTATATTTTATTTTGGGTAGCCAGCAGTTCCGTGAGGGACTGCTGGCACGTATTGTGTTTATTTCATTTAAAATAAAGTTTTATTTTGATTGTCCACCGGTTCCCGCCTCCTTCTTCCCTGAACATTGCTACACTGGTGCCGAAACCCGGGAAGAGGGAGGAACGCGCTGTCCGAGGGTCCTCGCCGTTGTGGTGAATCCGCGGTGCCATCAAGCATGGTGCGCGAGTCGCCGCCGCTCGCCGTGGGCCGGAGATTGCTGCCGAGGGGAGGAGCAGGGAGCGGGGGACTCGCGGCCATGGACGCTCGAGGCGGGGCGCTGGGGTGAGTTGGCGGTGGGACGCCCGAGCTCGCCGCCGACCGCCTGGGAATGGAGGGGCGGCTGCCTTCCAGGAGGGAGAGGAGGAGTCACCGCCGCTTGCCGTGGGCCGGAGCCTGCTGCCATCCGCCAGTGAAGGGGAGGAGCAGGTAGCGGGGGACTCCTGCCGTCTGCCCAAGGCACCCGAGGAGCCGTCGCCGTCCACCGGGGGCGGGGCAGCGTCGAGGCGTCCAACAAGGGCCATCCAGCGTCGCCGCCGGGCACCGCGGAGGAGATCGCCCAGCTGGTGAGGGACAAGATGGCAGCGCGTTGTGGGAGCCGGACCAATTTTTATTTTATTTTTCTCTCCCCTCTCTCGTGTCCGTCGCTCCTCGTGCTTCCGTCTCCGTTTCCCTCGGCTCGTCGGTCCATATCCCCCAGGGATCGCCGCCGGGGGGAGGGAGTAGGCACAGCCCGGGTGTACCCCCCGGCCTGTGAGGGGTGATGGGGGTATGTGGTGAGCAGGACGGCCGAGGGACGTGAGAGAACGTTGCGAGGCCAGTGGTGCGATTGCTAATGAGCAGCACCTGGGAAGCACACCGGTCTCGCATCTCTCACGGAGGAGCGGAAGCATAAAGGAGGAGCGACGGAGTGCATGATCGAGAGAGGAACAGGCCTGCTTTTGTTTGTGTTTTGTTTTATTTTATTTTGGTAGCCAGCAGTTCCGTGAGGGACTGCTGGCACGTATTGTGTTTATTTCATTTAAAATAAAGTTTTATTTTGATTGTCCGCCGGTTCCCGCCTCCTTCTTCCCTGAACATTGCTACAATGACGTTTATTAAAACTAATAGATTCCAATTCTCTTCTGATTGCTATACCCTAGTGAAAAAAACCTATACAAAAATGTTTTTAAAATAAATTTAAGTATACTACAAAACATATTTACTGACATATCGCTTGAGACTTACTGATATAAATACTATAATTAAACTTTATTTGGAGTACTTCTTCATTAACCAATGCACATTTCTTAATATTAAGCCTGTGTGTTTTAATATCACTATTATTAAGGATAGTATGATCTCTGTATAATTTCAGTCTTTAAATGCAAGATATTTAAAGTGTACCTAAAGTGTACTTGCAATAGTTCGACTTTAGAACAATCAAATACACTTAAGTATATATCTTTAGTTGGACTTCAGCACTATTTCTGCACAACTAAAGTGCATTAAGTACAAAATTAGTTATGTATAAATGTATTCGTAGTATACTTAGCATAAAATAAGTGTATTTCAAATACTATTTTTAGTATATTCATTTTTCACTAGGGTATGAATATCACATTAAACGGTTTTACCATGTCTTTATTTCATCATACTTGATCTGGGGCAAGGGTAAAACAAAATCTTTGCATAAAAGGCATTTAAAAAGTAGCACATGACCTTTCATTTTTATACTATGACAATAAACATGTTCAAAAAGATCAAATGTTATGAATAAAAATAGCCTTTTCAAGACAAAGAAGTTGTCTGTTTTCTTCCAAAAATGTAAAAAAAAATAAAAAAATTCCACCACCATTATTTCCATCACAGAATGCCATTAAACACAAGTACACAACACATAATTTGAGATGTAGTGGAAATGACACTGATGGGAATTTCATTAATTGGAGAAAAAAGGAAACAAGGACAATATGCATATACACTGTTGGAACTGATATTGGCCAAATTAAATAAACCAGCGAGAGTGTGAAAAATGTTTCAAGAGAGTTTATTTAATAATAAAAAAGCATAATTGGAAAAACAAAACACCCACCTGTCCACAGACACTGCCGCCAAAGTGAAACTGCTAGCATACATGGTGAGGTTGATGAAGAAATGAACCACCTTGCACATGAAGGACCCGAAAACCCAACCCTCCAGAGAGTAGATGGTTGCTTGGAAAGGCACACAGAAGATGATGAAGAAGAAATCGGCTACGCTGAGGTTGAGGATGAACAGATTGGTGGTGTTGTACCCAACCTGTCCACTTCTGAGGAGCACAGCCAGTACCAGACTGTTCCCAATGGTCCCTAAGAGGAAGATGAGCGAGAAGACCACAGACACAATGACACTGGCTGGGTTGAGCTGGTAGCTCTCGGAGGCGTTCCAGTGTCCCATGGATTTAGTCAGGTCCTCGTGATCTGACATTTTAAGATGTGAAGTTCCAGAGCCCTGCAAAGAGGTCGTAAATGATAAGACACAGAGTTAGATTCTAGGGACTTTCCTCTCACTAATTTTTTGGGGGGATTTGAGGAATAAGCCCATGGTTGCAAATCTCACAAATCTTTCCGAATCTGAATCACATTGTGGTGAGATTTAAAAGCCCTTATGAGAAGTTTTATAGACCGTCACTGAAAGCAAATATCAGGAGGATCAGACTCAAGAAGTCATTTTGATGAACATGAAATAAGTACATTTTGATTACAAAAGATCATGAAAGCTGGTACAAGTACAAAGAGGAACGAAGAATGAAATGGAGGCTAGACTAAAATCAATTTCAGAAAGCTATCATAACCACTCCAATGGCAACAAACCAGTCTTGTCAAGATATGAAGAGCATGTCCCCATCTGGTTGAGAGCTAATCAAAATGAAAATGGACAAATTCACTCTCTAATCATCCGAGATCTTAGTGGGAATTTGTTTGGGGATAAAAATATAGATGCGTCAATAATGGCATGATATTGTGGACTGAATAGAGTGCAATACAATGGATTATGGAAGGATCACATTAGTATGTTGTTGTTGGTTATAGATCTGACAAAAGAGAAGGAATGCAATTGCCTACCAGCGGTTAATCCCACAGTATGTCCCAATTCAATAGGTGTTGCTCAGAAACAGTCAGCATCGGTTTCTCCACTTCAAATATTGATCAGGCTTTGGGAATAAAAAAGACATAACTTTTTATCTTTCCCAAACACACAGAGTGAATTATACATAGGGAATGGAAACATCTTCACAATAAATAATCTTTATAGCATGTTTTGATTTGATCGATTTAATTTCAACTGAGATAAATTCAGTTTTGAACTAGTTGGTCTCTGTGATCTGGTTACATGTGATCTTCACTGTAAAAAAAGTTGCTGCCTCAAACATCCAAGTTGATAGTTAAAAATGTAAGTAATTTAAATGTAAATTACATTAAACTGACTTAAATGAGTTGAATCTGGTATAACGTATAAAAAAAGTTGAAAATTGCTTAACTTATTTTGATGAGTTAAAGCAATGTATAAACATATGTTGTCATAACTTATAGATCATAGAATTTGAGACTTGAGATTTTTTATTGTTTAATTGGGACTTCAGATGCATTCATTTGAGAAGTAAAATTGTGTGAGATAAGACTTAAGTTTTCATATCTTGAATTCATTGCATCTAAATGTAGCATTTTGATAGATTTATGCTATAAACCAGGAAAAAATGGCAAAAATTGAGTGAAATAATAATAATAATTAATTATTATTTCTTCAAAATAATTTTGCTTCTCAATTAAGTTAATAATAGTGCTGGAATATATTTATTTTAAAAAAATATTACAATTGAATTTAATACAAAACATAATGCAATAGAATGCAATAGGTGAATTCTAGAAAAGTAATGCAACCTGAAGAGCATCATTAGTATTGCAAAGAGCATCATTAATGTGGGGAAAGCAAGGGATTTCAGGAAATTGGTCTACGCAAATGTAGAGCTGTTCTCCCTAATAGGCTGACAAAGTGTGACATAACCAGCTGACAATAAAAAAAAGTATGCAGAATATAGGTGACTAATCTACTCCATGCAGAAATATGGACATGTTCTATTTGGCTATAATTGGTTGTCAGACATTCATCATGGTACAATTAAAATGCTGATCTTCAGTCCACTCTTCAAAAACAATTTCATTACATCTACTGTTTTGTTTGATTAAACAATGCAAGCCGTAAGATCACATGATCTTTTTTTCTCAAGCAGGAACAGAGCGTGACTCATTTAGCAAGACCTTTATAGTAGTAAATTGGAGGAAATGAACAGGAAGCCATTTACTCTGAGAGGTGAAGCTTTCCTGGATACATTTATCATAATGCAATGCCCTTATCCATAATTGAGAGTAAATATGAAGTTAAAAAAAGGATGGAAGGAGAGGAAAAAAAAAAAGAAAAAAAAAAAAAGAAAGCCATTTCAAAAGACATTTGATTTCTTAAAAATAAAATAGTGGTTTGTTGATGTGTATTGACTTTGTGAAGTGATCTCAAAAGCAATCTTTTATTTTTCAAAAGCAGATTTTAAGAGCCTCTCTCTCTTTTTCATCTCACTCTCTCAACATAGAAGTGTTTTCAGAAATGACTTAAAAATTGCCAATGCAATAAAAAAAAAAAAAAAAAACGCCTCTTAACCAGATCAGCTCTGAGGATCTGTGTGTTAAGCCAAAGCCTTGTTGATCAGAAGGTGCAGGTAAGGTTGTTTAAGGATTCATACCACACAAGTTTGTTGTTTGGCTTTTGGCATCTCTGTCTTTGGCATCTTTTCTTTGGAACAATCCCTTTGTAAACGCACCTGACTGTCTTTAATGTGAAGCCAGCTGCCAATGAATATAACATGAAGTGTCCTTCAAGAAGGAGGTCTGTTAAACTGAACCCTTTTGGTTGCAGTCACGGAGTGCATCCGTTTTTGTCACTTGTCGAATGGTGCGCGGATCTGCCTCACACACCACCGCATGTGTCTCTAACCCCCCTTTCAAACCCAATTGGCATTTAAAATGAATTGAGTCAAACTTTCATGAACCCATGAGCCAAATAAAAGCATCTCAGTACATGAACTGCATGTGGATTGAGATTTCAAAAGAGACTTATTAAAGAATATAACTTAAAAATGTTGTAAATGAAGCATGCGAGATGCAGTGTGTGTAAATATACTAAATGCAAATTGACTATACGTACACGTTGCATAAAGAAACATCGTAACCCAGACGCATTAGAAATCATATGCATTATATAAATGCATCTTGTAGCGTGAAGGTATATTCAGATGAATGGAGATAAGTCATGTAAAACCAAAGCCCATGCTGTCCAAGGTCATCATTGAAATATACATACACTAAACATCATTCTTGAGGTGTCTTAGGAAATTTCACTTTGTTCTAACTGTAAATGCCAGAGAGTCCACACCTGATATGAGAATTTCATTCAGTTGTTTTTACTTACCGGCTCATGAGATGAACCATGACTGTATATCCATGACTCGGTGTCATTGTAATATTGAGAAGCTTCTGGTCTCCAGAAAAGCTAGTGTTGCTTGCAGCATGTAACCACTTGAACAGGCTTCATCTCCTCTCATTCCGCTTCTCCGCTTCTCTGTGCCTCTCGTGTTCCCTCCCTCACTCCCCCACACATATGGAAGCTCCTCCTCCACATTGTGGTAAAGCCTCACACTTCACTGCAAGAGAGAGAGAGAAAACATTCAGTGTTTCTTTGCACATTCCCACGGAAATCTTTTTATGTGCGTTACTAATGCTGTGCCTGAACAGTTGCACCAATGCGGCTAAGACACGTACACGCACAAATCTAGAATATGTGCATGGTAAATTATTCAGGAGGCCTGAAATCAGAGGGTTTTTACTTTTTGCATCACTTTTGGCCCACGGGCAATTTTTCTTTTTTGAGGCATTATTTAGAAATCACATTTCCCGAGAGATTGGAATTCAATTGCATTCCGTTTGCAGTTTTTCCCAATTGGAAGGGATGCACACTATGATCAAATCAATACACCTCCAAGGCTTCATTGCTCATGGCAATATGACAGAAGGATGACATGTCTGCAACTTGTCTCAAATCAAAATTCAAAAGTGATTGACTCACTAGTGACATCCCTTCTGAAAAATCCAGCATAAATCAGCATTAATTCAATGTTGGTTAATGCTGGTATAGCTGTCCACCATCACTCCTGCTTCCCATGCTGGAGACCAGCAAACCAGCAACCAGGAACCCATGCTGATCCCAGCATGCAAAACATACCTTTACCTTATGCTGGTGACCAGCAATGCAGGAGTTTTCAGCAGGGTATATTTACAAAAGACAAAGCATCAACAGGAAAAGGTGAAAAGGCTGAGGAAGATAAAGACAAAGGGTGAATGTGATTTCACCAAGTAGAAAATGTTCCTGGATCAACATCTTTGTAGATCGAAGAACAACATTCCAATCAACCAATCAGATTTGAGGGTTATGTTTACAGTTAATGTCAAGTTTAGGCTTACAACAGGTTTTAGGGGCTTCTAGGGATAAGTTATAGGTAGGGTTAGATGATGATCCAGGGGCATGTCTTACTTGGCAAAATCACAGCAACCAAGAAAAAGAGGAATATTATTTCCACTGTGTTTGCTCCTGGTCTTTGTCTGCAAAGGAGTCATTCAGGTCAAAACTTTGTCATTCAGCACAGGCAGCACTGCCTTTGAAATTCATCAATGAATGATGCACAGCCCAGACCACACAACCTGTGCGGTTACGTATGTGAGACTATTTACAAAAGTGCACGTACAAGAATGGTTCTTTCCCTCCAAGATTATGTTACTATACCACCATATTTCATTAGTACAGTTACTCAATCCACATGGACTAATGACAGTCTGGCACTCTAGGGTTTCCCCGCTGATGTTCAAGGAGCTAAAATCAGATTAAATCATGTTGCCACATCCACATCCAGTTCTTTTGTTGTGCAACGGCCACAGTACTTGACAATGACACATGATGCATTTTCTGTCTGTATATACAGACAACTTTTGCTTGTGAGAAGTATTTGAAACGTTTCTTTCATAATTGAAATACTAATGGTAATTCGTAATGGTAGCAAAACACTAATGGTGGTGTATATTTATACATACCAAAATAAAAATACAACAGAATATATCTAAAGAAATGGAAAATAACATTGAATCAAAAAGTTGCTCATATGATGCTGTAATAAAAATTGTGTCACCTATAGTTTTCATTGTCACCTATATTTAGAACTAACCTTAGATTGTGTTTTATACACGTGTCATTCTCCACATATTAAACATTCACTTAACACTTCAGGAAAGACCTCGAAGCAATCCCAATAATGTGTGAAACAGGACCTGTGATTCCCTCCCTCAGCTATTCAACTATCGTGCTTGTTAAATGTGTAATACAACAGGTACAGAGTTCACATTACCAACAGAGAGGCTTAAATTAAACAGTCAATCATTGCTAACAATAATTCAGTGTGCTGTCTGTTTTTTTTATTTATTTATGTATGCTGTATTTCTTTAGGGTAAAGGTGCCCTCATTGTTATTTCCAATTCTTTACTTGGGGGTTTTGAATTGCTGTGATGAAAAGTCTGGAAACGGGCTGAGTTGGTCACTGGGGACCACTGCCACTTTGATGAAGACAATGGGAATGGATCCCTCCAGCGATCTGTAATAGCAGACGGGACTTGAATACAAAGAGCATCATTACAGTTAGGACCTCAAACTGATCACGCTGTTGTTGTGCAGTGCAAGATTCAGTAGTATGCCTGATCATTTCATGATGTCTGTCTTTTTCTTATTTTCATCTAGGCTATTGATTTCAGAATGCTTATTCTTTGAGTAAAGGGCAGGACGCATCAAATTTTTATGTTATCTCTCGTCTGTTTTATATATGTGTTATTTATTATGGGGAATTTGTAATACAAGTTTCTCGCTGCCACTGAAATGAAGCGCAGGAGGCTAGTCCGTTTGTGGAAATGAACTGAAACATTGAAATCATCTGTTCTTATGTGACCAGTGTGTCACAACAGGAAGCTATCACTGCATAATTGTATGGCCCATTTGCGCATATAAATTGCGAGCTGCTAAAGATGTCACTTCAGCCATTTAGCCTCTTCATCATGGTTGTAAATTAAAGGGCACTTAGTTGCCACTAAAATGAATGAAAATCCTTCCAAAATTCAAGATAAGGGCTGTTTTCACAAATATCTATTAAAATATAATAGATATAACACAAATATCAGCACTATTGCAAATGTGATCTTGATTTTATACAACAGTAAAAAAAAAAAAAATATATATATATATATATATACACACAAGACTGTACTTCTATTTCAGCAACGAAAATGACTCGAATGAGAGAACAATTCAATGACTCATTTAAAGGGTTAGTTCACCCAAAAATGAAAATTAAGTCATTAATTACTCACCCCCATGCTGTACCAACCCCGTAAGACCTTCGTTCATCTTCGGAACACAAATGAAGATATTTTTGATTAAATCTGAGAGCTGGATCACTGCTACATAGGCTTCCTAAGGGAATGACACTTGACGGCCCAGAAAGTCATTAAAGAAAATGTTTAAATGTTTCATGTGCCTACAGTGGCTCCACTATAAGTTTATCAAGCGACGAGAATACTTTTTGTGCGGAAAAAAACTAAAATAACGACTTTATTCGACTATTCCATTGCTTCCTTGTGGGCCTGAGACGAGAGTTCAAGAGATTTCCAGGACGCATGCGCGAGAAGTGACACTCTTCTTCTACTACTATGTACAGCACGCGTCTTCCTCTGCTTGTAAGACGCGCGCTGTGTAGTAGAAGAAGAGTGTCTCGCGCATGCGTCCTGGAAATCTCTTGAACTCTCGTCTCAGGCCCACAAGGAAGCAATGGAATAGTCGAATAAAGTCGTTTTTTTTCCGCACAAAAAGTATTCTCGTCGCTTGATAAACTTATAGTGGAGCCACTGTAGGCACATGAAACATTTAAACATTTTCTTTAATGACTTTCTGGGCCGTCAAGTGTCAGTCCCTTAGGCAGCCTATGTAGCAGTGATCCAGCTCTCAGATTTAATCAAAAATATCTTCATTTGTGTTCCGAAGATGAACGAAGGTCTTACGGGGTTGGTACAGCATGGGGGTGAGTAATTAATGACTTAATTTTCATTTTTGGGTGAACTAACCCTTTAAGACAGAAGACTTTGTTCCTGAAAGAATCAGCTGTTGTGAAAGAATCGATTGAATGAATGATTTAATGACTGTGTTTGAATATGCCTGCTATATAGTACATACGACACAGTATGTGAGATGTGTAGTATGTCCAAATTCAAAATATTCATAAAAAAGTAGTACAGAAAATGACCTACTTCCACCAGTATAATTTAAAGTGGGCAATCGATGGACACTTCACTATCCCATGAGTACATGGGGGAGGATTTGTGAATGGCAGTGAAGCAATGCAACTGACAATTTACATTTCATTCATACTACACACATTCATACTATATAGAACATAAATTTCTTTTTTTATGTCACATGGATTCATGCCTCCTTTGAGCAGCATTAAACAGTGTGTGTAAATGCATCTAAATGCCACTTCAGATACAAATTCTGTGCCACTTCTGCTGTGCAAAAATGGCTTTTGTTGATCCTGATTTCATTTGATAGATAACAGCCCTATATAAAGTTCTGTCATGAAATTCTAAATGCTAAAAGTATGTTTATTAACAATAAACAGAGTGGTCAGAGAGTCCAAAGCACGACACACAGTTACGGGAGAGTGACGCAGGGACCTCGACGAGCAACCGGGCTGGTGATGAGTGATGATCCGAATCCAGGCGAGTGATGAAGAAGAACAGAGACGAAGACACGATGAATAATCCAACTGGAGTGCAGGTCACAGGAAAACAGCCAAATAGGTGAGGAATAGGAATAGGAATCAGCTGGCACTGCTGATTAGCGATCCTCAGAGGACACACCCACACTAATTAACACACAACACAACAATCACACGAGACAAGGAAAAGGCAGAGAATTCATGAACCGTGGCAGCAACACGTTTTCAGAAACTCTCCCCTTTCCTGAGCTCCACCTGTAGGCCTAAAGATCTGCTACGGGTAATTCATGTACACTATATTGTACAGTAGCAGCATGTCTTACTTGCTCACAGCAGCGTGTAATGTATTTATTGGCAGTAGCAAGTCCCGAACGTACTTGCTCTGCAATAACCAACAACAGCACCAGCCTATTCCAAGACCAAACATATCAACATTGTCCCATTACTCCAAGAGTTGTCATGATAGAAATTGTATTATTCCAATTGAATTTAATTTATTAAATTGAAGAATTTAACATAAAAGATGATCCAAATAAAAAAAACTTAGAAAAAAATGTCTGTTTAGAGGTAAAAAATGCCCCTGTAAATCAATTTAAGGTGGCTGGTCTCCATGACTGGTACAACAACACATCGTCTCTGGATTATTAACACACTCCACTATGGTTAGGCCTATCTGTTGCCCTCTACATATCAGACTGCAGCCTAAGAGTTTTCAAAAGCTCCGAGGTGTAAGTCAAGTGGCGGCAGGGCTGGACTGGGACAAAAAATCGGCCCAGACTGGCCCACTATATAACACAACCGAACTTTGCACGCCCTTGAATATGTATACCAACTCCTATTAAAACCACTAATGCCATAAGTGAATAGGAGTGAGTAAGAGTTAACCAATGAAATAACTACTAAGTTGAACTATACTCCACAGTGATGAATCCTAAAGAAAGCTATAAGCTGGGATAGCAATACCGGTTTTTCCCACAGGTTTTTGGTAAATCTGTGGTGAGTGCACGTCTGTCCCTCTAGGGGGGTTCGGGGGCATGCTCCCCCGTAAGAAAATTTTGTGCTTTTTAATGTTAAATTCATCAATCTGGTGCACTTTGAGAGTTCAAAATAAAGAGCTTCAACCCATATTCAGTGTGCAAATTGAACAAAGAAAAACTCAAAACTCTTTTAGTTGTGATATAGTGTACATTAAACTACTACATAATAATAGTTATAATATTAATCCCATGGCAGTAATAGCCATATGTTGTAAAACAAATGCACTGAAAAATAAAAGAAACTTTCATAATTAGTTTCGTACTAATTTCTATAGAGGGTATGCGCATGACGTCACCGTCGGCCGGAGTGAATGCGGTCACGCCCACAAGTGGCAAAAAGACTGAGCGGCAGCATTTGTTTTCAGCGTGAATGCCGTGAAAATCACACAAAACACATCTAAAACGGGAAACAGCTTTGCGATTGACTGTACAACTAGATTTGACCAGAAATCTGAGGTACTGTATATTTTTACAGACTGCAAAAAGCTACAGAACAGGCTATATTCTGCATAATTGGATGTTTTTAAATAAACACTGACAAAAAACTATACAAGTTTTAGGGCTGGACGATATGATGATATACAGTATAACATTAATGTAAGTGATCACTCGGATTTAGACCTATCTATATTGTATTTATATAAAACGTTTACAGGCAAATTGTCTTCATTTATTTCCCCGGCGTCGAAATCAGGCACATATAAATGTCAGGAAACACGATTCCTGGCTGCATGTCAATATCCATGGATCACTGGATCTTTGATAAGTTGTAAGGAACACTATATCGAGTCCAACTTTTAGTTTAAACTGATAATAGTTTGTTTTACTCGTGTTAACGCAGTTTCCCCTATTAACTCCAGTCACGCAGCAGCTCTTCTGCCACTCAGTCCCGCTGAGGGGGGCGTGTTCCGGCGGGGAAGTGACGTTAATGCATGGCACGTGATCTTTTATTTTGACGGAAACGGCATCGAGCTTTTATTTTGAAGAAAATAAAATTACAAACTCATTACTCATTATTGTCTCATTACAATTCTAATAAAATGCGTAATCGTCAAATATGCAGATGTGTAAATAATGCGTAACTGGGTAGTGGGTTGCGACATAGCCTAATGGTGTGTTCACACCGAACGCGAATTTAATTATTTGCGCGAGTAGATTACATACAAAGTAATGCAAAGACGCGAATAGACGCATCATTCGCGCCGGGCGTTGCGAATGATGCGAATTGGGCGACGCGTTTGCCGCGAATGTCTTCCGCGCAAGATGAAAAATTTGAACTCGAGCGAATGTTCAAGCGTCTCTAACTAAACGCGATAGACGCGTATTTGACGCTCTATTCGCGTTCGGTGTGAACACAACAGTGTTGTGACAGTAGCCTAGTTCTGCTTACCACAGTTCTCTGCACTCACTCATCTCTCTCCTTATCCTCCTCACTATCCTCATCAGACACTTGAAGGGCCTTTGAAGTTTCTTTTTTCACGCTATTTCTCTGCACATTCCTTGCGTTTCTTCTCCATCGCTCTGACTATTTTGACAGATACACACACTGACACTGCTCGCTCACTCAGAGCTCAAAGGGGGAGGAGTTTAAAGATGTGATTGGACCAGCCCAGTGTCAATCAAGAAAATAACCAATGGGCTGCTGATTTACGCGTTTCATCATGCGCCGGTCTGTGAGAAAAAGAAAAACCTACGCTGACTTTTTTGTCCAATGCATTACACCGGCACAAAGATCCCAGAGCCGCCAATTAAACAAAACTAAACGCAATGGGCCGCCGATGTACGAGTTTTATGGGCCTTTCAGACAAAAAATAAATAAATTAAGTATGAGATGTATCGGCCCACAAAGCACATGCCCATAAAATGGCCAGTCCAGTCCAGTCCAGCCCTGAGTGGCGGTCAACTCTAGCCATTTCAGTTTATTCAGTTGCTGCAGAACTGAGACCAAAACAAGGCACGTTTCAGTCTCTTTTCTGTTCTGTCATCCATACATCTTGTCCTCACGCATCTCCAAAGTTAAAATAATTAAACAGCACAATCAAATGAAATTCATAGCACATTCTGAGAATTCTCCCTTGTTGTCATAGCAACACGAGCAGTGAAATCTGGGACAAATAGTGTGGGTCTTTAGATCAGAAATGATCCTACAAGGATTGTGGCGAGCAGGACGAGGCAGAGGGTCGTGAGAGAATGGCGTGATTGCTGATGAGCGACACCTCTCCCCTTTACCCGGACTCACCGGTCTCGTATCTCTCACGGGGGGGGGGGAGGATCTGGAGAAGAAGCTTGTTGATGAAAAACAACAACTGGAGGAGTATCAGCAGAAATGGGAGATTTGTCAACTCAGGAAAGGACTCCTGTCTACTGAAGTATCCTCTCTCAATGATAAAATCCGTAGTTGCCAGGACACTGAAGTGCAAAAGCAACAGGAGATGTCTGTTTTAGAGCTAGAATGCAACCAGCTAAAAGAAAACATGGCTGCCCTTAAGAAGACGTTATTAGAGGAGACATCTACAGCTTTACAGAAAACTTCTGAGCTTCTCTTGCTTCAAAACGAGCATTAGAGAAAAGGATCAGGAGCTTGAGACTGCCAAGCGCGAGAACTTGAGAGAGAGAGACCATAAAGCTGCTCTTCTGGAGCTGCAGGTGAAGAACGAGAGTCTTCTCCGCAGATTGTACGAGGTCTTGAAGCAGTGCATAGATTTAAACAATGGAAATTATCAGAAAGAGAAGAAAATGCATGAACAAATGGAGGAGAACCCGATTTTCGCTGCTCGGGTGGCGAGAGCTGAGGAGGAAGTTACCGAACTCACGTTAGCTCATGAATCACAACAGTCTGAAGATGATCTCCGCAGAGAGCCGGAGGAGAAGGCAAAAACCCTACAGCGGTTAATCGTTGTGCTGCAGACAAAGACAATCTGCTGGGGTCTTTAGATCAAAAGCTGAAGGAGATGGAAGGGCTTTTCCTTCAAAAGGAGAAAGACGTCCTTGAGATGCATCGGGAAGAAGGAGGCGGGAACCGGCAAACATTCCAAAGATTTGAATCAAATAAATAAACAAATAAACAAACGAAAGTAAAGACGGCAGTCCCGCACGGTCGACTGCCGCCACACATAATAAAACAAAACATCAAATAAATAGTCCAGGCCTGGTCCTCTCTCGATCTTCACGAATGTCGCTCCTCCTTTTATGCTTCCTCCTCGCGCCATTCTCTCACGGCCCTCGGCCTCGTCCTGCTCGCCACAATGATTTTTTTTTACAAAATAATCTACATCAATACAACAAAGATCAAGACCTTCATCCCTATAATTCACATTCATGGCTCTATTTGCCTCTTTAGTGTCACCGGCCCACCGGTGGGCCCAAATCCATTACATTTTTAAAACAGTAATATCCTATACCTAAACTAATCTTGACAAACTATATATCATTTGAAAGCTTACAATCTCTAGTTTCCATATTTGGTGATTGATTTTCAAAATGAATTACAGAGGAGCCATAATTGATCAATTTGCCACAAGAATATTTTCATACTCTTAAGGCGTGTTTAGACCTTTATTTTGAAATAGCGATGAACATGAAAAATCATGAAGGAAGGGAGGAACCTCAGTTTGTTTTCATGCCAAGAGTTCAAAAGATAGCATCCATTCAAGTATTTTAGAAAAAAATGTCTGGAATTTTTTTATACATAAATAAAAAAAATGATAGATTCACCATTTGTGATGTGGCAGGAAGCTATAACACACATACTTGTTCTTTTTGTGTTTCTTAGAGGTTGAATTCATATCAAAATCTGCCAAACTTCTCATATTACTTCTGAATAGGATGTCTACTTCATAAATTGTATGAAAATTGTGGAAATAATGGTTCATATCACTCAAAACACACATGGAAATGGAGGCGCCCTTATATGGGCAGTAATGGAGTCTGGTTGTCAACTAGTGAAAAAGTTTGGTACTGCGCCCAAACAAAATCTTACTGAAAGCTAATTTTTTTGAGATATCAACCTAAAATTTGAAACACAACTTGTTCAGATTTTTGGCTTTGATTTTTTTTGCAGTTTTAGAGTCGCCCATGTTTTTAAAATATATATTTTATATAAAATATGAATAATACATTTTTTTACATTGTACATTTTCAGAAACTCAAACTTCTATAACTTTTTTTCTGTTTTACTTTCTTAATTTATTTCACTTCTACAAAAATCTGCCAAATGTCTTCTTTAAAACGAGACCAATCTTACGTCTATATTCCAAAGCATTCTTGAATTACAACCATTTTGAAATGTGCATTTTCATGTATATTCAAAAAGTGACACTTAAAGGGTTAATAAAATAAATAAACAAATAAATAAACGAAAGTAAAGACGGCAGTCCCTCACGGTCGACTGCCGCCACACATAATAAAACAAAACATCAAATAAAATAGTCCAGGCCTGGTCCTCTCTCGATCTTCATGATTGTCGCTCCTCCTTTTATGCTTCCTCCTCGCGCCATTCACTCACGGCCCTCGGCCTCGTCCTGCTCGCCACAATGATCTCTAACGGTTTTCAAAAATGTAGTGTCACTGAGTGTGACTGTAAAACATGTCATATTCATAAGCACATATTTCCTTATATGGTAGAAAGAAACGTGACCATCTTCATTTTTGCGATAATACTTTTCGTTTCAGAGGTTTGTTCTGAGCAATCTGACACTTTTTAAACTACAACCTAGCCTACTGTACAAACTTTTTTTTTTTTTTTTACAAAATAATCTACATCAATGCAACAAAGATCAAGACCTTCATTCCTATAATTCACATTCATGGCTCTATTTGCTATTGATCATTGATAATGTTTCATATTTTGATTAATTACTGTATTTTTTGCATTCATCTGTGATCCATGATTAAAACCAGTTACAGCAGAACAAATGCATCAGGTGGACAAAGAAAACTTGCTTCCCCAAACACTGAAGCAGTTTTAAACGTACAATTATGCATTTACAAGCATGTTCGTTTGCTTAATCATTCATTTATTGATTCTCATTGTGGGAAGAGATGTGATGAAACAGCTAGATGGTTGGAGTATTCGTCGCTAAACACTACGAGAGAACATGAACGAAAGAAAGTCGTGTATGAAGAGTGATGTTAAATAATTTAATCTGACTGACTCATACAGTCCAATAGTCTAATTTTCTTTTTCTTTTTTTGAAAAAACATAGCCGATTAAAGGTGACCACTGAATGAAAGGCAGTAAAACTTAAAACCAATTATGCCTGTGCCCTTTAATCAAAGACAGGCCAAAAGCATTTGAATTAAGAGGATCACGGGCTGATGTTTAACCTTGATACTCATTAGACACACAGTTTTCAGCTCAATTCAAGAGTCTGCTTTTATTTTCAATAGCAGAAAACTCAAGAGCATGCATCGCATTAACAGAGATCTGTGAGTTAAGGCCATGTTGCACATATAATTGTTATTTTAAAAGGACTGGTAAATGCTTTGACAAAACTAATTTAAAAGCAAAATATGGTACGGTCACAGAATTGACACATTTTTATAAGATAAAAGTTATTTTTAAACAATTGAATGTTGTAGAATTAGGACAATTATACTATTTTAGGCTTTTATAAATAAAATATTACCAAAAGAAAAGTAAAATAAAATATTCTGATTACACGATACATGATGGAAAGAAACACAGTGACTAATTCGGACAACAAGAAATCATGATTTTCATCTATATAAGACACTTTTAACATAAAATAGTATTGTTATAGCCTGTGACTGTGATCCATGACAATGAGTAACAAATTATTAAAATAATTTAAAAAATAACCATTTGGAAAAATAAGCTGAAAAACAAACAAACAATGACTTTGGACACCAAACCTGCAATTATAGAATCATGTGAATGAATGAATAAATGAATGAGGCATTTATATAGCGCTTTCATATGTACTACTATTGTACACCCAAAGCACTTTACAATCAGGGGTTCTCTCCTTAACCAGCACCACATGTGAACATGAACATGATGAACACGCTCCTGAACACTAAATGTTTCTCTTATTTTTAATCTCCACCATTCATTTACAATTGATGGTCATTTTGTGACCATTACTGTTGAATTCCTGCTACATTCAATGACAGGAAATCAAAGCTCCTCTCTATACACAGACACTCACCTTAGGACCAAAGGTTTTCTAAACTACATTCAACTGCTACTTCTACTGCTTTTGTGGCTTTTAACGAGCGAGATAATGATACTGACATTTGGAACTTGCAGAGAATAGCCTAGTCCCCATTTATTGGCTAATTGCACTCCTCTACCTTGAGTCAGTAAATGACTGGCTTAATTAAGCCGGGCATACACTGTGCGATTTCAGCAACGTTTTTGTTAAATAACATGCTTTCCCATGCTTTTTTTGTGCAATATGTGCAATTCTGTGTGCTGAAAAGAAAAAAAAAATGGCGCAGGCATACAGCATGGATGCAAAGGTGGCTTGGAAGAAGTGGGCTTATCCATTTTTGCAACATGAACTGGAGTCATCAGTCTACTAAATTGCAGCTAGTTTGCTACGTGTCAGAAATTCATCCGATTGCCGGTCAGGAGAGGTTAATCACCTCTCATTTCCCCCTGTACAACAAACGACGCACGACAAAGCTAAAACTTTGCCTGACACGTACGACTCAGAAGTCAGCTCAAATTGGAACGAAAACCACTGTCTGGGGTTAGAGGTGAGAAAAGAACAGACAGCTCCCTTCCTCCGGTGCTCATATGAGTCATACAGCAAGTTAATATTCTGCAAATGTTATGCAATAAGCTCCTTTACAGCCAGTCAATTTTCTTATGGCGTAAAGCTTCTCTAAACATCTATTTATCCGCACCACAAGACCTATCAGTGTGTCGCAAACACATTGATTTCAGAATAACTGCAGAATAAGAGAGTGTCTGAGGCGTAATGGACAACTAGCTTTATACTAAACCATCATTTATGTGTCCTGTCCCTTGTTAAATACAATCAATACCACCGTTTATGCAATGCAAAAGAGCAAACAATTATGCCTCATGCACACTAATGATACAAAAGTGCAAATATGATCTACAACACCAATTTAGTCTGCATCATTGTTAATAAGTGTAGGCTTTTATCAATTATTTTTTGTGCAATGTCTATTTGTAAATTTGAATATATATATAAAAAAAATTATCAATGTCTTCTTCACCAGTGAGATAATCGTGACACAGCTTCATTAGAATTCAGTCTTGAGCATTTCTGTTGTCACTAACCCCTATTTTTGTTCTTGTGGAATCGTTCTGACACATAGACAATAACCATATAACATGTGGGGCTTCAAAATACAAGCAACTTCTGATAGAAATGTGTGTCGGTGTGCATGGACTGAGTAAATGCAGAAAAAATGTGATGAGGTTCCGCATAGTGATTCAACGTATGTGCGTCATTGTGAAAATAATCATACAGCTTGAGACAGCTTGGCTTGCAGAAAAACACTATGCTACGTGTCATTTCATACACACCTAACAGATGTGCCATCAGGTCAGATTGGCTTCAGGATGTTCATTGACTGAGTGTGAGATTGAAATTGAGAATTATTTATTTGCCGTGCGGTGACTGTGTGTGAATTGGGATTCTCTTGTGTTATAGACTTGCTCGACTGCAAAAAACAACAACAGCAGTCTGTTTGTACAAACAGCAGCTAATGTGTAGGGGGAACTACAGGCAATAATGTAGTGAAATTATGTAAACAAAGCATTGGCATATGCATAAAGTGATGCAAGCTGTGACACATGACATTTTAAAAATGCAATAAACATTAATTTAACAACATTAAATGTAACATAAAACTCTAATGTACATAACTGATTAGAAAAGAACTAAGAAGAAACAGTTATTTCAACAAAAATAAATCAAATGTGAAGTGTCATGCAGGGAATTGTGGGAATGTCAATTTACGGTTTTTCACTGTAAATTATACAATGAGTTGTTCTTTTCACTTTCAAAAACTGTAAATTTAACGGTATTTTACAGTAAAATTACATTAAATGTACCGTTAGATCTATCACAGTTATTTACAGTATATAGTAAAGAAAGTTTCTGTTAACCAATTAACAGTTTTGCACTGTAGCATTTTTACAGTCTTTTACCGTTAAAATCACGATCATTTTTTTGTGTACAGGGTATCATAATGAAAAATACAGTGTGTTTGTGAACTAAATAATATGTGACAAAAACATCAATGCACACTATTTACCATAAAGATCACGAAACAGCATGAGAGCCCTCACGTCAATACATAGAAAAACAAAATCATACAAAATCTGAATGTATGTGCCATGATCTGTGTGTTTAGTTTAGTTTTCATGGACTATTAGTTTGCATTCGTCAGTCACCTTTTTCCTACGTTTCCATTGTTCCTAGTTTCCCGCCAATCGTTAGTTGTCATGGACACTCATTAATCATCACAGCTGTTTGTCATTGTCTCATCACCACAATGTATTTAAGTTCCTCCTTTTCATTCAGTTGTTGTCTGTAGACACTCTGTTATGTTGCTTTTATTAAATAACCTTTTGTTTGTAGAAACCGGTTTGAACTTTTTTTCCCATCATCTTCATCTGAACCAAACTGTGACAGTATTTCTGAAAAAGAATTCTAGTAATATCTCCTTTCACACCCAAAAAAAGATCCAAAAAACATGATTTTGGTTTTATGGATAAGTATCAGGGTTATTATCATTAACTAAAATTAAAACCATGTCTTATCGTGACTTTATTAACTGAAATAAATACAAAAATATATTTCATCTGGGTGCCAAGGCAACATTTCTCATTTTCTTTTAGTTAAATTTAAGTATTAAAATTGCTAAATAATAAACTAATAAATACACTACAATTAAAAACTAAAACTTAACTATAGACATAAAAAAAATAGAATTGAAAAAAACAATATTACTAAAATATGAACAAAATATTAATATGATAGGTATGTAACACTTAATGTTATGAAGTTCAATCTGTCTGAATGTTGCAAGAATAATGTTATGAAATTATTAATCAAAACATTGCATTCATAACAAATGTGATATAAATATAACATTAACATATAAAATAATTATATAAATATGAAATTATAAAATAATTATCTGTTGCTGGGACAGACATTTGGTATTTCAGTTTCAGTTTGGTTAATATGTGGCACATATTAGCCCTAACTCTGATCTATACTTATATACCTTTAGAAATGGTCTGCTTACTGGGAATTCGGAAGCTAGTCTTGTTAAACATGTTTCAACAATTAGCAATTAGGCTAATTACTGTTGTGCTTTGACTGCCATGGTTAAAATGTGTTTAACCACAGCAGGAGTATAAAATAACAGCACCTTATAGCCCTTTCACTCATATTTTAGCATTGTGAGATAGTCTTGCATTTTCAAGCCTATATTTAATACAGTTAACAAAATGAAATAAGGATTCACTTGCAGCAGGAATTAAGGATCAGTGGTTTGTGCCTATCAATATGCATTGCACAGCGAATGGCTAATTCAATTAAATCAGATTCAATTTTGCTATTGATGTAAAATCTGGGTCCTGAAAAATATATATATCCCAAGACCATGCACTCTCCATATAATGCATCCTTGGCATCCCTGAGGACTTCGTGACTCTTCAATGTTCTCCAGTAGGCTCCATCACTTCAATAGAAGAACAGTCCTTTCTAGCAGAGACAGCTGCCTTCCTGTGTGGAATACATCAAGAATAATGGCATAAATCTCACAGTGTACTCACTTTGCTATCCACAATGCAAATATGCTATCACAAAATCACCTCATTTTGTCCCAGTTTTAACGGATATATCCGCTATATGGCTCTGTTGTGAATCCGGACCATGGTAAAATATTAATATCAGTGACATCAAACATGACAATACAGACTGCCCACACAGCGTTTTCTTTTGGAGAGCTCTAGGCTCATCACCAGAATAATAATGGAGCAGGGAGGCAGGGTGAAGCTCTGTACACTGGCCCTTTGCCCTCCCACTCATTAAGCCAGGGGAAATGGAGGCTCTCTTTAAACTCCACAGCGCTCAGTAAACAGTGACCCGTCTCACTTACGACTGTAATCATTGGAGAAAGGCTGAATACAAAGCAGTTTATGCTCTTTTCTAAAGCAGATTATGTGACAAGAAAATTGAAGTCTTGCTTAAAATGCTCTTGTATGCCCCTACACATTATTTATTTTTGTTTATTTTTTCCCCATGCAAGTTGAAGCGCACTTACTACTGATACAGTAAACTGTTGACATCGGATAATGCCATTGGGGGTTTGAACCTGCAACTTTTGGATGAACAGATCAGCTCATAACTGCTACGCTGCACAGTAAGCTGATATATGAACTATAAAACTGCACTATGTTCAGCAAAGAACCCTCTTCTCATCACATACTTTTTGGGTTATTGATTGTTTTAAAATCAGCTGTATGCAAATCGACCCACATTTGTTTTTCGACCACTGAAGATGTGTACAATTGACCAATTTACTCTTGGAGCCACATTGAGATCCCCATATCCCTGGAAATTAACCATATTGAGCCTTAAAAAGTAAGATTCCACAAGAAAAGTTTATTAAGAGCTAGACTCTAAAAGGATATTAAGATATCTTTAATACTTCTTGAGTTACAGGCATGCAAACCTTCGGGTGAAAAACACAAGACGTGCTTTTTCTCATTTTTGAACTTTCACTGTTGGCATATAATGCAACAAAGATTGCTAAAGTCAACAGATTTTACTAACAGACCTACCAATCTCTGTGTAAAAATAAAATAATGATGCTGCCATCTTTCTAAAGTCTTTTTTACCCTCCTGTAATTTGGCTCTGAATCTCAAGGGAAAATTGTAATTTTGACCAGCCTCTACAAAATAGTGGACTACTCAGTCAATATACATCCATGACATTTAATATTCTGGCTTTCTTCTTCATTTATGTTTGTCTTTCTTCAAATAAATATAAACAATATAAAAAAAATGTGCCAGGGGAGTTTCGGAAATGTGGTTCATTTGACACGAAATGACCCAATTGCCAATCGAAATTAGATTTATTGATTTATGAATGAAAAGGGGAATATGATGGTTGTAATCATTGCTACTGCAGATAAGATAACCAGAATAAAAAAAGTGAAAGGACTTGGCATAGCCATATATCACAACTGTAAGACAATGATGAAAAGGCCTTATTTGACTGTTTTACTCATTTCATCAATCATTTTGTTTTTGTAGCAAATGTATCTTATCCATGTTGACCTCTTTAAATTCTACAAACTCCTAAATGTTGCTTTATATACAGTACCATTAAAAAGTTTGAGGTCGGTAAGATCAGTAAAAAATAGTCCAATTTTTAAATATTATTATTATTTAAAATAACTATTTAATTTATTCCTGTGATGTCAAAGCTTCAGTCTTCAGTGTCACATGATCCTTCAGAAATCACTCTAATATGATTTGATGCACAACACAAGCAACATTTCTGATTATTCTCAATGCTGAAAACAGTTGTGCTGCTTTTTGATGAATAGAAAGTTCAAAAGAACAGCATTTATTTGATTGAGAAATCTTGTGTAACGTTATAAATGTCACTTTGCTCAATTTAGTGTATCATTGCTGTATAAATGTATTACAACTTCTAACTTTTAACATATAACTTTTGAGTGGTGAAAACTTTAATCAAAATGCACATAAAAAAAAAAAAAAAAATGCAACTAGATCTGAACATTTAAGGAAATGTGAGTAATGCTTTCCATGCAAGATTCGCCCCCACAATGCTAGGGGGGCTTTGCCAGAGATTGATGATGATATAATGAATTTATCCCAAGCTGAAGTGCATTAGGCATATTGGAGCCCTTCAAAATATGTAAACAGACTAAACAATGCCGTTTTGTGAAATCCCTCGAAGGATAGTTTATTTGAAAGAGAGACAAAGACATTGAACTTATCATTTGTGATGCCTTACACAAAATGTTGCAGTGCTATTTTCATGTGTTTGTTTCAAGTTGCGGATGACGGCCTGGACGATCTTATACTAACGATAAACTTAATTTTGAAAAAATTATTTGATTCTTACATTAATTTGTAGGTGGACTTTATTTCATCCCTTTGTGGTTATTTCCAAATTATGAAATTCCATTAGCATTCCCTTAATGACTTGTAATGAACTGCAATGCAAGTACAACAGGGACAAATTCCTTCTATGGCTGAATTGACGCAATTTAGTTTAGAAGAGCTTGTAAATATTGACAGATGCTTGCAGTGTCACAGCTGCAGACTATGGCTGGTGCCGTTAGTGTGGACTGGTGTTTGCCTCTCAGACTCCGTGATGGGAATGTATTCAGACAGACGGCAAAAGCACCCAGTGCACTTCTGTCACGATGAGGAATGAATGCACACATTTGAACAAGCCTGAATCCATGTTGTGCTCAGAGAAAACAACACCTTTAACTCAAACCCACCTGCGCCTGTGATCTCCCCAACATTGCCATCATCAATCTGTCTCAAAACAACCTCTGTCCTCACTTCTGTAAACGTGGTGGCATGACGTTTCCCAGTATGCTTACCAGAAATACAGAGATGTCTTTAAAGGTACACTATGTAACTTTTGTTCCTCTAGCGGTTAAAAAACAAAACTGCATGCATTTTGCGGAGGAACATTGTTTTGGTTGTGCTTTGGGTCTGCGTGACTGTGCGGATGAATATGGTTATCCTACTGTTCATAAAACATTCACTACTAGGCTTTAGAGATATAACCAGTTTAGATGGAAAGGATCTCAAGTTGACTAGCTGAAGACTTTACTGTAGCTTTATCCATTAATAATCACGGTACTTCTTTGAAAATAAATTCCAGCACAACGCTACAACAACCATACTGAAATTATCCTTCACAATAGGTAATGCTTTACAATGAACTCTGTTAGGGAAATGTATCTATTCAATGAAATATCTTACTCACCTGTTGAGTAATAACTCCATCTCTGCATCAGTTTTACAACATTTCAAATCCCTCAGTTCACGCCATCTCCGAAAAGCCAAGGTGATGTTGATTCTTGTTTTATTACGAGCTCTGTCACGTTCTCTTTTTCCCAGCAGACTCTCCTGGTTGGCGTGTTTTTAAAATATGTGATTCACCGGAGGTTCAAGATTTGGCTGCTCCATGTCAACCTTTCTAGTTCGCTGGAGCAACTTTTCTCTATTTCCGGACATGACGAGACACACACAGGCGAGTGACGTATGTATGCAATTCCCCACGAAAACCATCCTGTCAGGTCTAAATTATAAACACTTATAAGCATAGTGAATCAGGGTTAGACAAAAACACTTTTGGAACGTTTTGGAAGGATTTATGATATATTGGCTCATTATTTAAATTTGGTTAATTTTTAACAAAAAACTACAGTGTACATTTAATGACACTCAAAAAATAACTGATCGGAATATGAATTAGTGTACGGTAATTATCTATAATTGTCTCTGTGTAAGTGAGGTCTGTGTAATTTTTAAATGACCCTGAATGAAGAGGCATGGTGCTCTGACGTGCTATAGCACTTAGCTTTTCTGTGTTAATGCATGGGTTATATCATTATGTGAACGTTTTGGCCTCATAATTGATGCGATTACCTAGATCCTAGATTTTAAGAAAGAATCCAAGTCTATTATTTTATTTTTCATGTTTGGAGAGCACAATAACAGCAAGCAAAAAGATTTCTGCAGTGCTGCCAGCATTTAAAAAACAAAAATGCATATTAATGCCCATTAATCTATCAGCATTTCATATTGTGACTCACCTCAGTTGACAGATTGACAGTGTCTTTATTGGAAACATTAATCATTTTTTTCCGAGACAAACCACCAGTTCTGGTTCTACTGACGGATCTGCTGGGTAAGTTGAGTTTGTTTTAAAGCTAGACTTTTGATAAAAACAAAACAAAATGTGAGGCTATTAAAGGGTTAGTTCACCCAAAAATGAAAATTCTGTCAGTAATTACTCACCCTCATGTTGTTCCAACCCCGTAATACTTTCGTTCATCTTCGGAACACAAATTAAGATATTTTTGATTAAATCTGAGAGCTGGATCACTCCTCCATAGGCTTCTTAAGGGATCGAAACTGACCGGCCCAAAAGTGATGAAAGACATCGTTAAAATAGTCCGAGTGACTACAGTGGCTCAACCTTAAGTTTATCAAGCGACGAGAATACTTTTTGTGCGCAAAAAAACAAACAAAAATAACGACTTTATTCAACTATTCATTTCCTTCCCTGTACGGCCGTGATATTTCACATAGTGAAACTACGCAAAGCTTCTAGGTTGCACGTCACACGTAGGCTCACTATTGGCCGACGCTGGTCATGTGTGTGATGCGTGTGACGTACAACCTAGAAGCTTTGCGTAGTTTCACTATATTGAGCCACTGTAGTCACTCGGACTATTTAAACGATGTCTTTCATAACTTTTGGGCCGGCCAGTTTTGCTCCCTTAAGAGGGCTATGGAGGAGTGATCCAGCTCTCAGATTTAATCAAAAATATCTTAATTTGTGTTCCGAAGATGAAAGTCTTACGGGGTTGGAACAACATGAGGTAGAGTAATTACTGACAGAATTTTCATTTCTGGGTGAACTATCCCTATAATGTAAAAAGAGAAAAGGAAAATCTTCCAAACCATGTCTTTACCCAAATACCCTTTGATTAACCTATAACAATGATTTATGGTGTTGACCACTCGGGACGGATTTCACAGGAAATGCCAAGTTTCATGGAAATTTGGAAATATTTTATATTTTGGCAAATAGGTGGCTAATTAGGGTTTAGGGGAGGGTTATTCATCTGTGCGAATTATGTGTTTCATGATCTTGGGATTCTTGTATTTTTTAAATCCTTTTAATAGGTAAATGCCTTTCCGAATTATATACGTTGCCTTGCAAACTAACACAGCTTACATTTAACTCGTTCAAGGTGTGACCAATAGAGTAGAGAGTGAAATAAGCACTTTAAAATAATTTATTTCAAAAGACATCTACACTGATTGACAGATTAACATGATAACTATATAAAATATTTACATGAAGCACCTCTTGCCAAAACGGCACAATTGCCTGTCTAAGAAGCACGCTAAAGAGTGACGCAAAACAGAAAAACTTTGACAACATAACAGCCTTCAGATGTGTTGATTTGGAAAGTAGAAGCTTTATATGCTGGACTGAGGAATCCACATGTGCAGCTCACTGGTACATTATTGGTGCTTATGTGCAGATTGAGGCAGATTAAAGTTGGTCAGTGCCACCTCACATTAAGACAGGCAGCAGCTGGACTGTTTTGAAACGCCTCCCTGTGGATTGAGAAGACAATGAAAAAACAATTAGAGATCAAGTATTCAATCACTGTAGTAGTAGTATCTTTCAAACCTGGTTGATATTGACCAACATGCAGCCCATGTGCTGTCTTTAAAACAACTAAATGAGGGTTTGAGGTTTGGCTGGTTAGCTCATGGGGTGCAAATCATGTTGTTTTTTCATTTACGACCATTAAAAAAAATGGTGTATTCTGATTAAATACATTTTTTAAAGCAACAAAATCTGCAAATATTTCATACAGCCACAAATCCGTTAATTTTTATCAAGTAGTGATGCACTGAAATTTTAGCGTCCGAAAATGATTTTTTGTTTTCAGTCGAAGTTTTCAGGCTGAAATCATTAACAGAAATGCTATGCTGTTTTCATTTGATGCCTGAATAAAACTTCAATAAACGTAATTTAAAGCACGCCTGTCATCATAAGCTTTGTGCTTTAAAAAAAAAAAAAACTTTTGATAGAGTATGAAAAAGAGCTTTTAATTTTTGTCTAATCTAGAATGAAATTTAAACAATTAATGTTGTTTTGTGGCTCTGTAATGTGTTGAGTCTCAGTTCAAGCGGTACATGAACTGTTCATTTCTTCCTCTTTACCACTAGGTACAGCACAAAATAAACAAATGAACACCAGAAGGTATGTTGAAAGAAACAATATAACTTATTGAAGTGTATAATGTCTCATGTAACCACTCAGTGTTTTAACCATAGAAAGAAGTCAATAAAACCGCTTGTAAACAACGTCACGTAATGATACATTTACCTCAGCAAAGTCATTCAGTGACCAAAGCTAGAGTTTTTCTAGTTAGCTTAAAAAAATAAATAATAATAATAATAATAATACAAAAAACACCTCTAGACAGGAGCATTTTACTAAATATATACCCTTTAACATATTCATTATATTTTTACTTAACCTGTTGCCGTCATTATTTAATGCATGTTTGAATAATTCTGTCATGGAAACAAGTTTATTACAGCCACTGTTTAAATGATAAATATTTAAACTATAACTACATCATTAAAGGTTTATATAAAAACTGCCTTATGTGCAATTTAAATGTTGATATGCAACTCAATATTTATTTTAGTGTTGATTATTAAATAAATTTGATTAACTGACTATTAAATACACTCAATTTTTTGGCTAAATGAACACTTTAACTTCAGTTTGGGTGTTTATTTTGTAGGACATTTATTTAGGTGCATCACTATTAACAAGATGATAGTTATACAACTATCATACAAATGTTTATTCAATTTCATACTATAAAGCGCAATTCATGGAATCATCTTTTCTCTTATTTGAAATTATAACACATGTAAACCTAGGCCAGTTCAATTGCACCCACCAAAAAATTGATAGACCAAACATATTGTTTTTAAATAGTACAATGTTATTGGATTCCCAGATGCAGCCCAGATGTTACCGCTCACCCACTTTCAATGTGTCAGATGTTGATTCTTCATAATATTTAACTACATGCTTAAAAAATACAAACCATTTCAGTATTTTTCAGTATGCCCAGCACCCAAAAGATTAGACATAAACAGAGATGCCACTTGGGCCATGTACCTAGATGAGGTCCTGTTAGCATAGCATGCTATGCTACTGACTGTAAGGGTTTCTGGCTACCTGTCTCTGCTGCTGTCGCCTGTATTCTTCCTCACTAGCAGCGAGGGCCTGAGCCATGGCCAGATCCTCCTGCTCCTGAGGACTGAAATGCACACAGTCAGTTATCAGCATCGATTTAAGTAAAAAAACACACAAAAAAAACAGGAAATATATATATATTTTTTTGCTTAAAGTGCTGGCAAAATGGGCTTTTAATAAAACTTGGCTGCCTATACAGTAGGAAAGCAAAAAAAAAAAAGAGAAAGAAATCGGTTCTACTGCTATAGTAGGAAATGCTTCTTAGCAAGATTTTAGAATTTTACTAGTTCAGATGACATTTTCCGGTGAAAATTATTATGTTGGTCATACTTCCAAAAAGAATCATCTGTGATTCTGAATGCCAGTATCGACACCGGTGCGGCGACTGACAGCTGCACACTCTCCTCAAACATTGTGTTCATCCGCGCTGTGCCGTGTCGAAGTACAACTCACGTAAAGTTGATAATTAGGCGAATAACTGCAATTGCAGATTTCGAACAAACATGGCGACAAAGAGGAAAAACTGCGGAATGTAGCTTTAAATATGATGTCTGGATTCACCGAGTTCTGTTTTCGTACAGTGAAATACAGTGTTAATAACCCTCTGTCGATCCGACGGTCCGGGGGCAAGGATATAAAAACGCGGAAGTAAAATCTGTAGTTTTCACAAAAGCCCTGACCCTGTCAAAAGTCTTTTTGCTGACAAATAAACGTAAATATCTCAGTCCAGGTAACAAGGAGAACGAGTAAACATTGCTCATTTACATATACTACCTACACTGTAACAATACAAAGCGAGTTGAAAATCGGCAGTTACACTTCAACATTTATTGGATAAATGTTCAAATGTATATTGCATCTAGCTACAATCTTGCAAACGTTCCAGAACCGTTAAAAGAACCAAATGTCAACCTATTAATTTTCCGGTATTTAAAAAAAATTTAAAAAAAATTATGGAATCATTTAATCTGAACTGTTTAACAATAGTCATTTTAAAAGTCTAAATGTTTATTGTTTGGCCAGAAGAGTTCAGAAATACCTTAGAGTAGGCTGGCTTGTTCGAGCAGATTCAGCCAGTGACATTTCTAATGCTCTCTGGAGGGCCTGCTCCTCCGTCTGTGAAATAAAACAACAATGCATGTTTCAAAGACACTCAAACATAGACTTTTAAAAAAAACACTGTAAACCTTTAAACCATCTCAAAATGAGCAACGCACCAGCCCGCCTTGATATGACACTGATGAGGGAATTACATTCTGTGCTGTGGGAGACACCATGGGAGGAGATGCAGGAGATGTCCAAAGTGTACTGAGGGGCAACAAACAGTAATTTAGTACCTGAGAAAACACTCAAAATGTGTGTTATTTCAATTGCCGTTCAAAAGTTTGGGATCAGTAAGACTTAGTAAAAGTAATTTTAATGAGCAAGGACACATTCAACTGATCAAAAGTGAATTTATAATGTTACAAAAGATTTGCATTTCAATTAAATGCTGGTCTTTTAAACTTTACATTCATCAAAGATACTATTCATGTTTTCTATCGTGATTGTGAAAAATGTCACCCTTGTAGTTCATTCGTGCTGCATCAAGAATAGCCATAGTGACTCGCACTCGTTCAGGGAGAAAACTGAACAATGTAATACGTTTTTTTGCCTTTTCTAGTGTAAGCAATGAACAACAAAGAAATGGCTCGACTTCTTTCAGATTGTTGAACACATTTGTATTTGGACATTTCTACCATGTGACGGCTTATGCAGCAGCGAGCGCCCATGTGACTAACTGAAGACTGGAGTAAAGATGCTGAAAATTCAGCTTTGCCATCACAGGAATACATTACATTTTAAACTATTCAAATAGAAAAACGTTTTTGTGAGTGGAATTGTAATATTTCACAACATTACACTTTTTACTGTATTTTTGACCACATGCATGCAGCCTAGGTAAGCAAAACCACAAACTTCTGAACATTAGTGTATATATTTACTTGACATTTCTGAGGGCATCGCTTACACCAAAAATGCTTACCTGCTGCTCTGAGGTCTAGTGTTTCCAGTTACTCCATTAGACATGGTCCTAGAGCTCCCTCTAGTGGATGACGCCCCAGAGTTACTAGAAGAGGAGGCTTGAGCCCTCAATAAAGCAGCATGCCTAATAAAACAAACCCCACTATTACTAGTGTACTAGCCCTCCAGAAAGCATAACTTATCATTATTAAAAATAAACTACTATGCTTACCCTGTTTTAGAGACTGGCTTGCTGTCAGTCTTACAGTCATGGTCGAGTGGATGTCTATGTTTGAGACAGTAGTTCAAGTGGCACTGGTCACATGTCACCCGAATCATTTCCTTCTGCTTACAGCCGCCCTTGGAGCATTTATTTGTAAATATCTGTTGGGGGGGAAACAATCAGGTCAGTATAGATTTTGCTGAGACATATTTTTCTCTCTTTTTCCTGTTGCTGTAATTTATAGTAGTACCGTATTTCCAGTAGTACTCAGACAATAATTCTTTTCAAGTTTATGTAACGTTATCCAGTGTTAAAGGTGCTATATGTAACTTTTCTTCTAAAATGAATCCTTTTTTTATTGCCTGTGTGTGAAGGGGTTGTAATCACATATTACAATGATCCACTTGTCGGGTTTTGCTATTACCTCTGAAGGCCAGTATTCCTATTTCTATGTGAATCTCCGGGTCGGATTTTCTGCGAAATCCATCGGATGTGACGTGCATGCCCGCTCTTTTTATATACAGTCTATACGACCTGCCTCCAGCACAACACAGACTCCAACACAAACTCCACATAAATATAAAAAACAAAACAAAAATGTATCTGCTGAAGCTCGTCAGGCCAAACGTGAATCGGATCGACTTAGGACGAAAACACGGATCAACATTGGCAGAGCGTTTGAATTAAGAGAGACCTCCGCTATTTTTATTGTGATAAATTACAAGTTTTCAGATATGCTGAAATAAATAATGGTAAACTAATGAAATAGCAAGGTAAACTACAACATACATGAGACATGAAATGAATACAAAATACTGTTCCAGGATAACAAAAAGTAGGTGCTTTAGGATGTAACTTTTATTTTATGTACTAATCTACTGTGTAACGTTACTCATCCCACTACTATCACCACATGTCGGCTAAATGCAGTCAATGTAACGTTATCATGGTACGAGCATGGAGCATTAGTTCAACGTCAAGCTGATAAAGGTAGCCTATTATTGTAACATTGCAGTGGGAGTTTACATGAGTTTCCAGCATGTTGTGTGTTGTGCCGAATTTCGACCCCCTGCCAAATTATTTCGAAATTCGGCACAACACCGGTACCATGAGTGCTCGCTCTTGTGTTCGAGCACGCGCAAGAGCACGAGCGCTCTTGTAAAAATTGGTTGCAATCTGAAACATCACCGATAGAGGCCGCTAAAAAATACATATAGCACCTTTAAGTGATAAATCCCATTTTACATTTGTACTGGCCACCATAAAAATGTTATCAAAGAATTTGATGATTTTCTAATGGAATTAGTACAGGCTGCAGACAAAGTCTTAACTGTTGGTGATTTTAATAAACATGCAGAGCAATGACATCTCAGAATCAGATCATTATCTAGTCTCGTGTTTACTACATTTAGCCAAGGCTGCGGAACCAATTCCCTGTAACAAATATGGGAGAACTATCACTTCTAACTATAACTAAAGATTGCTTCCGGAATAATCTTCCTGATCAGTTTCTACTCCTCTGCATTCCAGATAGCTCGGAAGAACTGGATGTTGCAACAGAAACTACTGACTCTCTCTTTTCCAGCACTTTAGATACAGTTGCTCTTTTGCACTTATAGAAGATAAAAAGAAAATTGTCAGATGCTGTGATATAACAAGCACACTCGGGCTCTCACGAGAGCAGCCAGAAAAATGGAGCGCAGCTGCAAGAAAACAAAACTAGAGGTATTTTGCATGTTGTGGAAGGAAAGTGTTACTGCATACAGAAAGGCCTTCAAAACTGCTAGATCTGCTTACTTTTTTTAACTGTCTTAGAAGAGAACAAAGACCACAAGAACCAGACAGGTCCACCGCACAGACCTTTGACCAGCTTCGGCTCCATACCGGTGTGATGAATCCGATCTTCAAGCAAAGGGAACTGGATGAATATTTGAATGCTACCGATTCCGATCTGAATTCCGACTTGTGATGCAGCCTGAATCATGGCCAGTGGAGAACTGGCGCCATGCCTGAACATGGTTTCTCCAAAGGTTTTTTTTTTTTTTCATTCTGTCATCTGATGGAGTTTGGGTTCCTTGCCACTGTTGCCTCTGGCTTGCTTAGTTGGGGACACTTAATATTCAACAATATTATTGATCTGACTGTACTGACGCTGTAGTATGAGGACTGACCTGGATGACGGCTTTTTTTTTTGTTGCAAAACTGCTTTATATAATAAATGGAATAATTGATCATCTTTACAATGGAACTGAATCAACACTGAATCCAGCTGAACAACAGCCGGAATGCAATATTTTTCCTATTATCACTGTGAAGCTGCTTTGAAACAATCTGTATTGTGTAAGCACTATATAAAAAAAGGTGACTTGACTTTTTGCTTTCGTGCTACCTTTCGTTTCCTCTGAGCAGGGTCAGATTTGCAGTCTCTGTCTATGTGTTCCCCAACTTTGATGTCTGGCATTTCCCCTCTTCTAATGGGAATGGGGGTGTTGCACAACGGACATACAGGAACCTGGACGTCCTGCACAAGAAAACAAACATGTATCAGCCACAACTTGTATGTTTTAAGCATTAGTTAAATATACAATGGGGCAAGATTATTATTCATTAGACAATTATACACACCTTCTTATATGATGAAGTGCACTTGTGATTTGCATAAGTTATGTGGTCTTTGCAGAAAATTTCTTCACAGGCATCACATTTCATAGGAAGAAAATCTGTAGCGTACAAACAGGACATTATGAAAAGACCAAAACAGTGTTATACATCAACTAACGCTGAATCACTAAGAGCACAGCAATGTTATAAACCTTCTTAGTGACCTATATGGGGTTTTCAGTCGGTGATGGCTGTTCAAGTGTGTGTAAATAATTTATGGCAAATAATATGACTAATCGCTGAAACTACACAACATAAATAAGGGTACAATTATCAGACAATTATTACAATTATCAGACAATTATTATGTTTTTGATCAACTTGACTGAATACTGCACAATTAAATGACTGGGCTGACATACTGGTTTATCACAGGACTAGATTTTGTGGTTATAAACAAGGTCAGAAAAGAGGAAATGCCACACCTAATGTAATTTAACGTATTTGCCATTCACCATGTAAAGTCCATATACAAACATTAATAATTCACATGCTGTACAGGGCTCAACAATAATGATGGCCTAATGGTAGAAAAAGCGAGTGTGACTTTTCATAGGCTTAGAAGCATTAGTTAAAAACAGGTTTGAAATTATCAACAATTTTTGCCCGGAATGCCATCATGTGTATTGGAATTTTTATTCCACGCTCTCCAATACTTCAGAAAATGGCCGATGCCCAAAGCAACACTGTATAACCGCTCATCCAGAAAACTCAACATTCATGTTCATTTATTTATTTATTTGGTAGACAGTTTATAAGTAATAAGCAGGCTAATGATTATTATCACCCTTTCTGGTTTACATTATTATTTACAAAGCTGTCATGGAGTTTATAGCTGTGCAAGTTTCAACTATTATTGCCAAAGAAAAAGCTAATACTCTAGGCTATATAATTGTTTTTGTGAAATAAATGTAGTTTTGTAAAAGTGAAAATGTAAAAGTTTGGGGTCTGTTAAAAAAAGACTCTTCTGCTCTGCCTCACCAAGGCTGCATTTACTGATTGAAAAATCAGTAAAAACAGTAATATTGTGAAATATTATCACAACTGTAATAGAAATATATTTTAACAATGTAATTTATTCTTGTGATGCCGAAGACTTCAGTCACATGATCCAGTTCAGATATCATTTTAATGTTATGATTTTCTGCTGAAACATTTCTTTATTCATATTATGAATTATATTAGAATGAATTGTGCAGCTTAATTTGTGTAAACCTTTATAGATTGTATTCAAGATTCTTTGATGAATAGAAAATTCAAAAGAACAGCATTTATTTTAAGTGATATCTTTTGTAACATTATACATGTCTTTATTGCCAACTTAATTTGTACTTGTTGAAAAAACGCATTAATTTCAGCCAAATAAACAATCTGACCCCAAACATTTGAAAGATACTGTATTGTTCAAAAATAGCGTATCATTTTTTGAGGCCAGTGAAAATGTTGACAGGCAAAGTAACAAGTCTGACCAGGCCAATAAGACTAACTTACTCGGCCTGTACTATTGAGGCATGCTATATGGGTCACAGTGTTTATTCTGAGAGAAAACACATACCGAGACGTTTGCAGGTCTTCTCTGAGCAGTGCTCCCCGAGATCAGGAAACTCCATGGCACAGCGGTGAAAAGCCTTCAGCTGCTGGACTGGAAACAGGAAATAAAACCATCACCTCTGACCGACAGTGACCTGTTGTCATACCAATCAATCAAGCTGCCAATACAAACATCATGAGTCAACCTAAAGAGTAAAACAGGCTTTAAATGACGAAGGCGGCCTGTCAAGAGTTAAGGTGATCCATCCTGTTTAGCATAATAAGCTAACGCCATTAACGTTACGTAACTGTTGTGTATCTGGAAGCGGATTCACTTTGAGCGGCGATCAACTACAAATGCTGAATCATATCATACAGGATCAGAAACATCTCAATTCTACAACTCTCAACTACAATAATAAAACTCTCAACTAACTTATTTATTATAAACAATTGACGTTATATGAAGGGGAACAAACACCAACCTAAATGTTATTAAAATGAGATACAATACACTAGACAATAACATAATTTAGTTAAAGACCGAACCGGGAAAGGTGAAATGAATACATACACCGTTAATACATTTTAAGTCAAAATCGCGCGCATGTAACGTTAAATAACAGCTAACATTAGCGTTATATAGAAAAAAATATCTGGTTGTCGTTTGTTTTACGTTTAAAACGTTATTTTTAACCAAGGTATTTCACTTGGCATGACGATAAATGTGTATCTTACCGAAATTGTACACAAATCCAATTGTACGTGCCTCCAGTCCTTTCTAAAGCCTTTCGCTTCGAACGAACACAGCCAGTTTGTTTGGCGTTTTTCTAGTCGTCTGCGGGGTTTTGAGATGTCATCGCTGGAGGTATGAATTTGGCAGCAACATGGGATTGTATTTTTCAAAATAAAAGTAAGTTAGTCGAGGTTTATTCTGCAGTTTATGGCTGGGTGTCCCAAACCAGCAGCACGTAAGTTGTTTATTTCTACTGTCTTGGATAGCACTTTATCGTTGTTGCTATCATACACAACGTATGATTATTATGATAGCATACAATGCAGTCATTAGTTACATAGTAAGGCCGGTTCACACGTTTTTGTTGTTAAAAAATCTAAGTTCATTAATATTGATTTCTGCAAAACCGATTTACTCTAGCCTACTTGTAAATTCTATCAAACTATTCAATAGAAGCTTATTCTTTAGGCTATTAAAAACTATAAATATAGCCACTTTGACATTACAGTAGCCATACATTTGAACCAATTATTGATCGTTTACTGGTGTGCCATCATTATAGCCCTGTATCAGGGCATGGGGAACGTCGGTCCTGCAGAGTTTAGTTCCAACCCTAATCAAACACACCTCTAAACTAGCTGATCAATGTCTTCAGGCTAAAACATACGGATTGTTTCATTTTTTATCTTAAATAACTAATCTGCGTTGTTATTTTATACCACGAGGAAAAAAAAAACCCATTAGCTTCCACTGGCATTTTATAGGACTTTTACGAGTGGAAAGCAGCTTGGCAGAATTGTGCTTCCGGTACTGCGGTTGGTTTTAAGAGTTCCTTATCGTTTCTGAGTTTCTGGCTTCCGGCGGCCTTTACCAACACGCCCTGACTAGTCACGCTCTGGCTGACGTAATCACGTCATTGCTAGAGATTTCCAGAAAATACCACAAGAGGACGTGATTCATCAATTTTCTTAGTAAAAAGTAAAAACAAATGACTACCATGGCGATCTCGAATATTATTTGAACACATTTGATGTTGTGCGCTGTAGTATTTTTATTTTTTGCGTAAGAGAAAAAAATAATATAACTGAAAAGAATATGGATGCATATAATAATAATAATACAAAATAAAAATATGCATAATTTATATATATATATATATATATATATATATATATATATATATATATATATATATATATATATATATATATATATATATATATTTATAAAGTGTACATAGATGATCAAACTATTACTCTGTGACTAAAAAGACTAATTTTCCTTGAATTTCATTCGGATATTATATTTTAATCATACTGTTAACATCAAGACATAGAAAATCATATCATAGGCTTTATATCTCAATCTGTTCACAAAAAAAAAGAAGAAATCTAATCACAAGAAATATTAAATTATCAGAAGGTGGCTATTCTCTCTGGAAAGTGCTGGAAAGGTAAATGTCACAATGACAGTGCTGGAAATGACTCTGGAACATTGTGGCTGCACATGTGTCATCCCTTGCTCAGCAATAAAGGCTGTGTTCTCTCTTTTTGACTCTTGCCAGGTCTTGTATACATCACACCAGATATCAGAAGAGGACTCAGGACTGGGATCACCTGTCAGAATTTCGACGGCTTGGAGAAGAGGTGTTAGAAAAAGGGACCGGATCTGGATCTGTTTTGTTATAATACTTCCTGTAACAAAAGAGAAGGTACAGGCGAATTACCACCAGAAAAGTCAGTAAGAGACTTAAGCATATGACAATATTTGGTCTTGAGAACAACATAGACAATAGCAATCATTAAGAAAAACATTATTCTTTAATGGAACACCACAAGCTGGAAAAGGAAAATATCCGGTGTATTTATTATTTTTGTGTGTGTATGCTCTGCATCTTTTCACCACAAGGTGGCAGTAATGTTGTTTTCTTATCATATTTGAGTGGGACCTACAACATATCCTTAAAATGTTATACTTTTAATACTTTTTAATTATACGTCATTACAAATATTTTCAATATTACTATGCTATAGAAATGCAGGGGTGAATCTGTCAATATTAGAGTTTGTTTTCTTTTAAATGAATTACAGCTACTGTATAGACGGAGATCATTAAATCAAAAAAGGGCATTATTTAGTATTATGTTTCAGAATCTGTCATGCAAGATTGACGTTCTGTTCAATGTTTACATCTATAACCCCTAGAGCATCAATCCAACATTTTGCCACATTTGCTCGGTATAATTTACTATAAATTAGGCATGCCTATAATAACGTTTGATAAATCCCATGAACTGGGAGCTGACTGTCATAGTTACAAAACAGCACCAATAGAAAAAGTCAAGATAAGGTCGTGGTGTTTTTTTGTTGTTGTTTTTTAAATATGATTTGACTTTTTATGCTTAATCTTTATGTTTTGTTGCCTTAGTCTCAAATGTAAGAGGCGTAATAACCTAGTTATTTTCATACAAGTTCAACCAAAATAAAAAAATCTGTCATCATTCTCTAACCCTCATGATCCACACCTGCAGGACTTTAATTCTTTATATAAAAGAAGATGTTTTGAGCAATGTCTGTTTTTGTCTTCACATAATAAAAGGCGGTGGGGTCCAATGCTCTTCAAAACACGAGGGTTAGTAAATGATGCCAGGATTTTCATTAGAAGTTGAACTATCCCTTTAAAAGAGCGTGAAAAAGCAATGCAGTCAAGAAGATTAACAGCTAATGTTCAGGCTGTGAAAACACATGGATTCTGAAACCCTCAATAATCTCGAACAGGTTAATTAGTCTATTGATCACTCAAGCAATGATCCAATTTAAAGATCGGAAATTCCTATATTTGCAGAATAGGTTTACACAACACGCATAAACACCCTCGCATTTAAATAATCCAAAACAAAGAGCACCCAGTCGTCGCCTCTCATTATGCAACAGTGCTCAGTCATGCTCCTGGAGGCCCGTGTAAAAGATCACTTCGGAGCTCATCTCCGATTCTTCCCTGGTACAAGAGCACCTGGCTCATAAGCTGCTAATTTTGCTGCCAGATGGCACCTCTCGGAGAACACCTGCTTCATCATCGGGATTCCTTTACGTCGCTGAAACTCTGTCTGCTTGAATAGTAAAATGATTGCAATAATTTCATATCCGCTTATTAACCCTTCTTTGCAAGAGCAAACGTTTATGCCTACAAATGTGCGCTGGCTTTCTGCCAAAAAGTCTCCCTAGGTCACAGTGACAGTGTCTGTCAAATAGCATCATAAACGCTTTTGTTTAGGGGCCGCTCATCACCGTTTCTCACTCACCCTGTCAGCGGTGTCACAAATTTCCCAGGTGTCCAGTACTTGCAAAGCATTTCACTTTTTTTTATAGGTGTGTTTGACATTCCTTGCCTCATACGCACATTCACACCTTCTAAACTGCGGGGGTTTCCTGCTGAAATGTGACTACACTTTTCTACGCTGAGCTCTAAAATCCTCATAGGCTCATTGGTGTGAGATTCAGAGGGACACAATGCGAACATTATATATGAAAATTCGTATAGGTGGTGGTCTCTGTTGTCCTGAAGATGTTGCTGTAAAGTTATACTGACAGTAAGCAATTAAGCAATTGAGTCTTATAATGAATTCACACAGCTAGCTTAAATTAAGTACAATCAACTTGGATGTTTAAGTCATTTCAACTTAAATTGCATTAAACTGGTGAATCTTGTATAGCTTATAAAAAAAGTTGAAAATTGCTAACTTATTTTGATGAGTTAAAGCAATGTAAAAAACATATGTTGTTATATATGATCATATAATTTTTTTTAAGTTATTTTAAAAGTACATGATCAAACTTTCTTTGCACGGAAGTATTTTTAAGTGACCCAGCGGGGACCAACTCCTTGAGTCCAACTATAAACAAATAAGTCTTTCTTTGTTTTGTCCTTACATTCAGTTGAGCGCATCCAGAAATATAAGCTAGGCAGTGACTCTAAATTGGATAGTAATTACTGCCACGACAAATTGAAGGGAAGCAATCCAACGTATTTTCTATTATGAGATAGTATTATTCTTGGTTAATAATCCCTTTATGCATGATTGAATTTTGATAGGCTGTCTGAATGATAATTGCGCGTAATAAACCATTGCATCTGAAGGCTTGTTAAGCTTTTGTGATTGGGCATATCAGTATTTCTTATTAAGAATTGCAAAGCAGGTTTGGAGGTGTACATTTTAGCTCACTGTTAGTCTAAATGCATGCAAAAGCTCTACACAAAAAAGGTCTAATTTACCTAAAGTTTGTGCTAAGATGTTAAACACTTTTTAACATAAAGGTTGCCGTTAGAAGGGTTTTCACACTCTTAAAAAAAGTTTCAATGGGATTCTATATAGAACTATAGGGTGACTCAGTTTTTAAGGAACCCAGAAATGTCTTAATGATTGCAGGATACTTTCATGTTTAACAGGTTATTTTAAAAAAATATATAGTAATGAATTATATTTACGAGCTGTGTAATTCATAACATTTAATTAAAATTAAAAAAATTATTAAAGCTAAATTAATTAATTACAACTAAATCCATAAAATGATGCCATAATGGGAACCCCTAAGGTTCTAACAGAACGTCTATCCCATAAGAGAATAGGTTATTTAAAGCTTCTTTAGAACTAGAATGTTGTTATTTTAAGAAATTGTATGCTTTGAAGAGGAATTAAAAATAAAAAATAAAAAAAAATATAGCAACTCATAATTCCCAAGACAAAAATAGTTTTTGGTATAAGAATTTTTTTTGTGAACCTTTGAAGAACCTTTATTTTCAGAATATGA